>NW_021703774.1:111785672-111947389 GCF_005190385.1 Monodon monoceros
AAAGAAAGAAAGAAAGAAAGAAAGAAAGAAAGAAAGAAAGAAAGAAAAGAAAACAAAACCCAGGAATAACCACTTTCCTACTATCCATCTTAAGACATGCATTTAAATCCCTGCCTGCCCTGCTCTAATTACAACCTTTATTCCCCAGCAGAGTTAATGAGTATTCTTAATTATATATGTACCTTTGCCTTCGTTTTATGTAGAGCTTTACCAAAAAAAAAAAAATTCCTCTCTATAGCTCTCTTGGTGTTTGTGAGTGTGTGTGCTGTGTTTTGCATACTTTTACATCTATACAAATGGATTTTTGTATATATTCTTCAACTTGCTTTTTTAGCTCAGAGATTCATCCATGTTGTTTCATAGCTGTAGCTGTTACATAGCCACTATAGTATTACATTCCATTGTGTTTTCTTTAACCATTCTTCTCCTGTTGAAAATGCTTGTTTCCAGTTTTGACTATGACTCTAGTTGTACAAATACAAGTGTAGTTTTTATTGTAATGGTTATCAAAGTGTGTTCTCCTGACCATCAGAGTCTCCTGGGAACTTGGTAGAAATGCAAATTCTCCAGCCACACCCCAGACCTGCTGACTCAGAAACTCTGGGGGCAGAGAAGTCCAATACTCTTTAAACAATCTCTCCAGATGAATCTGATGTGCACTCAACTGCAAAAACCACTGGTATACAGGATATATCTGGAAAAAATCATTGCTGGGCCATAGTTCCTATACCTTCAAACTTACCAGATAATACTAGTATTAATACTTAATACTTCAATCTCTACTACAGTCTCCTGCTGACTTAAACTTTATAATAAGTCATACTACTGTAACTCATATTACTCCATCATCTTTTTTTCATTAGGAGCTTCTTGATGACTTGTGACCATGTACATGCATATGCATGCACACGCATACACACATACACGTGTGCACACACACACACACAACAGATATTTAGTAGAACATGGAGCATACAGATAATGTTGGGAAGAATTGACATATGTATGATACTGATATTTTATACATAAGTGTGGCATATCTTTTTTTATTAATGTAAGTCTTTCTCAATGTCTTACTGTAGAGTTTTATAATTTTCTCCATAAGTGTCAAGCACATTGTATTAGATCTACCATTGTATTTTTTATTCTCTGATAGCTATCATCTTTTCTGAATTAAATTTTTTTTTGATGTATATAAGTACAGTTGTCTTTAAGTTTTGGCATTTTACTCAGCAATTTTGATATATTCTCTAATAAATCTAGTAATTTATAATTATTTTTGAGATTTTAATGTAGACAATTATATCATATGCCAGTTTTCCTTTTATTTTAATCTTGATGGTTTTTGTATCTATTATTTGTCTTATTGTTCTGACTAGAAACTCCAGTACAATATTGAAGAGAAGTGATAATAGTTATATGTTTTCCATATACATTTTTTTGAGTGATTTTTCAGTTTTTGTATATTCATAGTGTCATAAGAGATTTTTAGCATATATGAATATTTGGACTTATTAGATGCTTTTTTGTTGCACTTATTACTATAACTGTATTCACTTTTGGTCTTTTAATGTAAAGAATAACTTAGGTAAATTACCAAATCTTAGATTGTACTAACATTCTCGATGTAAGCCTACCTTCATCATTATATATAGCCACTTTTATACATTGGTAGATTACATGTCCTAATATTTAACTTTTTTATGTCCATGTTAATAAGTGAGATTACCCTGTAAATTTGCCATTCTCATGAGAACCTTGTCTTGATTTACTTTTAAAATGAAATGGGAATGGTGGTTTTTTGCTTTTGTTTGACTGGTATTTAGTGTTTGTTTGGAAGATATTTCTGATTAAGAATTTAATTTCTTCAGTGGTTTCAGATTATTCAAATTTATAATTTATTTTTAATAAGTCTGGTGATTTCCATTTTACTAAGAATCCCTTCAATTTATTACATTGTCAAATTTATTAGAAACATTGTTCACAGTCTTCTTTTATTATTATCTGATATATTTAGCATCTATAGAGTTAGGTCTCCTTTTTCATTTCAAATAATCTTTGTGTTCTTCTTTATGTTTATTTTATTAATCTCACCTATTATTTCTTTTTTGTATTTTCAAAGTACTGAATGTATTGGAATGTTTTGATCAGTGACCCCAAAAATAAAGCAATACATTTTAGATTCAAACACAGTAAACATTTGTTTTGTGCTCTAAGAAAAGCACAAAGAAAAAATGTTTAATTTTTTAGAGGATAATGCTACATATACTACTAATTATGATTCCAGATTCACAATAGTGGGGTTTTTATTGGAGATGCTCACCACTACACTCTTTTTTTAGATTAGTGTCTACAACCACGCCTACCCAGTGCTAAGCAAATATTATTTATAGAAGGAACTGATTTATTGAAAACTATATACTCTTTGAATTCAGGTCCTCACTCTTTTTTTTTTTTTTTTTTTTTTTTTTGCTGTACATGGGCCTCTCACTGCTGTGGCCTCTCCCGTTGCAGAGCACAGGCTCTGGACGTGCAGGCTCAGCGGCCATGGCTCACGGGCCCAGCCGCTGCGCGGCATGTGGGATCTTCCCAGACCGGGGCAAGAACCCATGTCCCCTGCATCGGCAGGTGGACTCCCAACCATTGCGCCACCAGGTAAGCCCCAGGTCTCCCCTTTTTGGCAAGAAAGTGATATATTTCCAACTAAAAGTAATTTAATCCTGAAGGATAATGATACATTATTCAGCAATGTATCACCACAAAACCTTCTTGTAGTCTTAATGGAAGAAATATAAAATAAGGTTGCACACACCTGATAAGCCCCTCGTTTATTGACTCAGAGGTTCTACTCTCTCTAGTCTAAAAATGTTATTATTGTCACTAGTAAACGTGGATTCCCTACATATGTTCACCAAAACCAGTGTACCTAATCCTGTCTGCATATTAGAATTACCAGAGTAGTTTAAATATCCCAAACCAATTGAATAGGATCTCCCTGTGTTGGGCTTCAGCCCAGGAGAGTCAAGCATGCAGTAGGGTTTAAAACCGCTGGCATAAAAAAACAAACAAACAAAAAAACCACTGGCATAAGTTTATATATCTGTGAAACCCTAAATATTAAATGCATTTGTAACATTGGCGTACATGGTCCTTTATTAAAAGAGTAGGATATTGAGGTCAAAAACCACTGCAGCTAATAGCAGAGTGCTCTTCCTGAACTAATTTGACCATTATAAGACAGTTCAAAAGCAATTTCCTAATTTGTATTTTTACACTATTGAAAATGCTCAAATAGTATGCTGTGCTTTGTCAAACATTTTCCCATGTTACAGAATTAACTGTTTTATGCTTTAGAGTATATTTATCTTACTTTAGGCTCTTTCCTGATATTAGTGAATGCTAATCTATTTTTAATGAAACTAGTCAGTTAGTCTGAGTTGGTTAAGACACGTTGTAAATAATACCAAAAAAAAAAAAAAAATAGCCAGGCTGATATTGTGAAACCAATGCTAAAAGTCTTTGTAACAGAATATCCTCAGATATGAGTGAGTGACGTGGAAGAAAGAATTGGGTAGGTATAATTTAAAAA
This sequence comes from Monodon monoceros, assembly GCF_005190385.1. Taxonomy (NCBI): domain Eukaryota; kingdom Metazoa; phylum Chordata; class Mammalia; order Artiodactyla; family Monodontidae; genus Monodon; species Monodon monoceros. The sequence continues at coordinate 111,789,262 of NW_021703774.1, forward strand.
TGTAATCAGTTTTTCCCAGGAAAAAAGGGAGAACAGGAACAAAGGGGCACAGGGTTCTGGGAAGTGGGCGAGGGAAGAGATAATACTAGATAGGAGACGATATATTTGAGATTTCTGGAGAGCACAGAGGCCGTCATATGGAACACTTCAAAAATTCTAGGGAGTGATGTACCACTCCCATCTGAACAGGGGAAAGATTTAAATAGGCCAGGACCCAAGTATCACAGCCACCTACACACCAATGCACACTATTTATCAACTTGAAAAACTTGAAATGATTGTTTACATTCGGTAAAGAACTGGCTGAAAATTCATTTGGTTTCATTATCTATTTGGTATGATGAAAGTTGGTGAAGCACATTCTAGATAAAGTGAGAGGTGGCTCCTTCCTACGTGTTCATATTCTCAGAGGCTGGTGGAAAAAGTTAACCCCCCAAATGAGGTGGTAACTATGCAAGATAAAACATCTACTTTGTGCACATAATTATTATAATGAAAGAAAATGATAATTCATTTATTCCTGCCTATCCAAATTTTGTTTTTTTAAGTAAGTGGAGAAATAATTATTTTTAAATTGCATGAAGATAATTGTTTAGGAAAAAGTAAACTCAGGAAAGAAAATTCACCTATAAGGGAAAAGAAGAAAAAATCAGAAGAAGCACAGGTAACCTTATCATAATCTTGGATTAGAAGCTAAAAATGAAATTTTAAACATTATTAAAATTTCAAATATAGACATATGCTTTTGTCTATGTAATGAAAACATTCAGTACACCCCCCCAAAATAAATATACCAAATAAAATAAGAACTAAACTGGGGAAATATTATTCCCAAATAGAATCCACCAAATTCTGGTGTTCTTTATTATAAAGCACATGAAAATAAATTCACACTAAAACTGCCATGATGAACTTAACAGTTACTATGTGTAGACAATTCATAAAAGAGAAAATAAATATGACCCTCTGGAAATCAATTTACATGTAGAAAAAATAGTCTTAAAGAGTTTATTTATGTAATCTCCCTGTGATAGGATTTTGCTCCCATCTAATCTGAGCATCCTCTGTGTGAATCATTGGGGTCTCAATCTAGATTTCTTATACAAGAGAGGGAAATAAACATTTTGCCTCGACTAAGACACTGTTATTTTGTTGTTGTTGTTTGTTGTTATTCAATAACAATGATGTTAACCTAGGCACAATCAACAGAATTTTATGTCAAATAGTATAAGTTAAACATCTCAACTAACACAAAGAGCAGTTAATGTTTTAAAGAACCCCTCCTCCCTCATACCCCCCAGCCCAGTACACACCTCCCACCCCTGTCACACACCATGATCTGTTTGTAGGTCTTAAAGATTTATTTTCCTGGACAAATCTTGTAACCTTTCTATTGATCTTACTTATTTGTCTAGGTAGGTGTTTTGTCCTCTTTCAAATATATGTTATCAGTACTCTTGAAATAAGAATACAAGCTTCACATTCCTCTTCCCTGCTGAGTATCAGTCTAACCTTCCCACCTCCCTGTACCGAGACTGCTCTTCCTTTTCTGATAACAAGGCAAATCTCAGAAGGGATCTTGGGTTAACACAAGTATAAAAGAGGGCCTGAAATTTTGATATATTAAAAAACTATGGTTTCCTCTTTTCTCTTGGCAATGCACTTCTTATCATGTTTTTACAATCTGAGTCTGTGGAGTTTATTTTTTCCTCTAAATATTAGCCAGTGTTAATCCCAATAATAAGGAAACCACACAAAGAAAACTTGTCATATTGGAAAAAGAAATTCACAGAGTAAATAATAAGAAATAAACATTCCTTAATTCTCATCATTTCCATTAAGAGATACAATGCTATTATTTATACTCATTTCATTTATGAGGTTTTTGCTGCTTCAAAAGTTGAAATAATTTGTCCCAGGTAACAGAAATAATTGATCTTGGAGTGATCTCTGCAGTGATATATCCAAGGTTTCTCCCTTATTTTTTAGTAGAAGACTGCTTCAACACATTATGGAATATCGAGTCCTTTGTGTGCACCAGATGTGCTGATTATGAGCTGACCTAACAGAAAATTGCAAAGCCAGAAAATATTATTTTTATATGATTAATTAACACATTAATAAGACAAATATATCTTTAATCTCCTATTATTTGCTAACTTGCTAAACTCCTCAAGGTGTTTATAGTATATGGTAGGAAAGGGAGTTTGACAGGTAAACACAAAAACACAATGAGATATTATATATGCTTAAATTAAGGAACAAGATATTTAATTTTGATGGGGGCATAAAAGAGGGAGGAAGCACTTCTACTTTATGAAAGTGATATAAATGGACCTCAAAGAGAAAATAACTTTAAAGCTAAAACTTGATAAGTGGTTAAGTATTGAGCAAATTGACCAGGGGGGAAGGGCATTTTAAGGAGAGGGTGAAATTTTAAAAAGTAGAGAAACATGGAAGTGCATGACATGTTTAAAATTACAAGTCAATACGTATGACCAGAGAGACTGAATCAGTAAATAGGCTCCAGATCAGGGTGGACAGAAAAGCAGAGGACCCTTGGTTTGCCAGTTCTTGGCTGGAAGGATGGAGATGTTGCTGTTTTCACCAGTTAATTCAGTTCTCAGCCTTCACGGGTGGAAAAGCAGATAGTAGGTGGGCTCATCAGAAAATTCCCAGGAGCTGGGAGTGAAGCTCTTCCTGTTACAGATACATTCGACATTTGATCCCCTCACTTAGATGCAGCTTGGCAAATCAAAAGATTGTCAGCAACCTCCTGCCCAGAGCCTTCTGGGGAACAGTGTGGTGGTGAAGCTCCTCCTGACTGTTCTGGGTAGGTCCCCCACTCTCATCTCTGCACTCCAGAAGCCCTGCCTTTCGGGTGATTTTCCATTCGTATTTCACATTTGTTGCCCCAACACTGCCTCTGCTCCCCATCATGCTTTGCATTTTTAGATAAGTCTCTTTTTTTTTCCTCCTACTGATTTACAATAGCCCTGAATTAATATATAATCATCAGTATTTATAAACTGTGTTCGCTCAGAACTCATGAACTCTACTTAAAGCAATTATAAAGTGATTGTGGGTTGTAAAATGGCAACTCTGATACATTGAGGAATTTCTCCCAAATCTGATTCTATCACACATGGCAAAGAGTTTTAATTGGGACCTTTTGGGGTGTTTGGTCCTCCTCCAGTAGAGGTAGTCTCTCTTTTATTTCAATGTCTTAAGTAGCTTCATCTTTTCCTCTGTCAATCCAGTGTTTCCAGACATGCATCATCCTGGATTTACCAGCCTTGAAAACAGCCTATAATCTGAATTTCATTTCAAAAACCCACTTACCTCCTGATAGGTGAGCCATCAGAAAGCATTGAATACAGCCCTTATGTTTAAGTAATCTGTACAAGCAGAAAACAGGGCTATAATTCCATGGTCAGGTAATACACTTTGACTTAATATGGAAGGATGTCTCCAGCTCTGGCAGCAGAGGGCATGTGGCTGTGAACTGCGGCTGCTGGGGAGGAGAGATGAGGGAGAGAGAAAGAAGCCAAATAATGAAAGGAGGAATGTTAAAAAATTGATTCAGTACCCCAAGTGAGTTATCTGTGGAAACTCTCTCAACATGAAGAAATTAATCTCATGGTGGAAAATTTAAGCATTATCAAAAAGCAGCAGGAATTTGTGATGTTAGCTCATTTACAGTCACACCACATTCACAAGTGACCTGACCACTCAGTTGAGTTCTGATGCCTTTATTAATTTCTTCAGCATCACTCACTGAGGCAATCAGGACACATCTTTCATTATATGTAGCATGAATTAGATAATCAATATGAGTACCCTTTACTCATTTGACAAACAATTATTAAGCTTCAAACATGGACCAGGCACTATTTTGATGCTGGTAATACAGTGATAAACAAGATACATGGCAAGAGTCATATTCTATAAAGAGTTACATTCTAGTAGAAAGACTAATAGCAAGAAAAAATAATAAGATGCAATTAACTTATGTAATGGGAGTAAGCTGAAGATAGGAACATCTAGATGGGTGTTTCATGTTCAAGCCTCAGACGTTACAGGAAACATCCACACTTGGGAATTGTAGAGAGCTTGGGATTTGGTTCTAGCTCTGCTCTTTATGAGGAATGTAAAATCTGGATAAATTACTTAACAACTCGTGTCAATTTATGCTTCTATAAAGTAGGAATAATAATGATGCCTATCTCAAAGTGTGGTTTGAGAATTAAATGAGTTAATATGTACAATACTAGAGGAGTTCTTGGCATATAGTCATATAGGCAGCACTCAATAAAAGTTAGAGTTTTTATTATATTATTATTTATGCTCCTCTGGTTTTTAGCAGGAAACATGATCCTCTTTGTAAAGCATGACCCCCTGTCTAGCACCTTATCAGACCTCCTGCTCTACTATTTCTTGCCTTTTGGAATGTTTTATTTCTCTTGTGTACATTTGTATAAAAGCAAGTAAAGAAACATAATGATCTTGAGGGAAAATGTACTATTAACACAACTTTTAAAAATGATCCTGATTTTCAATGTAGATTATCATAATGTAAGAAAAAAGCCTTGATTTCACCATAAGACAAACTTTTGGAAAATGATACATGTCTGAATCTTATTGTATCACTGAAGGGAGAATTTGTAAAGGAACACAATTCTGGGGGCTCTGGCAAACATGACGGTGCCACATGTTTCTCCTTCTTTCTTATAATTTGTGCGTAGTGTATTTTAAGGAAAAATGTGGGTTAGGAGCCTAAAAATCTGTTTCTCACCTCTCACGTATTCATCCTGGTGGGAACTTTGCATGTTCTCCTAATTTTGAAAATCCACAAACAGCTAACTGAACATAACCTAAGCACAAAATACAGCATCTGAGATTGCGTACTATGCCAGAGTCCCACTGCTCCTTCCATATATGTTCACTTTGTTCTGATCTCTCTTGCCAGCTTATGGCATTCCTGTCTTTGGTCCAGCACTACTTACCCTCTTCCACATTTCTTCCAAACTCAGCCTTCCTGCTGTATTCTTTCCTTGCCTTTTGGAGGGTATTTCTTTTGTGTTCATTTATATAATGTCAGTTAAAGGAACATGAATGCATCTTGTAAGAGCCAGGCTCTAAATGTCTCTAATTTTTCTTTATTCCATTTTGTTATCAGCATCAGTGCATTAGGTACCTCTACGCTAAGATACAATTTTCCATCTTTGAAAAAGAGGCTTATTTTTTTCAAGATAACTGGTAGCTTTTTTAAAATGAAAAAGACAGACTAAATGGAGGCAATCATACAGCTGGGTTTACAAGCATGAGTTACTTACAAAGACTGCAAATCACCAAAGAACTTTTTTCTATCTGATATTTTCCTTGACTCAATTCCAAATACATATTAAGTAATGGATTAACTGTTTCCAGGGTAAATGCTGATAATAATTATAGCGCATAAAATTTATGGGTGATAGGAATGCTAAATGTCACTAGACTGAGCCCTGGTTGATTTTCAACTCACTTTCCAAGTCAAACCTTCAGGTACCACTATATGACTTTTTATATTTGTGCATTTTCATTTATTTTCAGTTTGATTAACTGATAATATGGCATTAATTAGAATTGCACTGATGGAATCATCATATTTACATCTCTAAAGAATACCTTCAGTAAATATTTACTGCTTACTTTGTGCTGGTTTTAAATTTTCAAACCTTCTATAATTTGGTAGTGAATTTTTATTAATAAAATGACAGAATGCTATGTGAGATAAAAGAATAGCAGATTTCAGTAAATAAACTTCTTGCTTCTCATTATTTATAATTTATGTGACTTTATTTTATTTTTTAAGTGACTTTATATGTGGTCTTAATTTTATATTTATATTAATAAATGACATTTACTTTCTTCACTTAAGTTTCCACCTAAAAAAACAAGCACCCTACACCACATTCAACAGCCATTGACACAGATTCTGTAACCTGCAGAGTTAGATACGTCTTACGTTCAAAATTTGTAGTGATTATAAATTACATTTTAATAGTTTGTACCATCGATAATTATTAATACATTTTTTTCATTTAGGATTTCATTTCTGCAAGTTTGCTACTTATCTGAAAATGACATTTTTGTGCTTTCATTTTTGGAGGATATTTTCAATAGACATAGAAGTCAAACTCTCACCACTCTAAATATGACATTCCATTTTCTTCTGGCTTCTGTGTTTTTTGGTAAGTCAGCTCTAAGTCTTATTGTTCTTCTGAAGGAGTTGTTTTCAAGATATTTCGCTTTTCAGAGTTTGACTATGGCATGCCTAATAAACTTTGCTTTCTTTCTTTGTCTTTTATGGAATGTAAGTTATGTGCTTACAGATTTTCTGAGTTTCTTGGAACTGTGAGGAAATGTCATTTATCAGTTTGTAAAATTCTTAGCCATACCTCTTGAATTTTTTCTTCTTTCCTATTCTTTCTCCCTCTTTCCATCTGGAACTCCAGTTAGACATATATATTATAAATTTTCACACTGTACAGTCCATATTCTCTTTGCTTTATTTTCAAATAATTTTGCTCTTTCAACTTCACTTTAGGTATATTTCTGTTGTCCTGTCTTTCAATTCAGTAGGTAATTTTTCTATAATGTCTAATCACCTCTTAAAATCATATAGTGAGTTCATAATTTCAGGCTCTGCATTTTACAGTTGTAGGTTTCTATTTGATCTTTTCCGTAGATTCTATTTTTCTTATGAATGTCTCCATTTCATCTATAATTTTCCATGTTTCACCCTATTTTATGGAACATATTAACAACAATTATTAAATTATTAATCTGAAAACTCCCATTCTGTGTAACTTATCAGTGTCTTTCTAATTTCAAATTCTCTCTATTTCTCTCTCTCTCTCTCTCTTTTTTTTTTTTTTGTGTCCAAATGTTTCTGCTCACTGTCATGCCCAATGACTGAATGACTGAAAGTTTTGGACATTGTAATAAAGTGGTTAAGAATTCAAATGCTGTTTTCTTTCATCAGACATGTCTGAAGTTTCATACAGTGGTGAGCTAAATAGAGAAAAGTTTACTGCTTAGGTAATACTCAGTGTATATCTGATTTACACCTATCCCTAGAGTAAATCCATCCAGGATTTTTAAATGAGAACCTGTCCTTAAATGATACATTAAACAAGATGGACTTAATAGATACTTATAGGACATTCCATCCAAAATCAACAGAACACACTTTCTTTTCAAGTGCTCATAGAACATTCTCCAGGATAGATCATATCTTGGGTAACAAATCAAGCCATGGTAAATTTAAGAAAACTGAAATCGCATCAATTATCTTTTCTGACAACAATGCTATGAGATTAGATATCAATTACAGGAAAAAAATCTGTAAAAAATAAAAACACATGAAGGCTAAACAATACAATACTGAATAACTAAGAGATCACTGAAAAAATCAATGAGGAAAACAAAAAATACCTAGATAAAAATGACAATGAAAACAAGACACCTAAAACCTATGGGATACAGCAAAAGCAGTTCTAAGAGGGAAGTTTATAGCAATAAAATCTTACCTCAAGAAACAAGAAACATCTCAAATAAGCAACCTAACATTACACCTAAAGCAATTAGAGAAAGAAGAAAAACAACAACAACAAAAAAAAACAACACAAAGTTAACAGAAGGAAAGAAATCATAAAGATCAGATCAGAAATAAATGAAAAAAGAAATGAAGAAAACAACAGCTAAGATCAATAAAACTAAAAGCTGGTTCTTTGAGAAGATAAACAAAATTGATAAAACACTAGCCAGCCTCACCAGGAAAAAAGGGAGAAGAGTCAAATCAATAGAATTATAAATGAAAAAGGAGAAGTAACAACTGACACTGTAGAAATACAAAGGATCATGAGAGATTACTACAAGCAACTATGCCAATAAAATGGACAACCTGGAAGAAATGGACAAATTCTTAGAAAAGCACACCCTCCTGAGACTGAACCAGGAAGAAATAGAAAATATAAACAGACCAATCACAAGCACTGAAATTGAAACTGTGATTAAAAGTCTTCCAACAGACAAAAGCCCAGGACCAGATGGCTTCACAGGTGAATTTAATCAAACACTTAGAGAAGAGTTAACACCTATCCTTCTCAAAATCTTCCAAAATCTAGCAGAGGGACAAACACTCCCAAACTCATTCTATGAGGCCACCATCACCCTGATACCAAAACCAGACAAAGATATCATAAAGAAAGAAAACTACAGGCCAATATCACTGATGAACATAGATACAAAAATCCTCAACAAAATACTAGCAAACAGAATCCAAAAACACATTAAAAGGATCATACACCATGATCAAGTGGGGTTTATCCCAGGAATGCAAGAATCCTTCAATACACACAAATCAATCAATGTGATAAACTATATTAATAAATTGAAGGAGAAAAACCAAATGACCATCTCAATAGATGCAGAAAAAGCTTTCAACAAAATTCAACACCTATTTATGATAAAAAAAACTCTCTAGAAAGTAGGCATAGAGGGAACATACCTCAACATAATAAAGGCCATATATGACAAACAAACAGCCAACATTGTTTTCAATGGTGAAAAACTGAAACCATTTCCACTAAGATCAGGAAAAAGACAAGGTTACCCACTCTTATCACTATTATTCAACATAGTTTTGGAAGATTTAGCCACAGCACTCAGAGAAGAAAAAGAAATAAAAGGAATCCAAATTGGAAAAGAAGAAGTAAAACTGTCATTGTTTGCAGATGACATGATACTATACATAGAGAATCCTAAAGATGTTACCAGGAAACTACTAGAGGTAACCAATGAATGTGGTTAAGTAGCAGGATACAAAATTAATGCACAGAAATCTCTTACATTCCTATACACTAATGATGAAAAAGAAATTGAGGAAACATTCCCATTTACCATTGCAATGAAAAGAATAAAATACTTAAGAATAAACCTACCTAAGGAGACAGAAGACCTGTATGAAGAAAACCATAAGAAACTGAAGAAAGAAACTAAAGATGATACAACGAGATGGAAAGATATACCATGATCTTGGATTAGAAGAATCAACACTGTGAAAATGACTATACTACCCAAAGCAATCTACAGGTTCAATTCAATCACTATCAAACTACTAATGGCATTTTTCACATTTCAGAACAAGATATTTCACAATTTGTATGGAAACACAAAAGACCCCGAATGACCAAAGCAATCTTGATAAAGATAAACGGAGCTGGAGGAATCAGGCTCCCTGACTGCAGACTATACTACAAAGCTACCATAATCAATACAGTATGGTACTGGCACAGAAACAGAAATATAGATCAATGGAACAGGATAGAAAGCCCAGAGATAAACCCACACACATATGGTCACCTTATCTTTGATAAAGGAGGCAAGAATATACAATGGAGAAAAGAGAACCTCTTTAATAAGTGGTGCTGGGAAAACTGGACAGCTACATGTAAAAGAATGAAATTAGAACACTCCCTAACACCATACACAAAAATAGACTCAAAATGGATTAAAGACCTAAATGTAAGGCCAAACACTATAAAGCTCTTAGAGGAAAACATAGGCAGAACACTCTATGACATACATCACAGCAAGACCATTTTTGACCCACCTCCTAGGGAGATGGAAATGAAAGCAAAAATAAACAAATGGGACCTAATGAAACTTAAAAGCTTTTGCACAGCAAAGAAAACCATAAACAAGACCAAAAGACAACCCTCAGAATGGGAGAAAGTATTTGCAAACAAAGCACATGACAAAGGATCAATCTCCAAAATTTACAAGCACCTCACGCAGCTCAATATCAAAAAAACAAACAACCCAATCCAAACATGTGCACAAGACCTAAATGGACATTTCTCCAAAGAAGATATAAAGATTGCCAACAAACATATGATAGGATGCTCAGCATCACTAATCATTAGAGAAATGTAAATCAAAACTACAATGAGATATCACCTCACACCAGTCAGAATGGCCATCATCAAAAAATCTACACACAATAAATGCTGGAGAGGGTGTGGAGAAAAGGGAACCCTCTTGCACTGTTGGTGGGAATATAAATTGATACAACCACTATGGAGAACAGTATGAGGTTCCTCAAAAGACTAAAAATAGAACTACCATATGACCCAGCAATCCCACTACTGGGCATATACCCTGAGAAAACCATAATTCAAAAAGAGTCATGTACCACAATGTTCATTGCTGCTTTGTTTACAATAGCCAGGACATGGAAGCAACCTAAGTGTCCATCAACAGATGAATGGATAAAGATGTGGCACATATATACAATGGAATATTACTCAGCCATACAAAGGAACAAAACTGAATTATTTGTAGTTAGGTGGATGGACCTAGCGCCTTTCATACAGAGTGAAGTAAGTCAGAAAGAGAAAAACAAATACCATATGCTAACACATATATATTAAAAAACAAACAAACAAACAAGCAAACAAACAAAATGGTTCTGAAGAGCCTAGGGCCTGGACAGGAATAAAGATGCAGACATAGAGAATGGACTTGAGGACACGGGCAGGGGGAATGATAAGCTGGGACAAAGTGAGAGAGTGGCATGGATATATATACACTACCAAATTTAAAATAGCTTGTGGGAAGTAGCCACATAGCACAGGCAGATCAGCTCACTGCTTTGTGTCTACCTAGAGAGGTGGGATGGGGAGGGTGTGAGGGCAGTGCAAGAGGTAGGGGATATGGAGATATATGTTTATGTATAGCTGATACACTTTGTTATAAAGCAGAAAATAACACACCATTGTAAAGCAATTATACTCCAATAAAGATGTTTAAAAAAATAAAAAAATAAACGTGTGAGTGTAGGATGGAAGGCTCATGTATGAAACACAGTACCAAACACATAGGAGGTAGTAAAGAAATCCTGTTGAATTAGATGTACACAGGCCACATTTTATCCTTTGTAATGTGTATGATTATGAAGACCACATGTAATCAAAGCTTAATATGAGGCTTCAAAACAGATTAGTCTTTTGTTTTTAACATTTATCAATTGACCGTTACTCAGTTTTCAATGGCTGGGTCCTTTTCTAATTCATATTTGCATTCCTAACACAATGTCTGGTAGTTGAAAAGTAATGGTAATATTATTTCCTCTAATTAAGTGGGTAAATGTACAAATCAGTGCTGTGAGTTTTCAGAGGAAGGAGAGTATTGAGAAAAGAATCACAGGAGATGTGTGTGTTTTTTTGTTTCTTTGTTTTGTTTTTTGCGGTACGCGGGCCTCTCACTGTTGTGGCCTCTTCCGTTGTGGAGCACAGGCTCCAGATGCACAGGCTCAGCGGCCATGGCTCACGGGCCCAGCCGCTCCGCAGCACGTGGGATCCTCCCGGAGCGGGCACGAACCCGTGTCCCCTTGCATCGGCAGGTGGACTCTCAACCACTGCACCACCAGGGAAGCCCGTATGTGTGTTTTTGTATTATTTTTATTTTTGCAATATTCTGTAAATTTTCAACTAATTCTAACCAAAAATTAAATAAAAGAATGACATGAAAAAATAATGCTTAAGTGGGAGATTAGCCCTCTGATTGACACTCCTCACATCTCCAATAAGGTCACTCTAGATTTGTGATGCCTGCAAATGCCCTACTGTTTTCGTGGTCCCCCACTAATGGCTCCTGATCAGGACAATAGCAAATCCTCAGCCTCTTGCCTGCATCCAAATTCAACAACAAAATTTCCCCAAATAGCTATAGAAAATCAGTTCACCTTTCCACATGTCTTCACTCTGTGGAATTTTAATTTCACTACTCCAGATCATTTCTGCTGTTTTCCTATGTTGTTTCCCCCCTAGATATTCATAGCTAGAGCTTTAACCTGCCACAAATTCCATCCTACTCATAAGTAAAATTCCTCTCAATTTTTAAATGATATTTTTTGCAGGATAAAATATTTTGTGTGTTACTTTTATTGAGCACTTTGAATATATCATTTAAATATATCCTATAGCTTCCTTTGTGCTGAGAAGTCAGATTTATTGTTACTTCTTTTAAGGTAATATGTTGGGGTTTCCCCCAACCTCTGCAAGCTACTAACACTTTTTAAACGTAATTTTTAGCAATTTTACTGTAAAGGATCTAAGTGTCATTTCTTTGATTTGTTCTACATAGAAAAGTTTTGGTGTTTCTTGAATTTGTGGCTTGGAGTTTTTCATTAATTTTGGAAAATTTATTTTAATATTGCTTCAATATTACTTCAAATATTGCTTCTGCTCAATGCATTCTCTCCTGTGTTTGCAATTTTTCACTTTACACCTAGTATCTCTTGTGTTTTATATATTTTTCATTGTTTGTCTATATATCCTACAATTGAATATTTTCTTATAATTTATATTCAGTTCACTAAAGATGTTTTCAAGTATGTTTAAATTTTTTTTAACATCAGATTTTCTTAATATAACATTTTTTAGATAATTGTGCTTTCACATGCATTTACAAGAAATTATATGAAAAGGTCCAATATACCCTTTTCCCACTTTCCTACACTGGTAACATCTTTTAAAACTATAATACGATATCCTAGCCAGGATATTCATACTGATCCTGTTAAGATGCAGAATATTTCTACACAGGGAGAATCCCTCATGTAACCGTTTGTGTATCCCTTGAGAATCCCTTACGTAACAGCCATAACTGTTCACTTGCCTCCCACTCTCACTCCCATCTGAACCCATGGCAACCACTAATCTGTTCTTCATTTCTATAGTTTTATCATTTCAAGAATGTTATATAAGTGGAATAGTGCAATATGTAATCTTTTGGGATTGGTTTTCACTCAGCATAATTATCTTGAGATTCATGCAGTTTTTACAAGTATCAGTAGTTTTTTGCTTTCTGTTACTGAGTACTAATCCATGGTATACATGTATCACAGTTTGTTTAACCTTTCACTCATTGAAGGACATCAGGGTTGTTTCCAGTTTTGGACTGTCACAAATTATGCTGCTATAAATTTTCATGTATATTTTTGAACATAGTTCTTATTTCACTGGGAACACAATTGCTGTCTTGAATAGTAGCTGCGTGTTTAAATTTTAAACAACGTTTTCCAGAGTGGTTATACCATTTAACAAAACCGGCATTAATATATGAGTGATAGCCTTCTCCATATACTCAGTAGCAATTGGTGTTGTCACAGTATTTTATTTTAACCTTTCTGATAGGTATATAGCAATATATCACTGCTGTTTTAATTTACTTTTCTTTAATAGCTAATAATGTTGAATATCTTTTCATGTGCTTATTTGTCATCTGATATCCTTTTCAATGGAAAATTCCTTCATGTATTTTCCCATTATTCTAATGGAAATTTATTTTCTGTTGCATTTGAAAGTTTTTTATATGTTCTAGTACTACTCCTTTTTCAGATATGTGATTAGAAAATATTTTCTCCCAATCTGTAGATTGTATTTATATTATTTTAGCTATGTATCACATAGAGAAAATGGTTTTAATTTTGATTAATATCAATTTTTTTTCTTTTTATTGATTTTGCTTTTGGTGTCAATTATAAGAACTCTTTGTCTAGTCCTATATACCAATGATTTTGTTTATGCATTTTACTAAAAGTTTTACTTTTATATTTTACTTTTAATTTCATGGTAATTTGGATTACTTTTTATATAAAGTAAGAGACTTAGGTCAAAGTTAGCTTGTTTATTTATTTATTTAATGTATTTATTTACTTTTTGCTTATGGATGACCAATGATTGTAGCAGCATTTATTGAAATTATTATCTTTTCTCTACAAAATTGCTATTACAACTTTCTCAAGAATAAGTTGAGCATGATTTTGTGGGTCTAATTCTGGGTTTCTATTCTGTTCCATCGCTCTTTGTGTTTACTTTGTGGTTATTATAGCTCTGTAGTGATGTAATAAGATTTGATTTCAGGTGGACTGGTTCATTCCACTTTATTCTTTATTTTCAATTCTTTTCCAGCTATTTTGGTTCTGTTGCCTCTCCATATAAAGTACTTTGTGTGTGTGTGTGTGCTTGTGTGTGTGTATACACATATATATATGAACAAAAATCTTGCTAGGATTTTAATAACAGTGGTATTAAAGCAGTATATCAATTTCAGAACAATTGACATCTATTGAGTCTTCCAATCCATAAGCATAACGTGTCTCTCTATTTATTTAGGGTGTCTTTGGCTTCTTTCATCATAGTTTTGTAATTTTCAACTTACACATCCTGTACAAGTTCTGTCAGATTTACACCTAAGTATTTATTTCTTTTTTTGAATTATTTTAAAGGATTTTAATTTTATGTCTGCACATTCATTGCTGGAATCTTGCTGAAGTTAATAGTAGTTCTAGGAAGGTTTTTGTAGATTCCTTATGTTTTGCTGTGTTGACAAACATTTCCTCTACAAATAGAAATATTGTTTTAATTCCTTTCTTTCCAATCTGTATGCTTTTCTTTTCTTTTCTTGCCTATTGCATTGGCTAGAACCTACAGAACTCTGGTCTATTGAGCAAGAATTGTGAGAGAGTATATCCTTGCTGTGGTCCTAATCATAAGAAGAAAGCATTCAGTACCTCACAAATGAGTAAAATATCAGCTTTAAGATTTTTGGAGATGTTCTTGAAGAAGTTCCTCTCAATCTTATTGCTCTGGAAGTTTTTATCAAATGTATTCTGTGTATGATTAATATGATCATGTGATTTTTCTTCTTTAACCCATTGATATGGTGTATTAAATTGATTTAATTTGGAATTTAAAACCATCTTTACATCTCTGAAATAAATTTTCCTTGGTCATAGAGTATAATTCTTTTAATAGATTCTGCATTCTCTTTGAAAATATATTTGTAAGGATTTTTGTGTCTATATTCATGACAGTCATTGCTCTATAATCTTCTTATGGTCTCAGTGTCTGGTTTTGGTATTAGGATAATACTAGATTTATAAATTAATTGGGAATCATGTCCTCTTCTATTCTTAGAAGAAATTGTGTAGAATTAGTGTTAATTTTTCTTTAAAATTTTGGTAGAATTCTCTAGTGAAACTGTCTTGGCCTGAGATTTCTTTTTTGAGGAGTTTTTAAATTGCAAATTTAATTCCCTTAATAGAGGACTGTTCAAATTATCTATTTCATTTTTGGTGAGTTGTACACTTCAAGGAATTTATCCATTTATCTAAGTTGTTAAAACTTTGTATTTAGAGTTATTCATAGAATTGCTTTTTATCTTTTTGACACCTGGTGAATCTGTAGTGATATCTTCTGTTTCATATCTGATATTTATAATGTGTCTTCTTTTTCTCTTTGTCAATCTATATAGAGGTTTGTCAACTTTATTGCTCTTTCTAAAAAACAGCTCTTTGTTTTATCAAATTTTCTCTATTGTTTTCTTTTTTCAGTCTCATTAGTATTCTGCTGTTATCTTTATTATTTCCTTTTTTCTGCTTGCTGTGTTTATTATTCTTTTTCTAGGTTCTTGAGGTAGGGAATGCAAATTAGTGGTATGAAACCTTTCTCTTTTCTGTGTATGCATATAGTACTATGCACTTCTCTTTCAATAGTTGCTGTGTCCATAGATTTTGAAGTATAGTATTTTCATTTTCATTCAGTTCAAGTATTTTTTAATTTCCCTTGAGAATACCTGTTTCACACATAGGTTATTTAGAAGTATGTTTTTAGTTTCCAAATGGCTGGGAATTTTTCTGTTATCTTTCTAGCACTAATTTCTTGTTTGATTTTATTTTGGTCAGAGAACATTCTATATGACTTAATTAATTCAATTTTTCAAGGTTTGTTTTATGGCCCAGGATATGGCTATCTTGGTATACATTTCATGTGCTTTTGAAAAGGATGCATAGTTCCTCTACTGCTGGATGGAAAGTTCTATAAATGTAATTAGATCCTGTTGGTTGAAAGTGTTATTGGGTTCCTTTATAATCTTGACAATTTTCTGTCAAGATATTCTACCAATTGAGAAAGGGGTGTTGGTGTTCTCAACTCTAATTGTGGATTTGTGTATTTCTCACTTTTGTTTTATCAGTTTTATTTCACATATTTTACAGTTTTAAATATTTTATGTATTTTGTTGTTGGGTCTATAAACATTTAGGATTGTTATGTTTTCTTAGTGTATTGACCCTTTCATCATATGTAATATTTTTCTGTTCTGGTGATTCTATTTGCAATAAAGTTTGCTTTATCTAGTATTGCTATATCTGTTACTGCATTTTAAAATTTATGTTTGTATTATATTTTTACCAATGTTACATCCCTAGCTGGGAAAAAGAAATCTATCTATCTATCTATCTATCTATCTATATATATATATCTATATATCTATATATAGATATATAATGGACATATACTGGAAACTAAGTTGTATAAAAATTTTGAATGACCAGTGTTTGCTTGGTCATTCTACATTTCACCTGGTAATACCTAGGCTCTCCGGTGTTAAATTGTATATAAAGAGATTTACATGAATAAAGTCTAACTCAGCAGTGAGAGGAATGTTAGATATCTGGAACTAGTAAAATAGAAACTCATTTTTGAAATGATCGGGGTTCTACTTGATGCATCTTTTCCTTTTCTTCGATAAGCAAAACATCCAGTCTTATTTATATGGGAATTAGCAAGATGGTTCAAACTGCATAGACATTCAAATGAATAGAAAATGTTAAGAAAAACTCTCTTGTTTATTCTTCTATTACTTCAAGGAAGACCAGAAAATGATTTATTAGGACAGTTTGTTACACTCTGTGCTATTATACCAAAACAAGCAAACAAAACACCAAATGAAAAGCTTTATAAATGTCACTTCATATTCTATAGAAAGCAATTTTTTTCAAAATGACCAGGAATTAAAATAATATGGTCTGATATTTTACATCAGTACAATACTCTAACCTTTAATAATCATTTTTATTGTTTTTAGATTTGCTAATTTCAAAAAAATTTCCATAGATTCTCATATTACCTAAAAATTATTTTAAAATGATCAAGATTCTAATGTTTTTCACAAAGTAAAAAGAAAGTTTTTATGTGTGTCTAAATGAATCATTATGGGTTTATTATGCATGGTCAAAGCGCCATACACAGCTCTGCAGATTTGTCCATGCCAGACACAGTAAAGTTACTGGTTTATTATAAGAATGTAGTTGTTTTTTTTTTTAAGAATGTAGTCTTACATGTTAATCTCTCAAATTTTATGTTTATTCCATAGCTATTAATATAATAATATGTTGTTGTTCAATAACCATTTAATTCATAATTTTCTAAAAAAAAATGTCTCTGGTGGATATAAGAGTAAGTGTAATAATTCCTATTTGCATAAACATTTCTGATATTTTATCTCTAGAATTAATGCTGAAATTCATATTATAAGTAATATCTAATGTACTAACTAGCGCATAACTGTTCAAAATACTAAGTGTTTGAATAGATGAATAGATATGTAAAGACATTTGAAAGGATCAATCAATGTTTTTCTTAAAGGAAAAAAAAGAAAGTTGTATAGAACGTCATTTCACATGAGTATTTTGTTCTTGTCATAATGAAAGGAACATGTAAAATGAAGTAACTGCCTTTGTATTATTAAAAGTAAGGCAATCTTTTACTGATAATTAGTGCATTATGCATTGGATAGCATGATTATGTAATTACCATGTTTATTTGATTATTTAGTATTTATACCTAGTGTTTTTGTTTTGTTGTTTTTTTAAATAATTTGTATCAGCTTCAATACAGTATAAAGCAGTTCTGCTAAACATTCCTTCCAGAGCCTGTCAAGAAAAAAACACTTTAAGGGAACAGAAGAATAGCTATTATCAGGCACCTGTGATGAGTCAATCACTGCAGATAAACACTGAATTTATGTCTGTTCATCTTGGCAGCCAAGGCAAAAAGGAAAAATGTGGTTCTCCCAAGGTTGTCTTCAGACACAAACATTTTCTTGGCTCAAAATTGATGGGAGGGCTTCCCTGGTGGCACAGTGGTTGAGAGTCCACCTGCCGATGCAGGGGTCACGGGTTCATGCCCGGTCTGGGAAGATCCCGCATGGCACGGAGCAGCTGGGCTCGTGAGCCATGGCCGCTGAGCCTGCGCGGTCCGGAGCCTGTGCTCCGCAGTGGGAGAAGCTGCAACAGTGAGAGGCCCGCGTACCGCAAAAAAAAAAAAAAGAAAGAAATTGATGGGAGACTTTACCATGTGTTTTTTTATGTTTAGGGACACTGAAAAACATAACGGATGATGTCTTCACACAATTTTTTGAAAAACATAGACATTGTTCAGCTATAAAAGCCACAGGTTTAACATTAGAAGTAACTGAACGAAGACCTTTCTATGGGGCACTGAGATAATGAGGTCCACATATTCTGTGTCCTGAAAACCTAAGTTGAAACAGATAGAGCCTAGTGAATCTGGAGGAAGAGATAATTAACCTGTCCAAAAGATAACTTCTTTCAAATATTGGATGTTTCAAATGAAGCTTTGGCAAGAACTGCACTGCTGTCAGTTTAGAGAATCTGAAGTCCTAATATTTGTTTTGTTAATTGAAGATGGGACCCTAATCTTTGATTAGCTGACTTATGCCCCCCCCAAAATACTGTCTTGTCCACAAAAAAGAAGTTTCATGCAAAACATATAAATCTTAATATAATGCATTAAACAAAGTAAATCTCTTACAAAATCAATTCTAAATGGTAGCTGGATTAAATGACAATACATGAGGTTGTTCAATATTACAGTTATTTGTGTAATTTCTTACTTTGGAGACTACTTCCATGCATTTATGAACTAAATTTCAAGTCTTTGAAAAAAGAGATTTTGTTTGTTTTGCTTTATTTGCCTTTTCTACAACAATAAGAGATATCTTACAGTGGTATACATTCAATAAATGCTAATTAATCTGACTCAGTTGTCCATTTCTTTGCTGGAGAACATCTACAAAAATACAAAATACATAGTGCAGTAGAAACATATAATGATATCATTTAAGCTATATTATGGATTTATTTTTTTCATTTATTGTATTTTGCTTTATTGTCCTTAACAGATATTGCAGAAGTTTTTTTTTAACATGTTTATTGGAGTATAATTGCTTTACAATGGTGTGTCAATTTCTGCTTTATAACAAAGTGAATCAGGTATACATATACATATATCCCCATATCTCCTCCCTCTTGTGTCTCCCTCCCTCCCTCCTAATCCCACCCCTCTAAGTGGTTCCAAAGCACCAAAAAGAAGACTGAAGAAGTAATGTTTAACGTGAGATTTGAAGAATGAGTAGGAGTTAGCAGGGAAATAAAAGAGTGAATAAGAGAGAATGCTTCAGGAAAAAAATAACATGTGCAAAGTCTATATTTGAAGTAGAACATGTCATGTTTCAGGTGAGAAATCTAAAATGGTGGAAGTGTGAGAAGTTGGCAGAGCCAGATCTCAGAGAATCTTGAGCACAGGTTTAAGATTTCAGAACACATTGGCACCTAAAATGCAGAATGTTGGCAACTTAGCACCGTTTCCCCTTACTATTTTATTCCTTTATTTCAGGGACTGGAGATCTGAGCATTATATTTCTCAGGATCCTTACAGCAAGGATCTGGATCAGATTCACAATTAAGTAACAATTATATAAGTTTTGAAAGATGGAAGAGAAGCAGAAGCAATTATTATTTTTCCTTCTGGCAGACATGTGGATTTTGTCAGAGGTGAGAATTCATAGTGGCTTGTGAATTTTCCTCCCACCCACCCATTTTGACAGTGGAAATAACTATGATTAGTGCCGGCAGTTTCCTGTGCTTCCTGCAACTTCCTGATTCCCCAAAATCTAGTAGACTTTTGCTTTATGTAGAGTCTTCCCTGACTTTAATTTCATAGAGAGCTGTTTAATTACACAAATCCTTAAACAAAATCCATTGTTGTTCTCCTAACTAAATTCTGATTGATATAGTATTTGGTATAAGAAACGGAGGGAAGAGTGCAAGCTGTAAAAATAAAATAAAATTTAATACACATAGCATTGGCTTAGTTGTATAGGGTAAGACAATGAGAAATTAAATATAGTAGGCTGAAGGGATGGAGAATTCTGCTATTCTGTGGAAAAACGTGGGGTGAAAGGGTCACCTTCAATAACCGTGATGGCAGACTCACATGCTTACTAAGTCTGTAGCTCTATGGAAAGTAGTTTGAAGGAGTTAGAATTATAGTGTGTACTGAATATGTAATAGGAAAAAATAAATCTGACTCCATATTAGATCTGTTGCTCTTACTTTAACCTTTGTATTCTAATGCTTTCACTACAAGTTAAGAATGTTGCTTATAGCCTGAAATATATAGGATAGGTCATTCTCAAGTCTCTGACCTTTAAAGGTACAAACACTTTTCCATTCATATAGAGAAAAAAAGTTGCAGAACACAGGATAGCATATGTCTTGTTGGAGGTTTACAGAAACGTAGCTGCCTGACCTACATGGACACCTGCAAAAACAAAGGATTCTGATACCAAGAAGTTTGCAACAACCAATCACAACCCCTCCCCTTTTAGTATAAAAAGAGTCTTAATTCTAACTCAGGTAAGATGATTCTTTGGGACACTAGTCCACCATCTTCTTGGTCTGCTGGCTTTATGAATAAAGTCGCTATTCCTGGCCCCAACAACCCATCTCTCAATTTATTGGTCTATTGTGCAACAAGCTGTATGAGCTTAGACTTGGTAACAAATACTACTTGCTGCATTGACAAAGTGCCACAAAGAAGAGATTAATTCAGTCAAGAATAGATTGGTTTCAGGCATAAATTAAAGAGAATGCAGAAAATTCAGAAATGATGGGCCTTGAAGTGTTGGGAAAGCTAATTGTTTCAAAACTCGGGTCATGAAGGAAAAGACTAGAAAAGTTGTCACTAAGAAAGGTCCAGCAAGACTTCATTAGACAAATTATCCAAACCTAATAGCAAATGTCATAGTGAGGCTTTTATCTTCACAACAAAATCAATTATCTCATGCATTATCAACATAGCTGGCATTAATTTGAGAGAAGATGTAAAGTGATAATAGAAACAAAGAAGTGAACCAGGGTTGGGAACTATGTTTAGGAAAATCTGGGACATAGTTACTGGTATGTGGATCTGAGTAGAAATAAATACATTAGAGGGCAACTAAATTTTTAAGAGTATTATATTGCCAAAGAAATCATAAGGTTGTACTTAAAAAATTTGTTCTAGCCTTAACCTATCATTTTAAACCACCAAATTTTTACCATTGGAGACACTATACAAAATCTCTTCAGACTCAGGGAAGATGTTTTCCTAACACATACTGGTGATATAGATATGAAGAGTAATGGACAGGAAAGAACCTTCCAGAAAATAGATCCACAACAACAATGGGAAAAGTTCTTCACAAGTAAGAAAATAGTTATCTAATTAAAATATTTCTTTACACCTAGCATAAGAGGTCTTAATGAGGTCTATCAGAATATCTCCCTTTCTTCCATTTCACACAGAAGTGATTACTGGTGTTTTTGTGTCCCAGCTTCAGTGTATAGTAAGGAGTGTGTATGTTGGATATGGGAATACCTTGCCCTTTTTGCGCACAGGTTCCTGTACCTGGAGAATCCATTACTGATTCTGATGGAGAGGATAGTTCATCATCTGGATGACTGATCATCTGAAACTTGAATTGGATATTGTAACTGGAAATACTTTATATTGTCTCCCTTAGGGAAGAAATAAGTATTTTAAGTGAGTGAGAATGGGTAAAATGCATATTTAATGAAAAATAAGGTGGACTGCAGCATATAAGTGTCAGAAGATTCTTACCTTCTTCCAGCCCACACCATTAGATTTTATTTCCCAGGCTTTATTGTAGCTAGTTGTGGTGATGTCACTGGATGCTAATCAATGGAATGTGAGGGGACACATGTGCACCACTTCTAGGTCAAGTCATAAAGGTCTCCAATACATGATTCCCCTTTCTCACTCATTATTCTCTGTCCATGCATTTCTGAATATGGTTCTTTGAATTGTCACTTTAAAGACAGCCACACAGGAATTCCATGTGACAGGAATCACCAGGACCAGAGTAATGAACAATTAATTCAAGGAACACTGTATCTGCAAGATGGAAAATGCCTTGGAAGTGGGCAATAACAGTTGTAGTGAGACCAGCTAAAAGCCTTGGTGAAATAGAAGCTATGGAGAGGGAAATTTTAGAGATGGCATTAAGCACTCTCAAAAGCTTCTGAAAGATTGTATTAGTTTCCTAGGAATGCTGTAACAAATTATCACAAATGAAATGGCTTGAAAGAACAGAAATTTTAAAGTCACATTTCTGGAGACTAGAAGTCCAAAATCAAAGTATAAGCCATCCTCTACAGCCCCTCTGGCCTCTGAGATCCTTTCAGAATCATTCTTCTATTTCCTTGAAGGCCAACACAGGTTTGTGGCCAAATAGCCCTATCAGCCATTTCCTGCTTACAGATCCCAGATATTCAGCAACCTTCTGTCATTTCTTCTCATCTCTGTCCCTTTCAGTTCAAACTGACAACATTTCTGCTGATTTGGTTGATTTGATCTATGAATCACATGTCTAATCTCTCCAGCAAAATTGGTCCAGCCACACTGGTGGTGTTCTCTCCAGAGCATGCTTTGTCATTTTTTCCAATATATATATATGTATATATATATATATATATATATATATATAGGCTGAAATATTTTCAGATCCTCAAATTTTAGTCCCTATTTCTTTTATAGTTTCTTCCTTAATTTCTTTTTTTCCTTTTGTATTTTACTATAAGCAGTGCAGCATAACTATGCCTTGCCTTCCACACTTTGCTTGAAAATCCATTAAGCTAAATATACACATTCATCATCTACAAGTTCTACTTTCCACCTAACAATAGAAAAAAACTCAGCTAAGTTGTCTTCCAATTTATAATGTGGATCACTTTTCCAAGGTTATTTCCAAAATCACATTCCTCATTCCATCTGAGATCCTCAGCAGAAGAATCTTCAGCTTTCATATTTCTACCAACAATCTTTTCAAGGCAATCTTGAATTTTTCTATCATGTATCTCAAAGTTTTGCCAGCCTCTATCCACTACCCCATTCCAAAGCCACCTGCACATTTGTAGATATTTGTTATAGCAGTACCCCAGTTCCTGGTATCCAAATCTATGTTAGTTTCCTATGGCTTCCATAGCAAATTAGCACAAGGCACATGGCTTAAAACAACAGAAATGTTTAATTTAAAATTTCTAGAGTCCCAAGCCTAAAGTCAAGGTGTAGGCAGAGCTCTGGTCTCTCTAAAGGCTCAAGGGGAAGCTCTGTTAACATGCCATTCTTTTAGCTTCCAGTGCTGCTCTCAATACTCAGTGTGCCTCAGGTTGGGGATGCACCACTCCAGCCTCTGGCTCCATCATCAAGTGATGTTCTCTCTCTAAATGTGTCTGTGTCTCTTCTACTCTTCTGATAAGAACACCTGTCATATTGGTTAAGGCCCATCCTAATTCATTATGTCTTTAACTTGATTACATCTGCAGTAACTATTTCCAAATAAGGTCACATTCACAGTTACTAGGGTTAGGACTTCCACATATATTTTTGAGTGACACAATTCAACTCATACCAGGGGTCAACAAAGAAAAGTCTAATTTGTTTCATTGGGTTTACTAATATAAAAATTATTGGTGACCTTAGCAAAAGCAATTAATAGATATTATGTTATATAAGAATCAATAATGTCATATGATTACCAAAATAAGTAATGCAACTTAGGATACATTATTACAGTTATATTATTAAAGATTGATATAATCCTTTGCTACACTTTACTGGTCAAAGTATGCATACATCACTGAATTTCATTTTGACAACACAATTTTAGGGAGTCTAAGAGAGTGACTAGCATAGTTATATCTGGAAACAGTGATATATTTAAAAATAATGCATTTAGACTAGAAAAGACACTATTTAAGAGCTTTTGATAGCTATTTTTGATAGCTGTCTCTGATACTTGATAAACTAGCATTTAGTCGAGAGATTAGGTTTATCCTATGTAACTGCAGAAGATTGAGTTAAATTGAAGGTAGGTAAAGAATACTTCATCTCAATATGAAAAAGAATTTAATTGTTATAGGTGCTTAAAAATGAAATGTGCCTATTTAAATGATAGCAACCTCTACTTGAGTGAAGAACTTCCAAATGGTGTTAAACAATTGAAATTTGGAGTTGCTATAAAAAGAGAATAATAGGTCACATAAAAAATTGCAGTATCTTCAAATTTTCCAAAACTGTGTATTCTCTTATTCTTTTCAAAGATTGAGATGACTCAACCTATTTGTAGCTATTAAAAATTAGATAATAGACATAGAAATATATGCATTTCCCCCTATTGGGTATATTGGACAAGCTTTATCCAACTCACTGAATATTTATGCTAAATTAATTTCTAATTTGGCTAATATTTAATTAGCTATAGTCTAATTCTCAGCCTATATTTATTCTCTTACTTTCAGCCTATTTTCCTTACCATAACACTCACCTAACAATTACTTGTTTAATACTTGTCTACTACTCATATCGTAATTTCCATGGAAGTCTGGACCATATCTGTTTTAAGCAAAGCTCTCAGTTCTGGATTTACATTATGTCTGATGTATAAAAGCTATACAACAAATGATCGTAAATAAAAAATGTACAGTTTTATCTGATTTATGAATATTTAGCCAACAGTTATTCTATCAACCCATAAACAATTGTGAAGGTCTTCTGCTGTTTTCCTACATATGGAATCAACGACAGAAGAGAAATCAATGAGAGTTAATTAAAAAACAAGTTTTTGTTCAAGGCATTTATTGTTTAATTTTATTACCAAATACATATTTTTATTAAAAGTTGGAAAAAACATGAGAATTAAAAAAGACAATTAATAAAATTATGTATAACGTGAATCTTCTCACACATAATAAACTACTGTCATCATTCTCACGTACTTCGTTTTAAAAATGGATGATTTTCATAGATGTGATTGCACCATATTTCATAATTTTCAATTTGGTATTCTATGATGTTCAATAAAAATCATAACTAGTACATTTTTTCACATTATTAAGGCATTTAAATTGATGAAAATAATTCATCTATTTAGCACTCTTAAATAACTTTACTCAACATTGAGGTTACTTCCAATTTTAATAGAATTTGTTTGATGAGTAGTTATGTGTTCACTATATTTAAGGCACTACTCTAGTTGTGGGGATACAGGAGTATACAGAAGTCTTTCCTCTTCAGAAATTTATGTTCTATTTCAGAGAGATAGTAAATAAACAAGGTAATGTCCATGAGTGGAATGAAAGAAATTAAACAAAATGACTTGAGAGAAATCTGAGATCAAAATGTAGAAAAGTAGCCCCCCATACAAAAAGTCAGGGTGAAACATTCCAAGGAGAGAAAAGGGTAAGTTCAAATGCCCCTAGATATAACTAATTTTATTTTTTTTTAGACAAAGAAAAGTTAAGAGCCCAGAGCACAGCAAACAAAGTTGACCTTGGAGTGCTTTGTGGGCATCAGAGAATGTAGGATACACGGTGGCTCCCGTTAAGAAGTTTGAATTTTATTTTAAGTGAGGTAAGATTCCATGAGAGGATTTAATAAAGGTGAGGCATTATCTGATTTATTGTTTTAGAAACTAAATACTCTGCCCTGCAGAGAAAAGTTAAGGATACCAGTAGAGACAGGGAGACCAGTTAGGAGGTATTGAAGTCATCTAAGATTAAAAGGAGATATGCAACCAAGTTCTCTGCATAAAATCAGGAGCCATAAAAACTCCTGTCCTGTCTATGAAATCTGCATTAGAAACACCCTTGTCTGCTGTTCATCGTTCCACATGAAACTATTCAGACAGCCCTGGGACTAGAGAATTTAGTAAGATTACCTGATACAAGACTAACATAAAACATCTGTACATGTGCAAGAGCAGATTAGTGATGAGTCCATCCACAATAGCATCAAAATCTAAAGTTCTCATGTAAACAAAGATGGTAAATATTTTTAAGGAGCTAATTCTTTAGTTATTCATTACCAAATAATGAGCTATCCTTAAATTTAGTGGCTTAAAACAATCATCTCTCATCATGTTTTTGAGGAACTTCAGGGAGGCCAATAATGCTAGAGCCAAATAAGGAAAAGGGAGAATTGTAGCCAATGTGATTCAAGAAGTACTAGTGGGTTAGATCATGTAGGGCTTTTTAATATTAAAAAAAAATCCCCAATTACCCATTTATAGTGAAAAAGATAAATAAAACATGGAATATTCATAGGCTATAATCTCAGAGGTGATTAAATATTGACCTAGTTATATAGCTACATACATTGCAAAAAATTTAAAACAATTGAAAAATGATGCACTCTCTGTGCTAGTATTTGAGTGAAATTCTAAAACAAAATCATTAAAGGTTACTATTAGAACATGAGCAGGAGACAGGCATGTCAAATTCATATTAGCAGTTTGGTTGCCTCTGACAAGATTCAGAATGAAAGAATGAGAATGAAAGGAGTATTTACCATATCTGTATTATGTTTATATGTAAAACATGACTATCTGAGGCAGATATTAAATTGCTTATATTCATTAATGCTAGATATACTATCCTCTATACTTATGTATATGTGTCTGTGTGAGTGTGTGTATTTGTGGGTCTGTGTTCACGTGTGTATATTTGTATGTCAGTAGATATGTATGTATTTTCATTTAAAAGACAAATTGCAAGGCTCTGTGATAGATTACCAACCTGAGACTTGGCCACCTGGTGGCATGTTATGGTGATGGTAGGGTCTGAAACCAGATGTAAATCCAATTCTCTGTCCTATTGATAAGGGAAACATCTCCACACCCATGTACAGATTTAGGTTATGCACCTATTCTGTCCCATAGCACACTCTGACAAACCCTCAAAATAGATGTGTATGGGAACGTGTGCAAACAGACACACAGGGTTTGGTCTCACCACTGTTTTTCATGAATTTCAGCAGTGAGGTGACCAAAAGACATATCTCCTGACAGATGCCCTACCAACTCCAACTTCCAATCCTCATCCCTTTGAGTTGTCTCTATAAGCGGATGAGCAAGAAACTTTATCTCCTCGTGCCTGAATATATTTCTTTTTCATGGAAAGAAAACTGTGTTTGAAGGCCTCAAGGGCTTTCTACATTTCTATTCCATCAAGTTATAGAAAAAATTCAGATTATTATTATTAATTGTGCATATTCTCTTGACACTTTCATTAGGAAATCTGGAGGTGGAGAAGAGTCATCTGTTTCAGATCATATCACCATATTTCCCAAAGTGCTCTTAAATTGTTCTTGGGTAGGTCTCTAGAAAAATAAAATATATTAACAGCAATTGTCCAAATCTAGTTTGCTTTTAAAGTATGATTTTAAATTGAGAATCTTAGCCTTTTAAAAATTTGAAAAATTTTGATAAACCCTGCATCTGTGAAATACCTGAATAGACAACAAATTAATATTGGGATGCATGTGTCTATTTGAATTATGGTTTTCTCTGGGTATATGCCCAGTAGTAGGAGTGATGGGTCATATGGTAGTTCTATTTTTAGTTTTGTAAAGAACCTCGATAGCATTCTCCATAGTGGCAGTATCAATTTACATTCCCACCAACAGTGCAAGAGGGTTCCCTTTTCTCCACAGCCTCTCCAGCATTTGTTTGTAGATTTTCTAATGATGCCCATTCTAACCAGTGTGAGGTGATACCTCATTGTAGTTTTGATTTGCATTTCTCTAGTGATGTTGAGCAGTGATGTTGAGCAGCTTTTCATGTGCCCCTTGGCCATCTTTATGTCTTTTTTGGAGAAATGTCTATTTAGGTCTTCAACACATTTTTTGATTGTGTTGTTTGATTTTTTTAATATTGAGCTGCATGAGTGGTTTATATATTTTGGAGAAAAATCCTTTGTTCATTGATTCATTTGCAAATATTTTCTCCCATTCTGAGGGTTCTCTTTTAACCTTGTTTATAGATTCCTTTGCTGTGCAAAAGCTTTTAAGTTTCATTAGGTCCTATTTGTTTATTTTTGTATTTATTTCCATTAGTTTAGAAGGTGGGTCAAAAAAGATCTTGCTGTGATTTATGTCAAAGAGTGGTCTTCCTGGGCTTCCCTGGTGGCGCAGTGGTTGAGAGTCCACCTGCTGATGCAGGGGACACGGATTCATGCCCTGGTACGGAAGGACTCCACATGCTGCGGAGAGGCTGGGCCCGTGAGCCGTGGCCACTGGACCTGTGCGTCCAGAGCCTGTGCTCCACAACGGGAAAGGCCACAACACTGAGAGGTCTGCATACCACAAAAAAAAAAAAAAAAAAAAGAGTGGTCTTCCTATGTTTTCCTCTCAGTGTTTTATAGTGTCCAGTCTTACATTTAAGTTTTTAATCCATTTTGAGTTTATTTTTGTGTATGCTGTTAGGGAGTGTTCTAATTTCATTCTTTTACATGTAACTGTCCAATTATCCCAGCACCACTTATTGAAGAGACTGTCTTTTCTCCATTTTATATTCTTGCCTCCTTTGTCATAGATTAGGTGACCATAGGTGCATGGGTTTATCTCTGGGTTTTCTATCCTGTTCTATTGATCTATATTTCTGTTTCTGTGCCAGTACCATACTGTTTTGATTATGGTAGTTTTATAGTATAGTCTGATTCATGGAATCTGATTCCTCCATCTCCAATTTTTTTCCAAGATTGATTTGGCTATTTGGGGTCTTTTGTGCATTCATACAAATTTTAAGATTTTTTGTTCTAGTTCTGTAAAACTGCCATTGGTAATTTGATAGAGATTGCATTGAATGTGTTGATTGCTTTGGGTAGTATAGTCATTTTCACAATATTGATTCTTCCAATACAAGAAGATGGTATACCTCTCCATGTGTTTGTGTCATCTTTGATGTCTTTCATCAGTGTTTTATAGCTTTCTGAGTACAGGTCTTTTACTTCCTTAGGTAGGTTTATTCCTAGGTATTTTATTCTTTTTGTTGCAATGGTGAATGGGATGGTTTCCTTAATTTCTCTTTCTGATCTTTCATTGTTAGTGTATAGGAATGCAAAAGATTTCTGTGCATTAATTTTGTATCCTGCAACTTTACCAAATTCATTGATCAGCTCTAGGAGTTTTCTGGTGGCATCTTTAGGATTCTCTATGTATATTATGTCATCTGCAAACAGTGACAGTTTTACTTCTTCTTTTCCAATTTCTATTCCTTTTATTTCTTTTCCTTCTCTGATTGCCATGGCTAGGACTTCCAAAACTGTGCTGAATAATAGTGGTGAGACTGAACATCCTTGTCTTCATCCTGATCTTAGAGGAAATGCTTTCAGTTTTTCACCATTGAGAATGATATTGGCTGTGGGTTTGTCATACATGTTCTTTATTATGTTGAAGTAGGTTCCCTCTATGCCCATGTTCTGGAGAGTTTTTTATCCTAAATGGGTGTTGAATTTTGTCAGAACTTTTTCTACATCTATTGAGATGATCACATGGTTTTTATTCCTCAATTTGTCAGTATGGTGTATCACTTTGATTGATTTGCGTATATTGAAGAATCCTTGCATCACTGGGATAAATCCCACTTGATGATGGTGTATGTTCCTTTTAATGTGTTGTTGGATTCTGTTTGCTAGTACTTTGTTGAGGATTTTTGCATCTATATTCATCAGTGATATTGGTCTGTAATATTCTTTTTTTGTAGTATCTCTGTCTGGTTTTGGTTTCAGGGTAATGGTGGCTTCGTAGAGTGAGTTTAGGAGTGTTCATTTCTCTGCAAATTTTTGGAAGAGTTTGAGAAGGATAGGTGTTAGCTCTCCTCTAAATGTTTGATAGAATTCACCTGTGAAGCTATCTGGCCCTGGACTTTTGTTTGTTGGAAGATTTTTAATCACACTTTCAATCTCAGTGCTTATATTTGGTCTGTTCATATTTTCTATTTCTTCCTGGTTCAGTCTTGGAAGGTTATACCTTTCTAAGAATTTGTCCATTTCTTCCAGGTTGTCCATTTTACTGGCATAGGGTTGCTTGTAGTAGTCTCTTATGATGCTTTGTATTTCTGCAGCGTCTGCTGTAACTTCTCCTTTTTCATTTCTAATTTTATTGATTTGAGCCTCTCCCTCTTTTTCTTGATGAGTCTGGCTAAAGAGTTATCAATTTTGTTGATCTTTTCAAACAAACAGCTTTTAGTTTTATTAATCTTTGCTATTGTTTTCTTTGTTTCTATTTCATTTATTTCTGCTCTGATCTTTATGATTCCTTTCCTTCTACTAACTTTAGATTTTGTTTGTTTTTCTTTCTCTAGTTCCTTTAGGTATAAGGTTAGATTGTTTATTTGAGATTTTTATTGTTTCTTGAGTTAGGATTTTATTGCTATAAACTTCCCTTTTAGAACTGTTTTGCTGCATCCCATAGGTTTTGGATGGTTGTGTTTCCTTGTCATTTGTTTCTGGGTAGTTTTTGATTTTCTCTTTGATATCTTTAGTGATCTTTGGTTATTTAGTACCATATTGCTTAGCCTCCATGTGTTTTTGTTTTTTTATGATTTTTTTCCTTGTAATTGATTTCTAATCTCATAGTGTTGTGGTTAGAAAAGATGCTTGATATGATTTCAATTTTCTTAAATTTTCTGAGGCTTGATTTGTGTCCCAACATATGATCTATCCTGGAGAATGTTCTGTGTGCACTTGAGAAGAAAGTGTAATCTGCTGTTCTTGGATGGAACATCCTATAAATATCAATTAAATCTATCTGGTCTATTGTGTCATTTAAAGCTTCTGTTTCCTTATTAATTTTCTGTCTGGATGATCTGTCCATTGGTGTAAATGAGGTGTTAAATTTCCCTACTATTATTGTGTTATTGTCAATTTCCTCTTTTATAGCTGTTAACATTTGTCTTATGTAGTGTGGTGCTCCTATGTTGGGTGCATATATAATTTTAATTGTTATATCTTCTTCTTGGATTGATCACTTAATCATTATGTAGTGTCCTTCCTTCTTTCTTATAACATTTTTATTTTAAATCTATTTTATCAGATATGAGTATTATTACTCCAGCTTTGTTTTGATTTAAATTAGCATGAAATATCTTTTTCCATCCCCTAATTTCAAGTCTGTATGTGTCCTTAGGCCTGAAGTGACTCTCTTGTAAACAACATGTACATGGGTCTTGTTTTTGTATCCATGCAGGAGCCTGTTTCTTTTGGTTGGAGCATTTAATCCATTCACATTTAAGGTAATTATCAATATGTATGTACCTATTACCATTTTCTTAATTGTTTTGGATTTGTAATTCTAGGTCTTTTCCTTCTCTTGTGTTTTCTGCCTAGAGAAGTTCCTTCAGTATTTGTTGTAAAGCTGGTTTGGTAGTGCTGAATTCTCTTAGCTTTTGTTTGTCTACAAGGTTTTATTTTCTCCCTCAAATCTGAATGAGATCTTGGCTGGGTAATCTTGGTTGTAGCTTTTTCCCTTTCATCACTTTAAATATGTCCAGCCACACCCTTCTGGTTTTCAGAGTTTCTGCTGAAAGATCTGCTGTTAACCTTATGGGGATTCCCTTGTATGTTATTTGTTGCTTTTCCCTTGCTGCTTTTAATATTTTTTCTTTGTATGTGATTTTCAATAGCTTGATTAATATGTGTCTTGGCATGTTTCTCCTTGGATTTATCCTGTACGAGACTCTGCACTTCCTGGAGTTGATTGACTATTTGCTTTCCCATATTAGGGAACTTTTCAACTATAATCTCTTCAAATATTTTCTCAGTCCCTTTCTTTTTCTCTTCTTCTTCTGGGACCCCTATAATTCAAATGTTGGTGTGTTTAATGTTTTCCCAGAGATCTCTTAGGCTGGGTTCATTTCTTTTCATTCTTTTCTCTTTATTCTGTTCCGCAGCAGTGAATTCCACCATTCTGTCTTCCAGGTCACTTATCTGTTCTTCTGCCTCAGTTACTCTGCTATTGATTCCTTCTAGTGTATTTTTCATTTCAGTTATTGTATTGTTCATCTCCATTTGTTTGTTCTTTAATTATTCTAGGTCTTTGTTAAACATTTCTTGCATCTTCTCTATCTTTGCCTCCATTCGTTTTCCTAAGCCCTGGATCATCTTCACTATCATTATTCTGGATTCTTTTTTTGGAAGGTTGCCTATCTCCACTTCATTTAATTGACTTTCTGGTTTTATATCTTGTTCCTTCATCTGGTATATATTTCTCTAATATTTCCTTTTGTCTATCTTTCTGTGAATGTGGTTTTCATTCCACAGGCTGCAGGACTGTAGTTCTTCTTCCTTCTGCTGTCTGCCCTCTGGTGGATGAGTCTATCTAAGAGGCTTGTGTTAGCCTCCTGACGGGAGGGGATGCTGGTGGGTAGGGCTGGGTGCTGTTCTGGTGGGCAGAGCTCAGTAAAACTTTAATCTGCTTGTCTGCTGAAGGGTGAGGCTTATTTCATGCCGTATTGGTTGTTTGCCTGAAGTGACCCAATACTGGAGGCTACAGGCCCTTTGGTGGGGCTAATGGTGGACTCCAGGAGCACTCATGCCAAGGAGTACCTCCCAGAACTTCTACTTACAGTGTCCCTGTCCTCACGGTGAGCCACAGCTACCCCCTGCCTCTACAGGAGACCCTCCAACACTAGCAGGTAGGTCTGGTTCAGTCTCCTGTGTGGTCACTGCTCCTTCCTTCTGGGTTTTGACATGCACACTACTTTGTGTGTGCCCTCCAAGAGTGGAGTCTCTCTTTCCCGCAGTCCTGTTGAAGCCCTGCAATCAAATCCCACTAGCCTTCAAAGTCTGATCCCCTGGGAATTCTTCCACCTGTTGCCAGACCCCCAGGTTAGGAAGCCTGATGTGAGGCTCAGAAGCTTCACTCCAGTGGGTGGACTGGGCTGGTATAATTGTTCTCCAGTATGTAATTCACCCACCCAGTGGTTATGGGATATGATTTTGTGATTGAACCTCTTCTACAGTCTCATTGCAACTTCTTCTTTGTCTTTGGATGTAGCATATTTTTTTTTTGTAAGTTGCAGTGTCTTCCTGTTGATGACTGTTCAGCAGTAAGTTGTGATTCTGGTGTTCTCACAAGAGGGAGTATTTTTTTCTCTTTTTGTGAGTGTGCGTGTGTGTCTCTGTGTGTGTGTGTTTCTTTGTGTGGTTTTGTTTGTTTAGTTTTGCTTTTACCATTTGTATTGGGTTCTGTCTGTTTGTTTTCTTTTTTTTCCTTCAGTACCATTGGGCTGGCAGGGTCTTGGTGCTACAGCCAGGTGTCGGGCCTGAACTTCCGAGGTGGGAGAGCTGAATAGAGGACATTGGACAACCACAGACCTCCCGGCCCCATGTAATATTCATTGGCAAAAGCTGTCCCAAAGATCTCCATCTCAACACTAAAACACAGGTCCACCCAACAGCCTGCAAACTTCAGTGCTGCACACCCATGCCAAACAACTAGCAAGACAGGTACACAAACCCAACAATTAACAGAGAGGCTGCCTAAAGCCATAGTAAGTTCAAAGACACCAAAAGCACACCACTGGATAAGGCCCTGCTCACCAGAAGGACAAAATCCAACCTCACCCACCAGAACACAGTCACCAGTCCCCTCCACCAGGAAGCCTACACAAGCCACTAAACCAACATCACCCACTGGGGGCAGACACCAAAAATAAGAGGAACTATGAACCTGCAGCCTGAGAAAAGGAGGCCCCAAACACAGTAAGTTAAACAAAATGAGAAGACAGAGAAATATGCAGGAGATGAAGGAGCAAGTTAAAATCTCACCTGACCAAGCAAATGAAGAGGAAATAGGCAGTCTACCTGAAAAAGAATTCAGAGTAATGATAGTAAAGATTATCCAAAATCTTGGAAACAGAATGGAGAAAATACAAGAAAAATTTAACAAGGACCTAGAGGAACTAAAGTGCAAACAAACATAATGAACAATGCAATAAATAAAACTAAAAATACTCTAGAAGGAATCAATAGCAGAATAACTGAGGCAGAAGAACAGATATGTGATCTGGAAGCTAGAATAGTGGAAATAACTGCTGCAGAGCAGAAGACAGAAAAAAGAATGAAAAGAATTGAGGACAGTCTCAGAGACTTCTGGGACAACATTAAATGCACCAACATTCAAATTATAGGGGTCCCAGAAGAAGAAGAGAAAATGAAAGGCTCAGAGAAAATATTTGAAGAGATTAGAGTCATAAACTTCCCTAACATGGGAAAGGCAATAGTCAATCAACTCCAGGAAGCACAGAAACTCCCATACAGGATAAATCCAAGAAGAAACATGCCAAGACACATATTAATCAAACTATCAAAAATTAAATACAAGGAAAAAATATTAAAAGCAGCAAGGGAAATACAACAAATAATATACAAGGGAATACCCATAAGGTTAACAGCTGATCTTTCAGCAGAAACTCTGCAAGCCAGAAGGGAGTGGCAGGACATATTTAAAGTGATGAAAAGGAAAAAAACTGCAACCAAGATTAGTCTGTCCAGCAAGGATCTCATTCAGTTTCGACAGAGAAATTAAAACTTTTACAGACAAGCAAAATTGAAGAGAATTCAGTACCACCAAACCAGCTTTTAAAAAAATGCTAAAGGAACTTCTCTAGGCAGGAAACACAAGAGAAGGAAAAGACCTACAATAATGAACCCAAAACAATTAAGAAAATGGTAATAGGAACATACATATCAATAATTACCTTAAATGTAAACAGATTAAATGCTCCGACCAAAAGACATAGACTGGCTGAATGTATACATAATAAGACACATATATATGCTGTCTACGAAAGACCCACTTCAGACCTAGGGACACATACAGACTGAAAGTGAGGGGATGGAAAAAGATACTCTATGCAAATGGAAACCAAAAGAAAGCTGGAGTAGCAATTCTCATATCAGACAAAATAGACTTTAAAATAAAGACTATTACAAGAGCCAAAGAAGGACACTACATAATGATCAAGGGATCAATCCAAGAAGATATAACAATTGTAAATGTTTATGCATCCAACATGGGAGCACCTCAAAACATAAGGCAAATGCTAATAGCCATAAAAATGGAAATTGAGTAACACAATAATTGTAGGGGACTTTAACACCCCACTTTCACCAATAGACAGATCATCCAAAGTGAAAATAAATAAGGAAACACAAGCTTTAAATGACACATTAGCCCACATGGACTTAATTGATATTCATAGGACATTCCGTCCTAAGCTTTTGGCAAAATTCAACACCCATTTATGATAAAACTCTCCAGAAAGCAGGCATAGAGGGAACCTACCTCATCATCTTAAAGGATGTATTTGACAAACCCACAGTCAACATCATTCTCAATGGTGAAAACCTGAAACCATTTCCTCTAAGATCAGGAACAAGACAAAGGTGCCCACTCTCACCACTATTATTCAACATAGTTTTGGAAGTTTTAGCCATGGCATTCAGAAGAGATAAAGGAAATCAAATCAGAAAAGAAGAAGTAAAACTGTCACTGCTGCAGATGACATGGCACTATACGTAGAGAATCCTAAAGATGTTACCAAAAAACTATTAGAGTTAATCAATGAATTTGATAAATAGCGGGACACAAAATAAATGCACAGGAATCTCTTGCATTCCTATATACTAATGATGAAAAATATGAAAGAAAAATTAAGGAAACACTCCCATTTACCATTGCAACAAAAACAATAATATACCTAGGAATAAGCCTACTAAAGGAAGGAAAAGACCTGCATGCAGAAAACTATAAGACAATGATGAAAGGAATTAAAGAGGATACAAACAGATGGAGAGGTATACCATGTTCCTGCATTGGAAGAATCAACATTGTGACAACGACTATACCACCCAAAGCAATCTACAGATTCAGTGCAATCCCTATCTAACTACCAATGGCATTTTTCACAGAAGTAGATAAAGAAATTTCACAATTTGTATGGAAACACAAAAGACCGCAAATAGCCAAAGCAATCTTGAGAAAGAAAAACGGAGCTGGAGGAATCAGGCTCCCTGACTTCAGACTATACTAAAAGCTACAGTAATCAAGACAGTACGGTACTGGCACAAAAACAGAAATATAGAACAATGGAACAGGATAGAAAGCCCAGAGACAAACCCATGCACATATGGTCACCTTATTTTTGATAAAGGAGGCAAGAATATACAATGGAGAAAAGACAGCCTCTTCAATAAGTGGTGCTGGGAAAACTGGACAGCTATATGTAAAAGAATGAAATTAGAACACTCCCTAACACCATACACAAAAATAAACTCAAAATGGATTAAAGACCTAAATGTAAGGCCAGACACTATAAAAATCTTAGAGGAAAACATAGGCAGAACACTCTATCACATACATCACAGCAATATCCGTTTTGACCCACCTCCTAGAGAAATGGAAATAAAAACAAAACTAAACAAATGGGACCCAATGAAACTTAAAAGCTTTTGCACAGCAAGGGAAACCATAAACAAGATCAAAAGACAGCCCTCAGAATGGGAGAAAATATTTGCAAATGAAGAAACTGACAAAAGATTAATCTCCAAAATATACAAGCAGCTCATACAGCTCAATATCAAAAAAAGAAACAACCCAATCCAAAAATGGCAGAAGATCTAAATAGACATTTCTCCAAAAAAGATATACAGATTGCCAATAAACACATGAAAGAATTCTCAGCATCACTAATCATTAGAGAAATGCAAATCAAAACTACAATGAGATACCACCTCACAACAGTCAGAATGGCCATCATCAAAAAATCTACAAAAAGTAAATATTGGAGAGGGTGGGGAGAAAAGGGAACCCTCTTGCACTGTTGGTGGGAATGTAAATTGTTACAGCCACTATGGAGAACAGTATGGAGTTCCTTCAAAAAAAACTAAAAATACAACTACTATATGATGTAGCAATCCCACTACTGGGCATTTACCCTGAGAAAACCACAATTCATAAAGAGTCATTTACCAAAATATTCATTGCAGCACTATTTATAATAGCCAGAACATGGAAGCAACCTAAGTGTCCATCAACAGATGAATGGATAAAGAAGATGTGGCACATATATATATAATGGAATATTACTCAGCCATATAAAGAAACGAAATTGTGTTATTTGTAGTGAGGTGGGTGGACCTAAAGTCTATCATACAGAGTGAAGTTAGTCAGAAAGAGAAAAACAAATACCATATGTAAACACATATATATTAAATATTTTTTTTTAAAAAAAAGGTTCTGAAGAACCTAGGGGCAGGACAGGAATAAAGATGCAGACATAGAGAATGGACTCGAGGACATTGTGGGGGAAGGGGAAATTGAGATGAAGTGAGAGAGTAGCTTTGACATATATACACTACCAAATGTAAAATAAATAGCTACTGGGAAGCAGCCACATAGCACAGGGACATCAGCTCGGTGCTTTGTGACTACCTAGGGTGTGATAAGGAGGGTGGGAGGGAGATATGCAGATATATGTATACATATAGCTAATTCACTTTGTTATACAGAAGAAAGTAACATATCATTATAAAGCAATTATACTCCACTAAAGATGTAAAAACAAAAAAAAACTGCTTCATCCAGAAAAGATTCAATCATCCTGAGAACCAGGCTGCAATCCAATCTTTTTTCCATTTGCAATAAGCATCCCCACATCTCTGTTTTAAAGGAAATTTAAATGTGAATGAAGCTGATAAGCTTGCAGTTTGACATTTGGATATTTTCTCCAGTGGACTAAAGATGATAAATCATTATTGATCCCACTGAACTGAAGAAAATGTGAATATTTTGTTAGGGATTAAACATTTTCAGCTCACTCAGTGATGACATATGAAGATATGGTTCCCATTTTTGGCATCTCATATTTAACAAAATTAGCAAAATCAATAAAATTATGCAATCCTCGTCAGGATGATATAAATTCTTTATGATATATTTTTTATGATATATTTTTAATCTGGAGAATCTTATTATGAATTAAGCAGGTAATTGTAAAAATATATACGTTTTTCCTATTTGAACTTGTAATCTAATTGAAGCTACTGATACCTTTTCTCTAAGGCAAAGAGGTAATGTTTAGAGTTAAAGTCAGTGTAGTAAGATTAGTTTTGGTAATGTCACTGGTATTTTTGAATCTAAGTTTCATTCATATAGTAATGCTTAGCTCAATCAAAAAAGAAAAAGGCTTTTAAACGATCACAGTAGTCTGGTAGTAATTTAATGTATAATATCCTTATAATAATGGCATCAGAAATATATATATAAATTAGTACCATGTGTATTTCAGACATTTGATTACTATTCAATGTTTAGTTAGTATCTGGTTCTTTTGTTTATCTGTTTTGACCTGGTGCTGCCCTAGGCATGGAACATTCAAAAATGAGTAAGACGCTAACCAAGCTCTTGGGCAATTTAGAGTTTATTTTTATTTACATTTTGGGAGATATTTAAAGACAGTCAGTTTTTTGTTTTGTTTTGTTTTGGCCACGCTGTGTGGCATGGGGGATCTTAGATCCCTGACCAGGGATCAAACCCATGCACTCTGCATTGGGAACGTGAAGTCTTAACCACAGGACTGCCAGGAAAATCCCTAAGGACACTCGATTTTTGCAAAGTAAGCTTCTCTCTACACTCAGTGGTGAGAAATAACTAAGCAAAGTTTTGCTTAATAAATGAAACTTACAGGCCTTAAATGATATCTATTCAATGATTCCCAACTATGTTATCTACTATGATTCCTAAGTATATTATTTATACTTTAAATTCTGAGCCATGTACCCTACTTCACACTCTTCTAGACATCTAATCACAAATTTCCAAATAAACCTTTTTAATTTTTTACTCAAGTCTACTTCTTCCCTTGTTTTCAATCTCATTGCTCCATTTTCTTTCTTTTAAATTGTGGCTGAACCTTTTAAGCATTAATTTTGGAGAAATATGCAAGGAAAATAAAGGCTATGCTAATTTAAATCTCTGGGATTTAAATTTCAAATTTGTTGCAATATTATCCATCATTATTCTTTATTTTCCTTTATTTAATGAATACATTTTGAGCACCCAATCTGATACTCATATCTTCTATTTTTACATACATTTGTAGCTATATTTACTAAGGTTTCTCAACAGTGGGAAAGTTTGGATTATTTACTTTATTCTTCAATGTTTCCTCCATATCTTTGTTCATGCTGTATTTTCTGAATTCTACTTGTGTTCTTTTTCCTGTAACTTTATTGAAGTAAAATTGACAAATAAAATTGTATATATTTAAAGTATATAATATGATGATTTAATATATGTACACCTTGTGAAATATTTATCACAATCACATTAATTAACATATCTGTCATTCACACAGTTACCATTTTTTTATAGTGAGAATATGTAAGATCTACTCTCTTAGCAAATATCAAATATACAATACAATATTATTAATTATAGTCATGATGTTGTATATTAGATCCTCAGAATTTATTCATTTTATAACTGAAAGTTTGCACCCTTTGATCAACATCTCCCCACCCCTTAACCCCTAGCTACCACCATTTTACTCCTTGTTTCTAGATGTTCAAGTGTTTATTAATTAATCTATTTTGTTTTTTTGTATTTCACATATCAGTGATACTATACAGTATTTGTCTTTGTCTGGCTTATTTCACTTAACATAGTGCCAACCAGTTTCATTCATGTTGTTGCAAAGGACAAGATTCCCTTCTTTTAAAGGCTGAATAATATTCCATTATAGAGAGATAGATAGATACATAGATAGATACATAGATAGATAGATATAAAGTTCAATCTCACATTTTCTATATTCATTCATCTGTCAACAGACACTTAGGTTCTTTCCATATCTTGCTTCTTGAGAATAATGTTACAATGAAGATGAGAGTGCAGGTATCTTTTCAAGATAACTGATTTTGTTTCCTTCATGTATGTATTCAGAAATAGGATTGTTGGAACATATGGTAGTACTGTTTTTAATTTTTTGAGGAATGTCCATAATGTTTTTCATAATGGCTGTCTCAATTTACATTCCCACCAGCAATGCACAGGGTTCCCTTTCTCAACATTCTGTCAACATTTGTTAACTCTTGTCTTTTTGGTAATAGCTATTCTAACAGGTGTGAGGTAATATCTCACTGTGATTTTGATTTGCATTTCCCTGATGATTAGTGATGTAGATCACCTTTACATGTACTTGTTTGCCATTCGAATGCCATCTGTGGAAAAATGCCTATTCAGGTCCTTTGTCCTTTAAAATCGGATTTTTTATTTCTCTGTTATTGACTGTATGAGTTCTTTATATATTTTAGATATTAAATTATTGTCAGATATATGGTTTTCAAATATTTTCTCCAGTTCATTAGGTTGCCTTTCATTTTCTTGATGACTGATTGATGATTTCCTTTGCTGTGCAGAAGATTTTTAGTTTGAGGTGGTCCCATTTGTTTACTTTTGCTTTTGTTGCCAGTACTTTTGATGTCATACCCAAAAACTCATTGCCAAGTCTAATATCAAGGACATTTTTTCCTATGTTTTCTTCTAATAATTCTACCATTTCTGATATTACATTTAAATTTTTATTCCATTTCTAGTTGTTTTTTGTGAGCACTGTAAGGTAGAGGTCCAGTTCCATTCTGCATGTAGATATCAAGTTTTCCCAGTACCATTTTTTGAATAGACTACCATTTTCCATTGTGTGTTCTTGGTGTCCTTGTCAAAGGTTAGTTAACTGCGTATGTATGGGTATATTTCTGGACTCT
This sequence comes from Monodon monoceros, assembly GCF_005190385.1. NCBI lineage: Eukaryota > Metazoa > Chordata > Mammalia > Artiodactyla > Monodontidae > Monodon > Monodon monoceros. The sequence continues at coordinate 111,830,125 of NW_021703774.1, forward strand.
TTATTCTGTTCCATTAATCTATGTGTCTGTTTTTTATGTCAATATGAATATGAATGTTAGGATTTTTTTTCCATTTCAGTGAATAATTCTATTAGAATATTATATAGATCACTTTGGGTAATACGAACATTTTAACAATGTTAATTCTTCCAACACAAGAACATAAGATATCTTTTGATTTTTATTTTTTGTCTTTCTTGTGTTCTTTCTTAACCAACCTTAATGCTAATGGGCCAAGATTAATACTGTATGGGTTTTCTTACAATTTCCCTTTCTGCTTTCAAACTAAAGAGAAATTTGGCTTTGCTGGATCAGTTTTCTCTTCATCTTACACTGAAAAATAAAATTCTGCTATTGCTTTATCTGTTCTTCTGTGTGTGTGTGTGTGTGTGTGTGTGTGTGTGTGTGTGTGAAGTAAAGCTAAGAGGAAAATGAGGCCCTACCCACTTCTGACAAGAGGTCTGAAATGAGAGACACCTTCTTTTAGACATCCTACCTCCCAGTCTACAATGTTTGATTGGAAGGTAAATATGCACCTGGTTCCAAGCTAATCATTTTTTTAAAAACACTTTTGAGATGGAGTTTTGACTGACCAGGGGAAATACTATAGTCCTGTAACAACTGATCATCAGACCCTGCCTCACGAAGAAAGCCTGAGGGAATGAAGCCAAGGTAGGCAGAGAACAACCTATAGAAAAAGAACAAGAGAGCCGTGTTCGTCCTCCTTGTTCTGTCCTTCCCTATGGTTGGGGCATGTGAGCAAGTATACTTTCTCTTGTACCCAATGTTCCTGTTTTCGATTTGCCTTTAGTGTTAAAAATTTGATTTTTTTTTTTTTTTTTTTGGCCAAGTGTTCCTTTCAACTTTCAGTTTGACATTTCCTTTATTCCAGAAGAATTTTCTTCTTTTATGTACTGGTTATTGCTCTTCACATGTTTTAATTTCTCTCTCCTACATACATCTGATCTGCATCTTGGATCTCTGCTCACTGTTCTACATATAAAGGCCTCCACATCCATCTCCCACAAGATTCAGTTGTCTTGTTGTGTCGGCTGATATTTGAGAGAAATTTTCAGGTTTGTCTTTGTAATTACTGACTTCATTTCTAAAAATGTCAATTGTGCTCATTCCTAAATCTAATGCCTTTCAAAATTCTGTAATCCATTTTTTTTAAGTTTTTTTCTTTTACTTAAATTTCTTCTACAACCTGTAGTTACCCACCTTAAAGCCAGTTACAATTTTAAGTTTCAGTTTATGTCTTATTATCTCATACTTCTCACAGGTCATGTGTACATGCATTTTATTGAGACAACAATCTGTTAGTAAATTCTCAGAACATCTCCAACTGTAAAGTGTGTTCATTACTAAGCTCTTCTACACTGTGAATGCTAAATTGCTTCTCATATTGCAGAATTGCTTCTAGGCTCCTTTGACCTGTAGTCTCCCTTATACAAGACAGTGATGAAATATTTTCAAGACTAGCTTTTGCCATTATCAGTATGATTAGGTTTTCTATTGCTCCTATGACTCTCAAGTATTAAGCCTAAAAGTCTAGACCTTAGTCAGATGGATTTAAAATTCACCTAAATTTCTCTGTGGAACATTTACTTATATAACTTGTCTCTGGAAAAATAATGAATTAGTTTTATCAAAGAATAAAAAATCTTAAATTATCTGAAGCATTAACTATATTTCTCTCTTTCCAATGAATGAAAATTCAGCCCTAGAATATATCACTTTCATTGCTTTTCCAAGATATATATTTTTTCCTATTGCTATCATTAGAAAGCAGAAAATAAAGGATGAAACTATTCCAGGAAAGAATTTTGTTTCTGGGAGGTGAAATCCTGGAAGGAATCTGGGAAGAATTAGTAGATAATTGCTTAGTCATGGCATTTTATAACAAAATTTTTTCTATAGCATAAGGGAAGAGTTCAATCCCTATCAACTGTGACAGATAGGAATTGAAATATTATACATGGGATATTCCTGAATGGTCCTGATAGTTTTTTCAAGATTTTATTCATACTTCTGGTAGTGGATACTCTGAGTTATCTTACTTTTCATTTTCATAATTATGTCAGGGACTGAAAGGTAGGAAAAATGATGTCATAACTTTCCATTAAAAAATCTGGGAGAATAAAATAATAGATTTTATGTTCCTTTTCTGTACTACAATTAATATTACAACCTTTATTCATTAATTTTTACAAAAGAATGTTATTTTCTGAAAACTATAAGACTGGGTGTTAGTAGACATCCAACATCACAGACATTGTTACTGTCAGCTATAACAATATCCGACATATAATAACTGAGTGTGTGTATATATGTATATACACATATACATATAAATATATTGCATATATAGTTATTAAATCTATATTTTGATTCTTAGAAATATATCTAAGATAGGTATGTCAGGTAAAATATCAATTTTAAGTAGAAGAAACTAATATTTACAAAGATTAATTAATTTGGCCAAAGTTAAACTATTAGAAAGTGAGAAAGCAAGAGTTAATACTGAGACTTTTAAAATCCAGAACAGAGTTTTTTTCCCCATGTAGTATTTCACCTATTAAATTTTTTAAACATATATTTTCAATGTTCAGAAAATGCAATTTAAATAGCTCTACCTCAGAAATGTCATGTAAGAGAATTAAATTATTTCATTTAAAAAGTTTCCAGTGATCCATGAAATATCTTTAATAGGAAATTACTTATGGATCAATGCAATATGTTTTGCCTGATTGATCCATAAGTAATTTATTGAGATACAATGGGTCTGATCCTACCTGACTTATCTACCAATGGCTAAATAAATAAATAAATTGATGACACTCTCTCTCTCTGTTTCTCTCTCTCTTTTTAAATACAGATTAAATTCCTCTAGAGCATGAGTATTTTACACATTTACTATGATACAAAAGACTAAGTGAGATTTATTAAAATATGAAGATTTACTTCATTTGCTCAGTGGTTGAATCTCTGATATAGAAGCAGCTATGGTTAATATGAAGAACTAAACACATTATAAGCACTTAACATTAATTACTCCTTTTCATACAGAGACATGATTCTAAGCTAATGAATATGTCCTTGTAAGTATTTGAGCAAGTTTTCTTAAGTCACCAGCCAAAGAGCATCTGCTTTGTACTATTTTCTGAAGAAGCTGATGGATTTCTTGGAGACCTCCAGATTTAATTCATTTCCTTTTGAACTATAGACCATACTACAGATGTAGTTAATTAAATTATGTGGACAGGTCAGCAAAGTTCATTGTTCTATAGAGGAAATAAGTATTTCATTGTATTTTTATTTAATTTTTCCAAATAAGTTATAAATTTGTATACCACATAGAATTGTCTCAGTTTAAAAATGTTTATCTTTATTTATGAACTCATTCCTTTGTTACCCATATAGTCAATATACTTATTGAAAGTTTACTCTGTTCCAGGCGATATTTTGGACAGAGTTATGGTGATAGTCAATAATTGACGTGTATCCTTTTCTGCCGGAACTTAGAGTTTACTGACAAAAATCAAATTTATTCAGATAAACACAAAAATAAATGTAAAATTACAAGTGTGATAAACGTGAGCAATACTTAAAAGGAAAGGTATATGGAGATGTGAGAATAGATATAGGGAGACCTGACCTACCCTACGGAGCTAAGAAGATAGGAGGGAGGATTTAAACTGAGATCTAAAGACTTAATTGAAGTTAACTAGACAGAATGGCAATGTAGCCAGGGAGTCTGTTCCAGGATAAGGGAATAGCATGTATTTAAATTAAGAGCATATATAGAGCTGCTTAAGTTTGCCCATAAATAAAGAGTATGTATTAAAAAAAAAATGCAATGCAATGCTCCTGCCTTGGGACACTTATATTTGTTGTCCCCTGCAACAAATTCTCTTTCTCCCAAATATGTTATGAACATGGTCAAGTATCCTCTTTGCATAGAGATCTTTCTTGAGTACCTCTTCTAAAAATACAAAATTATAGGGAAGAGATATGGGAACGTATGTATATGTATAACTGATTCACTTTGTTATAAAGCAGAAACTAACACACCATTGTAAAGCAATTACACTCCAATAAAGATGTAAAAAAAAAATACAAAATTATTCTTTCAGCCCAAAAATTTCTACCCGTTAACATGCTCATCATATTTGTCCATTATATAATACACAGCATATGACAAATTCTACAATTTTTATGTTTTTATTGTCTGTTTTCTCTCACTAGATTTCCCGAGAGCAAGGATCGTTATTCCCTTGAATATAATGGGTTTAATAAATATTTCTGAATGCTAAGATGGATAAAATAACCGTTCTGAATACTCACTATATGCCAGTTACTTTGTTATTTTTTAAATATACATTCTCCCATATCATCCTCTTAAAGCTGAAAGTTCACTTTATTCCCATTATACTAAAGAGGCATTTGGGGCTTGGATAATTCAGCAACTTGTCCATGATCATACTATTAGCAAACGGCAAAGGTAGAAATTGGACTTAGCTCTATTTTACTTAAAATCCCATACTTTTGAAAACTACACTGCACTGCATTCTGACTTTTTACTTGTTACCAGAAAATCTGTTGCTAGAACTATAAATAAAATAGAAAGAAGAGGAAAATGAGTTCCAAGGTATAAATAATTCTTCTCATTTGTCCTCGCTTTCCTCTGTATAAAATAAGTAAATATTCTAACACATCTACACATTTTGGGGTAGTCCCTTGTTAAGTGACATTAACAAATATATTTATTAACTAGAAATGAGTCACCTAGTTCCAAGTAAGTGGCATATAAAGCCCAGTGGATTCTTTTGTGCAGCTGAACCAATCTTAACTATGTCTCATATGCTTGGAATAAAAAATAAAATAATAAAGTTTTAAAAAAGGAACAATTACCTCCCCAGTCACCTTCACAATTGATTCAGTAAAGGAGACAGAACTTGCCTCCATGCCCCTTCATGGCCAGGTAGACATTTTATTAAAGGGTTTTTTTCTAAATGACCCACAAATCACTGCATCGCTATACTGCAATATTTTGTTATCTTAGTTGGCATTATCTCCAGTCTTCTACCCTAAGCAGGCTAAATTCTCACACCAATATTTCAACATTTCTGGTTGGTTCCTTTCTGGCTTTCATATTTTTAAAGATGCCAGTACATCCTTTTCACATATAAGCCAGACCTGGACAATCTCCATAAACATAGGAAGAATCTCGACGACACTAATACTGAGGCTGACTTGGCAGAAGGAAATCACTGCTTTCCCTCAAGCATGGAAAAGTGCACAAGGTCCATGCCAACCTCCAGGCTGCTCCTGTTCTTGGCAACTTTTTCATCCTCCAAACTATAGATTCTCTGGTATTCGTTATCCATTTTATTATCTTCTTGAGCCAATTCACCTTCTGGCATTCATGACTCCCAGAGTTAAGAGTTGATTTTCGATATATGTTTCTTAACCCCCTGTACTTTTTATTGTATGAGCATTTTTTTTTCTGGTGGAATTTTCTCCTCTCCAGAGCAAGATTATAAACATCCTATAATAATATTCATAATTGACAATAGTAAACCAATAAAATAAATTTTATGTAAATTTGTGAAACAGATGGTTTGTCTTCACTGTTCCTCAAGTGATATATGATTTGTATCTCTTTGACCATTTATTAAATTAAAACTACATTAGTGTTGAAACATGGGAAGGGAAAAGGAGACAGTGAGAGGAGATGGTAAGCACTGACCACAAGAAAAATGTTTCTTTTTGCAGAATATTTGTGAAAACCAGCCCACCACTGTCCTATCTAAAACGTCCTCTCCATCTGGACCAACCTTACCTGTAAAGGGTTATTTCATTAATATATTGATATTAAGTGACCTTCTGTTTCCTTATGCAGCCTTGTACCCAAAAAGAAGAAAAGTTTGTTGCAGCCAGCTCAAACACTCTTGGTCAGGAGATTTTTATTTAGAAGAAAAATAAAACAAAATAAAACTTTAATGTGACATTTGAGCATTTCAAATCTACTAAATTATTTGGTTCTAAGTAAGAATTCTTAATAGCCTTAGATAAATGACCTAGATAAAAGCTACAGCATGAAGAATCAAATGACAAACATGGTGAGGTTGTCTTGTCCGGTAGTGTGTGATAGTTTGGACAGCCTGAAAAATCAAAGTTGTCAGGCAAGGGATGCTCCAACATTGGAATTTCATAGTGCTATATATGAGACACATTTTACTTCACCTGTAAGTGAATCCTTGGACATGACCCTTGTCAACCTTTAAAACAAAAAATGATAAGTGGTTTAGCCAGCAAAATTGAGTTTATTCAGGTATAGGAGAAAAATTACTATTCAGGACGTCCAAATTATGGTGAACCATAGGCAAGCTCTGAGAACAAAGGAGAGGTGTTCTTTTACAGAGGAAAGGAGGAAGTTGGGAGGGGCTATATTGAATGAAAGTTCATTCGAGGAGAATGAGAGTTTGGGGTTGTGGTGGCTTCTCATTGGCTGAGTTGTAGCAGTTTCCCACTGGCTGGGTTGTTGTTGGGCAGGGAGAAAATCTTCCTTCTTCCTGCTAGTACACGTAATCTTCCTGATGGGTATATGAAGTAAGCTTCCAAGAATGGTACTTGTGTGAGAGCTCCTCCTTAAGGGTTTCCCACCACCATTTTGAAAAAGGATTTCCTTTCTTCATTTTCACATTTTCTGTTTTAGAATAGAATTAAAAATAGTATTAATAATATTTTTTTATTATTTTCCTGTTTCACAATTTCCTAGCTATATTGACAGCAACCACCACATTAAGTCTGACCAAAGTTCAAATTTTTAACTTCTTATTTATTTATTTATTTAATTTATTTTATTAAAAATAATTTTTTATTGGGGTTTAGTTGTTTTACAATATTGTGTTAGTTTCTACTGTACAGCAAAGTGAAGTAGAGTTCCCTGTGCTATACAGCAGGTTAACTTTTTAATAATATAATTTTATTTGCATTAAATTTATTATGAGTTATTTAGAAGGTTTATTTATTTTTGATCATTGGTAAGATGTTAGTATTTAAAAATTAAAAATAACATTTCATTGACATTTTTCCTTAAAGTTTGGCAAGAACACAGATCTGTGACTTGGAGCCTAAACATTTACCAGCAGATTAAAAACAAAACAAAACAAAACACATTGTCACAATGTCAGTTACAAAGAATTCAATGTTGTTATGTTGATGCAAAAGGGTAAATAGAATACAAAAATATGTATCACAGAAGAAATCAAGCACAGAATAACTATGAATTGAAAAGATGATAAGGGTTCTAGAAAGTGTGAGATATGGAAAAACAGCTGCAGAAGAGTTAAATAATTATTATATACTTTGCTATACTAAAATATATAGAAACCCAGAAGTCAATATACAAAAATATTATTCTACATATAATATCACTATTTCATTTTCCAAAGTTGTATTTTTTTTTTTTTTTTTTGTGGTATGTGGACCTCTCACTGTTGTGGCCTCTCCCAGTGTGGAACACAGGCTCCAGATGCGCAGGGTCAGCGGCCATGGCTCACGGGCCCAGCTGCTCCGCGGCATGTGGAATCTTCTCGGACTGGGGCACGAACCTGTGTCCCGGGCATTGGCAGGCAGACTCTCAACCACTGCACCACCAGTGAAGCCCTCCAAAGTTGTATATTAACGGCTGTGTTTTCAGTACATTTTCTCACCAACTCCCCAAACCCTGTCCCTCTCCATGTCCCTTCTCCCAGTCAACTCCATCTCTCTGGTAACTAATATCTCCAGGAAGTGCTGCTACAGCAGAACCAGTGAACAGCATATTGGAATGATACAACACATCGTAAGATTCAGTGAATAAAGATTCCCTGAACTGGGAGAAGTAGAGGAAAGTTAGTCAGTAAGAAGGAAACTTAGAAGAAAGGGCACTGAGAATGACCCCTATAACTTGCCCCTTATATCCAGAAGGAATTTTAGGGTAAGGTGTAAATGACAGAATAACAAAAATGTGTTTGAAAGGGTCTGAAATCATAGGGAACTTGTGCAGTTCTTTCAAAGGTAATTTTAAGCCTCATAATTATCCCTCACCCAGCCTTCTCATGTTCTCTGCACTGTGTGGTAGGGATAGTAAAAAATGACTAGGAGGGTAGCCAGCAAAGACTGTGACATCTTTACATAATTTCCTCATGCTCACTAGTACTTGAAGAGTAGTATATTTCCTGTGCTTCCAAAAAGGGAATAGAAGTCGCTGGGAAAGTCAGACATGGAATATTCTTGCAATTGAAAGAAGGGGAACAGAATACCGGTGTGGATTGGTATGCAGCATGTATCCAAGCTAAAGGCAAGAGAGATCATGATTCATATAGAGTTTTAAATGTCTTGGCATGGGTAGAGTTTACAGGGGGAGGAAGAACTAGAGAGAATTGTGTTCCAGAAGCCAAGAAAAGGAAGTTTCAAGAGAAGAGGAAGTGTAGAAGTCTGGGCAGCTAAGGATTGAAAAGCATCCTATGGATTAGCAACACAGCAGTTGCTGGTAAACTGAGTGACAGTGAGATCAGTGCTGATTGGTACTGACACCAAATTGCAAGTTTCTGAAACAGCAGAAACATTATTCTAAGTGACAATATTAAATACTATACTTCAGATAACACCACAAATGTTGGCAGTGAGGAAAAAGACAAAGAGAAAGCAGTATTTGAGGGGGTGTACAGTTGAAGGAAGGTGGTGTTGTCACTGTTTGGGTTAGCACAAGGGACAACAACATGGTCAAATAATTATTGAAAGAAGCAAATTGAATGGGAGTGCTTAAAGGAATCAATGAGAGATGACAGAGTTGATGACATGAGTTAGAAGTAGGTGTATTCTGGTCTCAAAAGAAAAGTTCTGTCTTAGAAAAGATGGCCAGTAAACATTTTTTTTTTTTTTTAGACTTTCCCTGGGTATTCAGAGATTTAGGTAGCAGCATAAATAAGCCAAATGAATTGAAGGAGTTATGAAAGCACATCTCTACGGAAGCTTCTTTTTGGTCATTTTTTTAAATTTAATTCACTCTTTTGAGTCTCATTTTGATTCAGCATGGACTAGTTTTCCACTTTTTGATAGCCTTGCCCTTCTAAATATTTTGAATTTCTTTTCCCCTTCTCAGACTCTCCTTTTCATTTGCCTGATCTGAGATCCCCCGTACCTTCTGCTCACACCTGATGGTAATACATAGTTCTGAAAAATGCCACATTATGTTTAAGGTGCATGTGTATCTGAAAATAGTTAGAATATGATTTCATACATTTCGGAAACAAAAATCACTACAGTAAAATGTCCCACTTTGCTGGGATGCTGAATATTTATTTGATGCAGACCATCAATTACATCACAGGCTGTAAAACTCACAACGCTGGAACTTAGGCTTGCAATAAGAGTCTCTATAAATCAGCCCTATTTCTGTCACATTGATGTAACTATTACAAAAGTGCTATAGTTTGTGAGACTTTTGCTGCCTCCTCTTCTTCCTCCTTCTGCTTTTTTCATAATGGGTATATATTGCACAGTGACCTGGGTGCTCAGGTACTCAAAATTCATAAAGAAACCTCATGTAACAATGCTGCATCCCATAACTCTCCATGGATTAGTTCAAGGAATCTAGTTAAGAGTGAATAATGTAGTGGTTTTTCAGCATTTTGATCGAGTGACAAGGTCAAAAGATCACATACCACGATGACAAAGTGTATTTTTTTACCATTTAAATAGAATACCAAAGTATTACTCCCCTTACTATAAGTAAACCTTATAAGGAGGAATAAGCTTTTATAAAGGAATTTTGTAAATATTTGTCAATATAGGCTATACAAAATTTAAAAATGCAATGAACCTATTAAATCAAACTTAATGCTGATAATTCTAACAGGTATACCATCGGACAGAGACCACAAATACTTAATTCAAGCTAAGGAAAAACTATCTATTTCATTTATATTCCAAATAGTCAACATAGATCAAGGATATAGGTAAATATTCTTGATCTATATCCTTCCTATTAAAACCTGTTTTACCAACATGGAATAGTGTCTTTCTCTATGAAGACCACTGGAGGAAAAAATCTTAAAAGAGTATTAATTGGCTGTCCTTTCATTTTGCACATTTGTATCTTAGCTAAAACTATCAGGTCTAGGATAGTAAGATAACCTGTAATTGCCCAAGAAATACCCTTTACAGATTTGGTTAAACACATTAGATCAAAGTGCTCTGAAAGTTGTCATTTAAAGTGCCACAAAAAACCAAGTCAAACTTGAGTCAGTGCAATAAGTTGTTTTCCTAAAACAGGCATGGTGAAAGCAAATTGTGGGAAGTTAATATCTTATGTGTATTCAGGAAATTTCCTTCCTTAAAAAGATCTTTATCATAGTATATTTTAAAGTAAATAACATACTTAATTAGTGCATTGGATGTTCTTAAAGATGCATATTTTAGTGCTGACTTACAATCTAATTTATGAACCTAAAAAGCACAGAGTATTGAATGTGAGCACCTCAAACATGAATTCATAGTTATATACAATATGGGTTATGCTCTGAAAAATCCCCATTTTAGAATTTTCAACTGAGTAATTTATTATTATGTCAGAATATAGGTAAGTCAGATTATAAAAGCTCATGAAAATATGATTCTGTTCTTGCTAAAATAAATCAATACGGATCACATAACTATCAATAACATTAATTTACCATGAAACAGTAAAAAACATATATTTTGACTTTAATTTCCTTTTATTACCTTGTACTAACTAGAAATTTTTCATTCTCCCAGTGTCCAATTTTCAAATCAATATCTTACAATTTTGTTTTGCTTGGTTGATTAGTTTATATATGCATACATAGTATCAGACAAAAAGAGGATTTAGTTCCATATATATATATATATATATATATATGATATTTTCACGCTTTCACTTCCTATGCATGACATTTATACACCCTATAATTATTTATTGTTTTAAATACAGCAAATTCTTGCTATTCACAGTTGTTATGATCACTGCAAACACCTTATTAGGGGATGGTAAGTCATTGTTCCTAAGGGAAATACAAAGTTAGGTTCCTCGTGCCTCTGTTCACAATAGTTTAATCAATCCATATATAAAGTTGTTTTATGTGTGTTTCTGTTTAAAGACACCATATTTAATGTATACTGTTAATTCATTAACATTAAACTCATAATCAACAGCTCTATACCTCATGTCTGAAAAAAGCTTACCTGACACAAGTATTTTCTCCATAAGATACATCACAGTCTTCTTACACTTGGAAACATTAGACAGCACTTCAGCACTACACTGGAGGACCATTTTAACATCAAAATCACAACACAAATCCTAAAAATGCATAAAAAAGAAAAGGTGGCACTAAATAATCTCAAAAGAGGGACATTTGTTTAAAATATGAAAGCTTAAATGAGAAGGTAGTGTCTCCTTGTTTGACTTCAGCTGGGAACGTGCACATTGTTGACTTGAAATTTTCCCTGCTCTGGGCATGCCCACAAATAGCTGCAAAAGTTCCCTGACTGTTGATGTTGGAGTTACAAACAAATTTTACCAAGTAGGCAAATTTGCAAATATGGAATCTGTGAATCAGCTTCCTCTCCACTAAAAGCAGCAGAAGTATAATTCTAAGCAAACAATTCCATGAATTAAAAAACAAATTGAAATGAAGAATGGTGAAGTGTGAGCATGTGCAACATGACTGTCTCTGGGTTGAAACCAAGATTTCTACTAATGTAAGTTTAATTTTCCAAACCTTATGATTTATGTAAAAATTGTCCAAAATGTTCCATGAATTCTGAAGCAGATAATAAGTGATGGGAAGAAAGAAGGGAGGAAACTGAAAATGAATAAAAAATGAACAGAGACTGATGGAGAAGACAAACTGTCAAGTGCTTACAAAGGTAAGCAAAGGTAAGAAGAGAGATAAATCTTTTACTAATTTTAAATAATTAAATTTACCTTAAGGAAACAATTGTAACTTCAACCACTGTAAATAGGAGTATTAAAGGAGACTAAGAAAGTGTCTAACAAGCTACATGAAACTGTGTAGTTGTCCATCAGAACAAACACATTTTTGGAAATGGTTAAATTGAATAAGAGCTAAGTAGGAAGGTTATTATCCAAGTACCATAATCAGTTGAGTAATACTAATACTTTTTTCATTATTCTTATTGTGATGAAAATATATACTGTTTGCACTTTCTCATAACAAGAAAAATTATGACTTGCATTTCACAGTCTCATAAAGGCAATTCTAGTTGTTGAGAAAAGTCCTCTCTCTTCACTGAAATTGAAGTCCACTTTCTTCACTGACACTCTGCTATGTATATGACACCAATTTATCTTAATTTTCTTCACACCTTTCCTGCCTGATGTTTTTGTCCTTCCTTGGGGTTCAAATTCATTCTTCTTAAATTGCATTCTGTAGAATTTTAAGTGAGGGTCTATCTTTAGTAAACGTTTTTTTTTTTGCTTTAAAATGCAGTTCACCTGCTGACAAATGTATTTTGTACTATATGTACAATTCTTATTTAAACATATTTTTTCTTACACTTTGCACACTTTTAATTCATTATCTTTCATTTTTGTTCTTAAGACATCTAGTATTTATCTATTGTAATATTATTAAAGTAATCTTTTTCTCTTTTTTTGAGTATTTTATAGTATTGTCATATTACCCAGAGTAGACTTCTTGTAATTTATCTTGCTTGGGTTCATTGCTCTTACTGAGACTATGAAATCATTACTTTATTAGCTCTAGAAATTTCTCAGTTGATACATCTCTATAAAGTACGTGTTTCTCTGTTCTTTTCATTGTCTTCTTCTGGAACTCCATTTGTATGTATGTTAGACTTTCTATCACATCTTCCCGGCTCTATGTTTCCTACCTTAACTTTATGCTTCATTATAGGGAATTTTCAGATGTTCAGTTTATTGATTGTCTTGTCATTTGCATAGAGCTTATTGTTTTACCTGATATTTTGGTTATGTTAATAATAATTATTTTTCCACTTAGATCATTTACATTTTAATTGTATTAACAGCCATTAATACAGGTACTTTACTTTTACTATTTTAATAGCATTTATTTTTGTATTTCTATCCTTTACTTATGGGACTGTTTTAAAGATATTAAAGTGTTCCTAATTTTATTACATATTTTCTTTCCTTTAACATTATAAATATACTTAATGTATAATCTTTATTTGGTAATTCTAATACCTGAATTAGTTTGGATTCTAAATCTGCTTTTTGTTATTCCTTAACTCTGATTTATGGCGACTCATCTTCTCATGTGTTTTGCAAATTTATATTATAAATTTGAATTCGTAAGACTTTATCTATAGGATTCTATACAGAGTTAGCTTTTAAGAGACCATATTTGCTAATGCTAATGTTAAACCCTGACTTCATGAAAGAGCATAAGGCAGGGCTGTAGTGGTAATTCTAGTGGTAAATGTTCTTCTTTCCTTCTAGACTCTATCCCAAGCAGAAAAAAAGTCTTTATCTGTGTTTTCTTCCTTTATCAGGCACATATAAGACACTTAATTTGGGAAATTGAGAGACTTATAGATATAAATCAACATTTGTATAATTAAATGGAAAGAATAAAATTAATATATACACTGCAAAATGTAAAATAGATAGCTAGTGGGAAGCAGCTGCATAGCACAGGGAGATCAGCTCGGTGTTTTGTGAACACCTAGAGGGGTGGGATAGACAGGATGGGAGGGAGACGCAAGAGGGAAGAGATATGGGAACATATGTATAGCTGATTCACTTTCTTATAAAGCAGAAACTAACACACTATTGTAAAGCAATTATACTCCAAAAATGTTGTTAAATATATATATAATTATGATAAAATGTATACCAGGATAAAAGATTCAGATCAAGGCAAAAATAATTTTTCATCTTTATTAGATTTTTTTCCTTCTGCTCATCTTAATGTACTAGTATACATTAATTTCAAAACTTTAATATTTTGAGATATAAACCTGGAGCTTTATAGTATTAATATGGCCATTAAGTAGCCAAATACCACGAGTACTTTATTCTCTAATATCCAGAATATATGAACCAATTAACTGACCGAGATTTGTTATTTATACAAATATCTTGAGGAAATCTGTTTGTTGTTTCAGCCATGAAGTTTAACTGTGCTGTACAGTAGAGGCTCCTGACAACATAATGACCTATAGATTTATACCCCGAGAGCTCTGCCATCCTTAACACACAGCAATTCCATTCAACTGCAAAAATGTTTTTCACGAGATTAGAAATGTTGTGTTACAAAAATTTGCTTTGGTTTTCACAAGACTAGAAATATTTTTTCACACTTATTCTTTGTACCACAGAGAAACCTGGCTTAGCTACCTTGGCATCTTCTTGCTTCTTTGAATAGTCTGTGAAAATAGCTTTTGAAGTTAATAGACCTTACATAATTCTTAAGAAATAAAAGAAAATTGATAAAATAAAAGAAATGTGCTTGTATTCTACCAAAGGCTAACAAAAGCTCTAGATGATGTGTATTATTTTCACAGAAATCAAGATGATACAATTAGAAACTATGGATCCACAGAGGGACTCTACCATTCTCAAAAGAGAATAGTTACAAGAATCTCTATCTTCCTTAGCTGTACATGATGCTTCCCTAGGGTTGCAAGTCCTAATTTTTGTTGTTGTTGTTGTTAATGTGCTGTAATTTCTGTCAGTCACAATGCTTTAAAAAAAATAACACCCCTCCCAAATAGTCATGTGTCTAAACTGAAATACTCTACACTGTATATAAAACTGGTGATAAAATGATCACTTTATGTTCACATCACTTTGAAATATCTAAACCACCTCCAGAGATCTCATCTGAACAAAACATATCCTAACTTGAAAATAAAATTTCACAAACTTATGTCCTTATTTAGAAGTAGAATAGGCTATTTATTTTGAAAGAAATGGGTGTTTAAAAGCCAAATTAGTAAAGACAGTTGCATTTTTCCAAAATAAAGCTTGTATGTGACTTTCTTTTTCTGAAGCTATAATGTCTTATTTTCCTTGGCTAAGACCTTGAGCTATGAAGCCAAAAGGGCATGATATTGTTTTTTTTTGCGGTATGTGGGCCTCTCACTGTTGTGGCCTCTCCCGTTGCAGAGCACAGGCTCCAGACACGCAGGCTCAGCGGCCATGGCTCATGGGCCCAGCCACTCCGCGGCATGTGGGGTCTTCCCGGACCGGGGCACGAACCCGTGTCCCCTGCATCGGCAGGCGTACTCTCAACCACTGCGCTACCAGGGAAGCCCAAAGGACATGATTTTGAATTCTTGCCCTGTTACTTTTTAGTTACTTTGAACATGTGATTTTATCTCTGTATTTGCATATTTATATAAAATATGACACAGCTTCTCTTTGAAAGTATTTATAATTAAGATAATACTTGTAAAGTGCCTGTTATAATATTTGTACTAAGCTGATGTTTCTAATTATTACATGATTGTTATTCAAACGTAGTGCTATTGACAGCAAGAGATAATTTTCCATTTAAATTACTGTGCAAGACAATTTGGTGTGAAGTGAACCACTGCCATGATTCCCATGTGCCAAAGGCCTTCCCGACCCTGGAAGAGCTCTTAAAGGTAGAGATTTTATAAAAAGTGCCATTTATTCATTTAGCCTCAGCATTCTAAGCATCTTCAATTATTGTAATCTTGGCTTACATAAAATAAGTTTTCCCCAACAATACTGCAGTGATTGTTCCATTGCTAGTTTCCCTTCTATGAGGTCTTTTATGTTTCAGAACCTAAGAGCAGTGTTGACCGCAGCTGTGATTTGTGCATCATTTCATTTCAAATCAATCAACTTCACTATTTAATCTGTTTTCTTAATGAATAGCTTACATTTTATTTATGTGTTATTGTTTTTTTATCTTTTTATAAATTTATTTATTTATTTTTATTTTTGGCTGTGTTGGGTCTTTGTTGCTGTGCACGGGCTTTCTCTAGCTGTGGCGAGCGTGGGCTACTCTTCATTGTGATGCATGTGCCTCTCATTGCGGTGGCTTCTTTTGTTGCGGAACATGGTCTCTAGACATGTGAGCTTCAGTAGTTGTGGCTCATGGGCTCTAGAGTGAGTGCAGGCTCAGTAGTTGTGGCTCACAGGCTTCATTGCTCGGAGGCATGTGGGATCTTCCTAGACCAAGGATCGAACCCATGTACCCCTCATTGGCAGGTTGATTCTTAACCACTGCAGCACCAGGGATGTCCCTATGTATTGATTTTTAAAAGGTGTACTATGCTCTTCATCAAGTGGCCAGGATACTTTTAATTTCATACACTTTGAATTACCTATATGTGAGAAATCTCAAATTGAAATGTTTTAAATAGAAAAGTTAATTGCAATTATGTTTATGTATCTGTAACATCATTCACTAGTAGATAAAAAATTCATCAAAATTCCTAAATTCTCAGACTGAGATTATGAAATTATGGATATAAAATATAATTTTGAAAAAAGTTGTGAAAACTTTGTAAAGAAATTAAGAGATGCTGATAAATTTTCTAATGAAATCTGATCTATAGTTTTTCCAGATATTTTATTTTATAAACGTTAATACATTATTAACTTGAAGTAATATATGCACCATAGAAATAGTTGGAAATGTGTCCTTTCAAATACATCATTTAATTGACAATATACTTGCAAACATAGCTTCAGTGTGTATTTAGCAAATATTCAATAAATATTGGCTGTATATTGGGAATATGATGACTAAGAGCATAGCCCCTGACCAAGCAGCTTTTTGTCTGGTGGAGAAGACAGACAAGAAAGGACAGATAGAAACTGTACAGTATTGTACAAATGTAAAATAATGAAATATGCATGAAGTGGCTATGGAAACAGCTAGAGGGAACTCAAACCACTCTAAGATATAGGAGAATCTCCTCAAAAGACTGGGGATTGTTCCAGACTGAAGGAGCCACATGCACAAAGGACAGTAAGGCAGAGGACTGGGGAAATGGGGTTTGAAAATGGAGAGGTGAAGCAGCTCATTATGAAAAGTGTTTAGAGGCCAGGTCAGGGGAGTGTGGAGTAGTAAGCAAAGCCTAGGTACTGAAGGACTTCACAGACCCTGCTAATCAATTCCATTACTCCATCATGAGAGGTACAGGAAACTGTTAGAGGGATGTAAAATGAAGGATGGCATGATCAGATTAGATTTTAGAAGCTCAACCCTACAGAGATCCTGAGAAGAGATTTGTAGAATGCCACACTGCAGTGGAAGGGATCCAGTGGGAGTGGGTGGACACAGGGAAGCAGGGAGAGCTGAAGGTGTTTAAAACAGGGTGGCTGTGAGGATGGTGATGACAGTTTGAGAAATTAATGCAAAGAATCAACAAAACTGGGGGTCAGTCTCCTCACGTCACTTTTGCATCACATTTACCTTTCTATTTCATTTTGAGATTATGCACACTTTGGTGGGTTAAGAGGAACTTTCAGTGCAAGAACTTCTTACTTTCCTGTCAGTGTGTCACTTTTGATGGAAAATGCAAACATAGGCCACCAGGTGAACTGTCATGACCCTGCCAAACTCTACATGGGATAGGTAAAAGTCAGTTGATGCAAGAATGATTTCATTGCTGGAAAATATTAGTCTCATCCAGACAGGACTTATTGAAGAGGGAGAAAAATAATGTGAGATATCCCAAAGCCAAATATTTCACGTACCAATTAAATCATAGCTCAGTGTTGTCAGTGTTATTAAGTACAAATTGTCATTAAACTAACATCTCTTCTAAGCAGTAAATTAAGAATTATTATGTAATAATTCTAATAATCATTACTAACTTTTTGAGGATTTTACCACTTACAAAATATTTCCTAATCCATTATCTCATTATGAGAAACTTTTCTTATGATACAAATGTCTTCTAAGTGATATTAGCAATATATTTTATAAAGTTGAGATTACACAGACTTTCTACATATGGGTTAGCAGAGTCATGCTCTTTCCAAAACATATTCTCTGTTGAATGTAGCCAGCCACATCCTTACAGGAATTCATCTGTTTGAACATATTACCCTTTATTTGAAAATCTCTTCATTGGCTTTCCATAAAAATCTCTATTGATCTTAAAGTTTTGTTTCTCACTTATAAGGCACTTAATCACTGTAGACCAATATGTGTGCTGGATCTGTTGTCTCTATACATCCCTCGTTGCCCATTGAGGTCACAATGAGCAGGCTATTTAGTCCTTCCAAAGCATGAACTTAAATCTCTTGAAACTGAGGTTTTTAGAAAATATGTTCCCTGTTTGAAGAATGTAGTTGTAATTTCAATTTGTTATAGTCCATCTCTCTGCAAGCAAAAAAGAAACAGTTATATTTGGTTACATCTCAAAATGCTCAAGATATTATTTTTGGCTGTCATATCTCCTTATTTTAGTCAGTACCTGTCTATTTTTAATGAAATAGACTGATATGTTTTATCCAAACTATTCAGCATAAAATCAATGATTTTCTAAGTCCATCTTGGGACATCAAACTTCCTTCTACCATGATTTCCTATTGAAGATATACATGGGTTCTTCTGGCATTTGTATTCTAATAAATCAGGTAGGAAAACACATTTTAAAGACAATACAAACACTTTTCTTTATTCCCATTCACTTCAGGTTCTGAAAAAAAGACATTCACAGAAAGATAAACAAGATGGAAAGGCAGAGGCTATGTACCAGATGAAGGAACAAGATAAAACTCCAGAAAAACAACTAAATGAAATGGAGATAGGCAATCTTATAGAAGAAGAATTCAGAATAATGATAGTAAAGATGACCCAGGACCTCGGAAAAAGAATGGAGGCAAAGATCGAGAAGATGCAAGAAATGTTTAACAAAGATCTAGAAGAATTAGAGAACAAACAGAGATGGACAATACAATAACTGAAATGAAAAATACACTAGAAAGAATCAATAGCAGAATAACTGAGGCAGAAGAACAAGTAAGTGAGCTGGAAGACAGAATGGTGGAATTCACTGTCATGGAACAGAATAAAGAAAAAAGAGTGAAAAGAAATGAAGACAGCCTAAGAGACCTCTGAGACAACATTAAACACAACAACATTTGCATTATAGGGGTCCCAGAAAGAGAAGAGAGAGACAAAGGACCTGAGAAAATATTTGAAGAGATTATAGTTGAAATCTTCCTTAACATGGGATAGGAAATAGTCATCCAAGTCCAGAAAGGGCAGAGAGTCCCATACAGGATGAACCCAAAGAGAAACAAGCCAAGACACCTAGTAACCAAATTGGCAAAAGTTAAAGACAAAGAAAAATTACTGAAAGCAGCAGGGAAAAATAACATACAAGGGAACTCCTGTAAGGTTAACAGCTGATTTCTCAGCAGAAACTCTACAAGCAAGAAGGGAGTGGCATGACATACTTAAAGTGATGAAAAGGAAGAACCTACAACCAAGATTACTCTACCCAGCAAGGATCTCATTCAGATTTGATGGAGAAATCAAAAGCTCTACAGACAAGCAAAAGCTAAGAGAACTCAGCACCACCAAACCAGCTCTACAACAAATGCTAAAGGAACTTCTCTAAGTGGGAAACACAAGACGAGAAAAAGACCTACAAAAACAAACCCAGTACAGCAGAAACTGACACAGCAGTGTAAAGCAACTATAGTCCAATAAAATAAATAAATAAATATGAAAAACAAACAAACAAACCCAAAACAATGAAGAAAATTGTAATAGCAACATACATATCGATAATTACCTTAAACATGAATGGATTAAATGCTCCAACCAAAAGACACAGGCTTGCTGAATGGATACAAAAACAAGACCCATATATATGCTGTCTACAAGAGACCTACTTCAGAACTAGTGACACATACAAACTGAAAGTGAGGGGATGGAAAAAGATATTCCATGCAAATGGAAATTAAAAGAAGGTTGGAGTAGCAACACTTGTATAAGATAAAATAGACTTTAAAATAAAGAATGTTACAAGAGACAATGAAGGACACTATTTAATGATCAAGGGATCAACCCAAGAAGAAGATATAACAATTATAAATATTTACACACCCAACATAGGAGCACCTCAACACATAAGGCAACTGCTAACAGCCCTAAAAGAGGAAATTGACAGTAAGACAATAATAGTGCAGCACTTTAACACCTCACTTACATCAATAAACAGATCATCCAAACAGAAAATTAATAAGGAAACAGCAGCTTTAAATGACACAATAGACCAGATAGATTTAATTGATATTTATAGGACATTCCATCCAAAAACAGCAGATTACACATTCTTCACAATTGCACATGGAACATTCTCCAGGATAGATCATATCTTGGGTCACAAATGAAGCTTCAGTAAATTTAAGAAAATTGAAATCATATGAAGCATCTTTTCAGACCACAAAGCCAGGAGATTAGAGATTAATTACAGGGAAAAACACGTAAAAAACACAAACACAGAGAAGCTAAACAATATGTTACTAAATAACCAAGAGATCCCTGAAGAAATCAAAGAGGAAATCACAAAATACCTAGAGACAAATGACAATGAAAACACGATGATCCAAAATCTATGGGATGCAGCAAGAGTAGTTCTAAGAGGGAAGATTATAGCTAAACAAGGCTACCTCGAGAAAAAAGAAAAATCTCAAACAAACAATCTAACATTACACCTAAGGGAACTCGAGAAAGAAGAACAAACAAAACCCAAAGTTAGCAAAAGGAAAGAAATCATAAAGATCAGAGCAGAAGTAAATGAAATAGAAGCAAAGAAAACAATAGAGAGATCAATAAAACTAAAAGCTGGTTCTTTGAGAAGATAAACAAAACTGATAAATCATTAGCCACACTAATCAAGAAAAAGAGGGAGAGGGCGTCCCTGGTGGTGCAGTGGTTGAGAGTCCACCGGCCGATGCAGGGGACATGGGTTCGTGCCCCAGTCCGGGAAGATCCCACATGCCGCGGAGTGGCTAGGCCCATGAGCCATGGCTGCTGAGCCTGCGCTTCTGGAGCCTGTGCTCTGCAACAGGAGAGGCCACAACAGTGAGAGGCCCACATACTGCAAAAAAAAAAAAAAAAAAAAAAAAAACAGTAAAAGAAAAAGAGGGAGAGCACTCAAATAAATAAAATTAGAAATGAAAAAGAAGTTATGACACCACAGAAATACAAAGCATCCTAAGAGGCTGTTACAAGCAACTCTATACCAGTAAAATGAACAACCTGGAAGAAATGGACAAATTCTTAGAAAGGTATAACCTTCCAAGACTGAACCAGGAAGAAATAGAAAATATGAACAGACCAATCACAAGTAATGATATTGAAACTGTGATTAAAAATATTCCAACAAACAAAAGTCCAGGACCAGATGGCTTCACAGGTGAATTCTATCAAATATTTATACAAGAGCAAATACCCATCGTTCTCAAACTCTTCCACAAAATTACAGAGGAAGAAACACTCCCAAACTCATTCTATGAGGCCACCATCACCCTGACACCAAAACCAGACTAAGATACTACAAAAAAAAAAATTACAGACCAATATCACTGATGAATATAGATGCAAAAATCCTCAACAAAGTACTAGCAAACAGAATCCAACAACACATTAAAAGGATCATATACAATGATCAAGTGAGATTTATGGCAGGGATGCAAGGATTCTTCAATATATGCAAATCAATCAATATGATACACCATATTAAAAAATTGAAGAATAAAACCATATGATCATCCCAATAGATGCAAAAAAAGCTTTTGACAAAATTCAACACTGATTTATGATAAAAATTCTCCAGAACCTGGTTATAGAGGGAATTTACCTCAACATAATAGGGGAGGCCATACATGACAAACCCACAGCAAACATCATTCTCAATGCTGAAAAACTGAAAGCATTTCTTCTACGATCGGGAGCAAGGCAAGGATTTCCACTCTCGCCACTATTATTTAACATAGTTTTGGAAGTCCTAGCCATGGCAATCAGAGAAGAAAAAGAAATAAAAGGAATACAAAGTGGAAAAGAATTAAAACTGTCACTGTTTGCAGATGACATGATAAAATACATAGAGAATCCTAAAGATGCCACCAGAAAACTCCTAGAGCTAATCAATGAATTTAGTAAGGTTACAGGAAACAAAATTAATGCACAGAAATCTCTTGCATTCCTATACACTAATGATGAAAAATCTGGAAGAGAAATTAAGGAAACACTCCCATTTACCATTGCAACAAAAATACTGAGGGATAAACCTACCTAGGGCAACAAAAGACCTGTATGCCAAAAACTATAAGACACTGATGAAAGAATTTAAAGATGATACCATCAGATGGAGAGATATACCATGTTCTTGGATTAGAAAAATCAATATTGTGAAAATGACTCTACTACCCAAAGCAATCTACAGATTCAATGCAATCCCTATCAAACTACCACTGGCATTTTTCTCAGAACTAGATAAAAAAATTTCACAATTTGTATGGAAACACAAAAGACCCCGAATAGCCAAAACAATCTTGAGAAAGAAAAATGGAGCTGGAGGAATCAGGCTCCCTGATGTCAGACTATACTACAAAGTTACAGTAATCAAGACAGTATGGTACTGGAAGAAAAACAGAAATATAGATCAATGGAACAGGATAGAAAGCCCAGAGATAAACCCACACACATATGGTCACCTTATCTTTGATAAAGGAGGCAAGAATATAGAGTGGAGAAAAGACAGCCCCTTTAATAAGTGGTGCTGGGAAAACTGGACAACTACATGTAAAAGAATGAAATTAAAACCCTCCCTAACATCGTACACAAAGATAAACTCAAAATGGGTTAAAGACCTAAATGTAAGTCCACACACTATCAAACACTTAGAGTAAAACATAGGCAGAACACTCTGTGACATAAATCACAGCAAGATCCGTTTTGACCCACCTCCTAGAGAAATGGAAATAAAAACAACAATAAACAAATGGGACCTAATGAAACTTAAAAACTTTTGCACATCAAAGGAAACCATAAATAAGACAAAAAGACAACCCTCAGAATGGAAGGAAATATTTTCAAATGATGCAAATGACAAAGGATTAATCTCCAAAATTTACAAGCAGCTCATGCAGCTCAATATTAAAATAACAAACAACCCAACCCAAAAATGGGCAGAAGACCTAAATAGACATTTCTCCAAAGAAGATATAAAGATTGCCAACAGACAGATGAAAGAATGCTCAACATCATTAATCATTAGAGAAATGCAAATCAAAACTACAATAAAATTTCATCTCACACAGGTCAGAATGGCCATCATCAAAAAATCTACAAACAATAAATGCTGGAGAGGGTGTGGAGAAACTGGAACCCTCTTGCACTCTTGGTGGGGATGTAAATTGATACAGCCACTATGGAGATTCGTATGGTGGTTCCTTAAAAAACTAAAAGTAGAACTACCATATGACCCAGCAATCCCACTACTGGGCATACACTCTGAGAAAGCCATAATTCAAAAAGAGTCATGTACCACAATGTTCATTGCAGCTCTACTTACAATAGCCAGGAGACGGAAGCAACCTAAGTGTCCATCAACAGATGAATGGATAAAGAAGATGTGGCACATATATACAATGGAATATTACTCAGCCATAAAAGGAAACGAAATTGAGTTATTTGTAGGGAGGTGGATGGACCTGGAGTCTGTCATACAGAGCGAAGTAAGTCAGAAAGAGAAAAACAAATACCGTATGCTAACACATATATATGGAATCTAAAAAATAAAAATAAAAAATGGTCATAAAGAACCTAGGCGCAAGACGGGAATATAGACGCAGCCCTAGTAGAGAATGGACCTGAGGATATGGGGAGGGGGAAGGGTAAGCTGTGACAAAGTGAGAGAGTTGCATGGACATATATACACTACCAAATGTAAAATAGATAGCTAGTGGGAAGCATCCGTATAGCACAGGGAGATCAGCTCGGTTCTTTGTGACCACCTAGAGGGTTGGGATAGGGAGTGTGGGAGGGAGGGAGAAGCTAGAGGGAAGTGATATGGGGATATCTTTATATGTATAACTGATTCACTTTGTTATAAAGCAGAAACTAACACACCATTGAAAAGCAATTATACTCCAATGAAGATGTTTAAAAAACAAAAAAGGCATGAATACCAGGAGGCTGTTAATGGGGACTGTCAGGTGACCAATCTACCATACTAGCTACTGTCCTTCTCACACTTTAAAACATTTATTAAATAAGTATCTTTAAGGGCTTCCCTGGTGGCGCAGTGGTTGAGAGTCTGCCTGCCGATGCAGGGGACACGGATTCGTGCCCCGGTCTGGGAGGATCTGACATGCCGCGGAGCGGCTAAGCCCGTGAGCCATGGCCGCTGAGCCTGCGCGTCCGGAGCCTGTGCTCTGCAACGGGAGAGGCCACAGCAGTGAGAGGCCCGCTACCAAAAAAGAAAAAAAAAAAAAGAACAACAGTGGAAAAGGGTCATTCTTCAATCCCAGGTATTTCCCCCCAAAATATGTAAAGTTCGTAAGATGGAACTTTCTTCCATAACCTTAAGTATTTGCATTTTATCTGTATTATAAATATTACATGAATTGTACATTTTTGTTGTTTTATAATGTCTCATGTTTTCTGACATCAAGTGCTAATAGGATAATAGGATTAAGGAAACAGAGGGAAAAAGAAAATGTGGAAAATAAGAGGTTGATGTAGCAGAAGAGGCTCTTGGGGAAAAAGAGTAACGTTAAATGAGATGTTTCATTCTCAAGGCTAAGTACTTTCAACCAATCAGGGCATAGGATGTGAAACAAATACAATGGATCACTGAGACATGGACTGTGGCCTGTCAAGACCTTGGGCCATACAGACATAGCAAGTCACTCAGTTCCTTTTCCTTTTCAGAAAATCTTTCTCAGCAAGAGGCAGGTAGTTTTTTCACACAGCAAGCAAGACTCAGCATGTGAAGCTTTGAACAATCCTGCACCGCAGGGAATGTTTTGCAGAAACTGCATGACCAATTGCCAAAAGGATTACCTCTTGATTTCCTTTGTCCTTGGGTTTATTTCATCTAATAATGGAGCAAAGATGGTACCTTCTACAATGAAGAGAGAATTTATTCATGAGTCATATGTGGCAAAATTGTTTTCAAATCCTTCTTGCTCACAACTTTCTAAGAAAACAATACTTCATTGAATATAAAATGTATGGTTTTCCTTTTTAAAATGTTTACTATCATACAATGAATTGTAAGCATATTTTTTTTTTTTTTACAACAGCTTGAAGCCAGAATCCTAAAAAGAAATATTTCCTCCCTCTCTTACTAAAAAGTTGTGAACAACCATCAGGAACATAATACAGGGTCATGCTAAATAAAAATCAGGTCATTTAACTACAACAAAAAAATTCTGTAAAATAAACAGTACTATAAATTCTAAGGATGTTAGTTTTATCTGTTACTTCGATGTCTGGCAACATATATATTTATAAATTTAGATATCCATTATGATTACATTAACACACATGGTTGTCCTGGACTAAAAAAATACCATGAGGTTGGTGTCAGAACACCTAGCTTCAAGTATCACTTCTGTCCCTTAGCCCTTGACAATTCGAATTGCAGTTTCCTTACCTGTGAATTGGGGATGATGATGTGTAGCCTGCCTGATTCACATAGTAACTTGGAGGATGCAATAAAAGAAGGTTTATACATTTTCATAGAATTATAAGGATATATTCCATGAGGAATAAATCAAAAGCTAGTGCACAGAAAAATGTATCATTGTAAAGATGAATAAGAGATAATACTTAGAAAGATTAGAAATAAAGATAGCCTCCAAGTAAATGTTCAAACAGGTGGAAAGGATGACAATAGCAAGGGAAGCAAATGAGGTTGGATTAGAGAAAAGGTATAGGAGAGTGGTGAGTCTCAACTCTGGAGAGGTAGGTATGTTTCAGCTCATGTTAGCTGTTAAATATAGGTCTTTAAGGAATAATTTTAAAAATAATTAAAGGATTATTTAAAGCAGTAGAGTAATATAATCAGATGTCTTTTTTAATGGATCATTCAACCACAATGTGGAGAATAGATTGGAGGGGAGCAATTATAGACCAGAGGCACTAGTTATTTGGTTATTTCAAAAGTCCATGCCAGAAATGATAACTAGATAAGAGACATGGTAGTGGAGACAAACAGAAGTGACATGTTTTGCAACATGTTTTGGAAACAGAATTGTTAAGATTTTGTGAGGACTTGAATATGGGAAGAAAGAGGGAAGAGTTAGTGATAACATCTCATTGTTGAGATGCCAAATGTCTGATGTTTTGTTTACTGTGATAGGGAATTTTGAAGGAGGATGATGTTTGGTGAGGAGAAGTTAGGTAAACTGTTGAGATGAATGTCAAAGGAGACATCTATGCTACAGATAGAAAATTGGCATTGCTTTTTATAACAATGGTAGTTGAAGTCATCAGTATGGATGACATCAACAGGGAAGGGGCATTAAGGCAAGAAGAAAAATAGCCCAGGATAGCATTTTGAGAATCTCCGAATTTAGTAACATTTGTGACAAATGTGTCAATAAGCTGCTTACTGCGAGTTACTATTGTGTTAGACTGCAGATAGAAAGATTAATAATATTCAAAAATCCTCCACAATTTCACAGATTAGAAAGGAATGAATATTTAAGCATCTATAGATGCCAATGTTTTCTATAAGAACACAGAAGAGGGACAATTTTTCTAAATCTCTGGGTATGGGTAGAGAAGAGGGAAGAATTCAAGAGATGATACCTTGGTTGAGCTGAGCACAAAAGGACAATTCATTTTATCTCATTCCTTCATTTATTTGTCCATTAAATAAATATTTTAGAGCCCTCCAATATTCCAGGTGCTATTGCAGTTGTCCAGGATAAAGTGACTAACACACAGTACCCATGCTCATAAAGAACTTAACTAACCTCATAGGGGAGACAGACTATACAAGTAAACCAACAGACAAGATAATTTCATAGAGTCATCATACTATAAGGATAATCAAACAAGATGATGGGATGGATATTAGTGGGTGCAGTGGAGGGAGGGTATATAATATAATATAATACAATATAACCAATATAAACTGGTCAAAAAGGCCTCACTAAGGAGATACCTTTTGAATTTAGGCCAAGAATGACAGGAAGCCACCAAACCTAGGACAATTTGTAGGAGATAGAGATAGAGACTAGTAAGTGTAAAATCTCTAAGTTTGGGGCTTATTAGGTGCATTTGAGAAAAAGGAAGGACATTCAACAAGATGTAGGTAGGAAATTTTCAGTAAGATGATGAAGTAGGCTTGTCTGATAAATCTTACTTCCTCAGTGAGATATTTGGTAATATAATCAAGTGTCATTGAGGATAGTAGAGGGAATTTTGATATTTGAGGAGGCATATGATATGAACTGGTCATTTTGAAGAGTATGAACATGGACAATAATAAGGGCATAATAAGATTATTTTGACAGTGTAGAGCAGTCCCTGTTCTTAAATTTAAAGTAAGAAAGGTCAGCACACCTGTGTTGTTTTTTTTTTTTCCTTCCAGGCCATTTAATGAGTCTTCTTCTCATGTGAAATCTACAATAAATTGGGTTAGAGGTTGTAGTTCTCTCAGTGGAGCACAACAGAAGAAAAATGGCACAAGAGAGTGATCACAATAATATGCATAAAATGCAACTAAGAAAGAGGAAAGTAACTCTAAGAAGCAGATAAAGTAAAGGGCTAGAGTACCTGGCAAGTCTGAACAAATATTTAAGCAAAAGTATTAGATTACAGGAGCTAGACATAATGGGTCAAGAGTAGAATGCTTTACATTGTGATTTTGCATCTTGCACGTTTATAGTAATGTCAAGTTCCACAGCTGTACAGTCCAATATGACAGCCATTAGCCATTGTGGCTCTCTCAATTTAAGTGTTGATTAATTAAACAAAATTACAAATACAGTCCCTCAGTTGCACTAGACACAATTCAGGTAATACAGTAACCACATGTAGCTAATGACTATTGTACTGGACAGTGTGGAGATAGGACAACTGTATCAATGCAGAAAGTTCTATTGGGCAATGCTGGTCCAGATAGCCATCTTTGGAATGGATGGTAGAGGCAGAGGAAAAGAAATATCAATGTAAATTAGGAGGACAGAAAAACAAGAAGCTATCATGTTGATTGAACCTTTAATGTTTACATGTTCGTGGAGGCCTAAGAGAAAGCATGATCTTTCTGAAAAAAAATGGCAGTAATTTCTAAATGGCTGGGAAAATGAGGTGTAGAGTGCCCAAACACACTCATACATGATTTCTGTTTCATTGACAGAGTCAAGTCCACCAATTACCCCCCTGTGGGGACTTGTTAGGAGACTTTCTAATCTCCTGATATTTTGTTCCCTGCAGTTTCAATAGTTTACCCTCAAAGGAGTGTCACACATAAAGGCAACTCACTGCAATGTCATCAGCTTCTCACCAATCTTCTCATGTAAATAACATCACGGTTGCCCCCACCAACCAAATGATTATTCAAAAGTGCACAGCATAATGCATCTAGTAATGATTATATGACTACCTAATAATATGCTGAATATGGACTTCAACAGGATTATCAAATCCAATAGAGATAAAACACTCTCAACTGGCAAAAATATTGAATATATACATGTATGTATGTAATATTATATATGTAATAATACACATATATATATGCACACAAGATATATTATTGTGTGTGTGTGTGTGTGTGTATATATATATACAGCATCATGCTTTGGAAGGAATCAGGTAACTAAATATCATTTATTAAATCTCTCAGATATAATGCAAAAAAAGACTTTTTTGAGCAAAATTGTAATAGGAAAAACTACTTGGAAGACTG
Organism: Monodon monoceros; assembly: GCF_005190385.1. Taxonomy (NCBI): domain Eukaryota; kingdom Metazoa; phylum Chordata; class Mammalia; order Artiodactyla; family Monodontidae; genus Monodon; species Monodon monoceros. Next base: position 111,859,084 of record NW_021703774.1, read on the forward strand.
TGAGGGATTTTTCTACTCTATTTTTTCCCACAAAAAGTCAAGTAAAGAAGAAGCAATTATCAAGATCATTTAAGGATAGGAAAGAAAAAAATTCTTGCCTCAATTATCTGAATAGTTAATGAAATGCTTGAGCTTGAGGCCTCAATTATCCAAGTAAATGAATACATTTTCCACTATATTTTCCATGTAAACCTAATGAATAAATTGAATTTGCCTAAGGTGCTAGTTTGCCTGAAGTGCTAGAGAATCTCTTCCCTCAAGGTACAATTAAGTCTGTGTTAGACTAGGTTCAATATTGTTCAACATATAACATATTATTATTCCTAGGAATGTTACAGTAAACTGTGATCAAAGCATAGTAGAGATGCAGGTTATGCCTACACATAACCAAAACACCCATATGAAAAGTGTAAATCAGCTTGCTTTGCCTAAATAAATGCCATAGGAATATTGCTCAATTATAACTGAGAACAGTATTTAATTAACATGATCAAGAAGATCGCAGCCTGTTCAGTTAAGGCTGTGTTAGAAATTTTTTACAACCATCAAGTTGAGAAATAAAAAAATATTATTTTGGGGGGGCTGGTGGGATGAATTGGGAGATTGGATTGACATATACACTAATATGTATAAAATAGATAACTAATAAGAACCTGCTCTATAAAAATAAATAAAATTCAAAAAATATATTAAAAAAATACTATTTCTTGCCAAATGCTTGAAGTTAGCCTTGCTTAAACCAGAGTTCTGAACTGGTGAGATGTGATCAAGAAATCATTTTTACAACGTAGACCTAAGAATACTTTGGATATGTTTAGGAAAAGAACTCTAAAACTCATAGTATACCCTTGATAAATACTTTCAATTTAGTTGATTTAAATGAATTGTTTAAAGAGAATGGGTAGAGACAAATTTGCAGAGAGAGTAGTTTTGTTTATTTTAGAAATTTTATTATCACCATGGTCTGTTGCAGCCTAAAAACAAAAGACCAAAGGGTATGTCCACAGGGGTATTGGCAGGGAGAACAGATGTTCTGGGCTAAGTCCATTGTGATTCTAACTTTACTGTACAGCACATTGCACAGTTTGAACTTGTATTTATACTTTAGAATTCAGAGAATAGAGCTGAAGTGACTTCCCAAATATATCAATAAAAAGCAACTTGTTTACTAAATGAAGTATCAAAGTGCTATGATCATAGTCTCTTCTCTTGAGAAATTGAGTACTGTACTCTGAATTTCCCTCTGACACTCTTTATTCTTATACATGCCTAAAATTTGAAATTAGATATGCCTGCAACTTGCCAAGAATGCAGCAGTACTGAACTGCCCTTAGGTTTTCTTCTAAATAAGTTTCAGCTGCCTTGCATCTGAAAGCAATTGAGGACAAACTTTAACATGAAACAGATTCAGGCCGAATGTTAGGGCAAATAGATTTTTGGAAGTGGTAACCATATTAGTCCAACCCCAAATGCAGCAAGTTAGATTCATGATGCCAATGATAATGGTCACGAGAATCAAAAATAAGATTGGATGTTTTGTATTTCGTGCTGCTCTGCAGACTGTGGTTGATCATAGCCAAATACATGTTAATATTTTCACTTATCTATGATTTCAAACAACTTTACAAATGTTTGGTTTACTTCACATTCATAACAACTCTGTGAAATAGGCCAGAGAGATTACTCATATTTCCCAGATTAAAAAAAAAAAAAAAAGTGTACCTTTCGGTTACATGATTTGTTCAAGGTTTCCTGAGTAAATAAAGAGATAACACTTACCATTACTCTTTGTTCCATTCTGTCTTTATCAAGCTATAATATTTTGCCAACCCTTAAGGATACATCTATACCCTCTAAAGTTCATTATAAGCTCCATTATCTGCTAAAAGAGTGGAGTACCATTATTTTTTTCCTGGCTTAAAATGAATTTAAAACAGAATTAAACACATATAAATTGAAAGCAATTTCTGAATCAAACAAATTTGGAGGGAGGAAATTCATTACATTTTAGTACAGTAATAAAAATAAAATTTGACTGCATTTTGTTTAAAAAAATCTATAATTTTGAATAAATTAGTGAATTGAATTTTATCTATATACAATTCCTTATTTTTTTATTTTATTTTATTTATTTTTTTTTTTGTGGTATGCGGGCTCACTGTTGTGGCCTATCCCGTTGCGGAGCACAGGCTCCAGGCGCGCAGGCTCAGCAGCCATAGCTCGCGGTCCCAGCCGCTCCGCGGCATGTGGGATCTTCCCGGACCAGGGCACAAACCCGTGTCCCCTGCATCGGCAGGCGGGCTCTCAACCACTGCGCCACCAGGGAAGCCCATACAATTCCTCATTTAAAAGGATGCTTTTTCTAGTGTGCTAATTAAAGCTATGCAAAGCATGACAACTTTCGGAAAGAAAGATTGTTCTTCCTCTTGACACATTGAATCTAAAATATACCTCATCGCTGATTTTGAAAATTCAGAACAATTTGATTTCCAATAGGATTTTTCAGTAAGAATTAGCATTTTGGACATTTATATTTATTAAACTAAATTTTATTATATCTTTTCTTAGTATATATATATATATATAATTTAAAATAATATTTATATTATTTAATTTAAATGAAATTATACATTCTTTCTCAACATTCTTTGGACCCTTCAAGTGAACCCTGTAGAGCCTGACTTTAAAACCAACACAGAAGGACAAGGAAGTTTTGAAATCAACTTTGTTTTGGAGAATTTAAAATTTGGAAGCTGTTGTAAGAAATCCTTGGGAAAAATAGGAACTAAATGGAATGGCTGATAAAATTCCCAAAGTAAGCTGAAATTCATTTATTACCAAATTTATTTTTTGAGCCTATATTTCAAATCCTGAACAGGTTTCTTATATATCACTTCAGTCCACATCAATGGTACTCTTGAAATAATAAAGTGGCTACAATCTTCACATCTCTTGAACTTAATGAAGCATCCTGGAACATAATTACTCAGCATTTCAAAAGAAATATTCCATATATCTATCAAGCAATTAAACTAAAATTACTGATAAAATTTCATAATAACAGGGAAGTTGAAGATAGCCTATGAGGAGAAGAAGATTGTACACAAAATAACTAATCCTTTTGTCATTTGATTTCAAATGTACATAATAACCCTTTAATAATATTTGAGGCATGAGCTGATAACCAGCTTAAGTCAGTTGCCTCCTCTGATGTAGAAAAATTAGGTTATTGTTCAATTTTATTATTTTAAATTTAACTACCTAATTTTAGAATAGAGCAAATAATTTTACCACTAAAATAATGAGATTAGGCAGATAAAATAACTGCAAAATAAAAGCTATGCTTTCTTCAAGTTTTAAATATTTGAGAAGAAAATATAGAAAATCGAATTCTGTGTAATAGCTATTCCATGAACATAGATTACCAAAAACTGAAACTTCCTTCTCACCCCCTTGATCAAAAATACTAGCTAATGCTTATTGAATGCTTTCTGTATATCAAGTGCAACCCTATGAAATTGGTATTATTATAACGCCCATTTTATGGATAGGGAAATTGAAATCCAATGAGGTTAAGTAAAATTCCCATGGTCATTTAGTTGGCAAGTGAATTTAGTCATATTGTCCATCTGGTCCAGAATTCAGTTCATATTTACTGAACTCAAGTAAATCTGCTTCTAGATGTTTGTTGTTTCTTTCCAGTTAGCATTATTTGACTTTTTTTCCCCCTAAATTCCAGAGACCAACAGTTTTTTACTGTACTGGTCAAACTGGAAATTAAATGTTTTATATTGGATTACACTATTCTAGCCCTGTTTACTATGCAGAAAATTAATTGCCCCTAAAAGAGTCTCCAATTCAGAACAAAATAATTTTGTATAGATTAGGGTTTTACTGTCATATTCAGAGTGAATTTTTGGTTTTCTGAATAAGTTTATTTTATTATGTTACATATAATTGAAATGTTTCATGAGATCTATTCAGTGTGTCACATCCCATTCAAACTATATCAGGTAGATACTCAGATGTTTTTCCTTGATATGTTCACCTGGTTACCAAAAGCAAAACCATACAATTTTAAAAATCCAATATATTTTCTATATCCTATACTAGAATATGCTGACACTTTTACTTTATTCCCTTACTATATGCATCATGGCCCTAATCTTTGTATTATGTGTCATTGCTTCCTGGATGTCTCCTCAGTGAGTAGAAGATGAACTGTAAACTATATCAAATGGTGAGCAATATCAGTCTTCAAGGAATAGTTCACTACAATAGAACCTCAAGACTCTTAAACAGGACATACTGTTCATCAATTGTTTTAATGTATATTGTCAAAAACTGTAATGTATGATTGACTGCAAGGTACTTCATTTGCTATATATATAGCATTTTCAATGTTAGAAGTAAATACTTCTATATTAGTTCTGTCATGTAAGCTGATATCAATATTTTAAATGATAAACAATAAGATTACATCTATACCAACCATACTAACACATCTAATACAAATCAAGAATAGCTGGCCATGGCCTTATTTGTTTATAAACTGTTAGATATTTAATGAAAAAATGTTAATTAAGAAGAACATTTTGAATCAAATTCAGTTATTCTACCTTTCAATAAAAAAGAAGACGATGATTTTAAATAAAATCTAGTAACCTGGGACTATTGTTCTTCACTATTTTATGCACATTTGTGATTAGAAACATATATTAATTATATTCAGGACAGGCGCAAGGGAAGGGTTTTTATAGAAACCAGAAAAAAACCCAAAGCTATGATTATATTTAAGTTTTGTAACTTAGCCAAGTCTATTATTCATATTTATAATTTAAAAAGTCACAGTACTCTCAAAATATTTAGACCCCTCCTGATTGTATTAATATTTGATATTTGATTAGGTTAAAATGCAAATGTGAACCCTCCATATGGTGCAGAGTAAGACAGGAACAATATATTCCATGTGGCCAAGCCACCTTGGATCTTTCAATAATAAATATTCACAAGTTCCATTAACACCACATCATCACTACTTAAATTTTAACCTGTCCGGTTTTGGGTCAGTGATAAAATTTCATCAGTATCTTCACAACAGCAGAATTAATGCTAGTAGAAAGTACAGGGTACAAAAGTGAATATTTTGCAGAAATAAGTAAAATGGAATCCTGCAACAATATTTTCTCAAAGTAAAAAAGGAGGAGAAATTTTAAAAAAATAACCTTAATTCTGGACGGTGAAAGAAAATATCCAGTAAGATTACTAAGAATCAGGAAAAAAAAAGAAAAAGTGGTTTAAACAAATAAAGTTCTTGCCTCTCCTGGTTGTCTATTTTTAATTCTTGTGTAGATTTTAATTTTTAGGAACTTCTTTAGGAACACTATAGCAGGTTGATGTAATCACAAGGCAATAGGAATGTCAAATAAGGGAAGATAATGATTCCGGTAGGCATATATTCTTATTTTGAATTTAAGAGCAAGATAGTGAAGTCACTTTGCAAAGGCTGAATATTTTATATAATTTTTTTCAAGACCAAAATATGAAATATATCGCTGGAAGGTTAGCATACTTGCTTAGTGCATGGAGAAAAAGAGATCAGAGGAATGGAGTTGATCCCTGGTTTGGCCAGTTAATTTAAAAGTTTCATATTGAAGATAAAGCTCACAGGGAAAAATAAACAATTTTTAAGAATGATGTTAGGTTTATAAGAAGAGCCAATAAAACAAATGGGGCATTTCTGGTTTCCTCCTCAGCGTCCATCTTCTACCCTGAGAAACCATGATGGGCAATCAGAGTTCACCCCATGATTAAAAGTGACGTTTGAGAACTAGACTAAATAAATAAGTTTGCTCTAGCTCAGTGGTCCCACTAAGGGGCAGGTAAGAGACTCAATAAGGTCCAAACAGAGTGCATCTCAGAACTTTAGCTTGATTTGCCCGGACAGAGAGAGGTGTTCCTCCTTTCAGGTGTGTTGATTTGGAAAGTGAACTGCTCCAATTATTTATGCTATCATAATAAATCTAGTTATGAATGAAAGCAATATTAAACAAAGCATAGTAAATCACAGAGGAACAGATCCAGAAACTTGGTGACAAGAGGATGACTTGACTGAACCACAATGAAGTTCACAGTATTTCAGGATTGATTCAACTATCCATGCCAATATCTTATTAAAGCAAAATGGATTTTTTTCTTATATGTGAAAAAATGCTTTCTAAATTGATAAAAGAAAGGAAAATGAGTAAATGGACCAAGACCTATTCAGTCCCACAATTAGCTTTTAAAAAAAGCAGATATACACACACACTCACCAATAACTCAAACGTCATCTTATTTAAAACAGTGATCTTATTCAAATTCTAAAAATTCTAAAGTCAGATAATTATCTTTTCTTGTCCTCACTTTCAGTTTTTTTTAGTGCCTTGTTTCTGGCCAGACTTTTCTCATGTGAGCTGAGAGTAGAGAATATTGGAATTGTCCTGTGGATCCTGAAAGGATATCTCTTGAAGACTAGGGGGGTGGTGGCATTCACTGAAGTATTAGGGAATGCCATAGATATTAAGGAGATGGAGGAGGTCAAAGGACTTGTATACTTTGGGGTTCTGATGCTTTATGAAACTTTGGTCTTTGTGACAGTTACTCATCACATGCATGTACTTGGACAGATGCTGCAGTAGAAGTCTCAGCAACTTAATCTGGTGCATCACTAGGAAAGAACTTTCCTTGGCTCTCCACTGCCTATTCTTAGCTCATTCCTCTGGGAGCACCACAATGTAGAGTCTGTGACTGCAGGGTAAGCAACACCCGAATGGCTCATTAAAGCCAATATTATTAGCTTCAGACAATCCCATGAGGTCTGCATCAGCTTTTACTCTATCTCATCCCTGTCTTTGCACTGAGTAGGACTATATTAGGACAAAAGTGCTTCAGTTCCTGAACAAACAGGAAGTAGAATTATTTTTTTTAATAGCAAAAAACGTAGAAGTAGATATAGCAATGGATTTGGCAGAGTTTTAGTAAGCTACATTGATTATGGAAATTAAGATTCCTTCCCAACATCCCTAACAGAAAGAAATTTAGAATGAGTAGGCCTTTTATTATCCTTTTTAAAATTCGAATTTCTCAACACTGATTTAAAGCCTTTTCAATACTAATTATATGTTATCTGTGTTACTGGATACAAAATAATTTATGTGGAATGCAACAACATATACATGTAGTTATATGTAGGCACAAGAAATGTATATTTCAAAGAATGACAAAGGAAAAGTGCAGTTTAGCATTGCTGGTGATGGCTTTGTTAATTCAGAGGTATGGTTGTAAGTAACAATGTCCATGTGTATGTAATGAAAATCATAAGCTTATCTACTTACACTTGATACCTTTGAGAGTTTTTGGTGGTTCATAATTAGAAGACCTCCTTAGTGCTTGATTCACTCCTGTGCTTTAAATAAACCACTTACTGAAATACATGATCACATTCTGAGCATGAAGTACTTTAATATGAATAAATGATATGCTGGAGTCCTGAAAGGGTCATTACTAGAATATCTTGTTTCTGTTGTTGTTGTTTTCTGACTCATTGCTTTTACATTTGCTATTTTTTATTGCTATTTTATTGTATTTTTTGTATTGTATTTTGTATTGCTACATTTTACTATTCTTTATACCTTCTTATGTTTCATTTTTACCATGAAGTTATTAGGAAAGGAGAGTAGGTAAAACAAGTCTTTTGAGTATTTCTGAGACATCTGGAGAGAAACTAATGGTAAATTACCATCAATTTCTTATATATTTACCTATGGAAAAAATCATTTTTGTTTTTGTATTCACTAGGGTATATCTATCTAGCAGCAGAAGGTCACGAGGATTTTAAATTTTCTGTCTGCTATTTACATAATGCAGAATTAAAATTCAGTTTCACTGGATACAACCATGTATGAACAACTCCAGAAACTTTTATTTATATAGACCATAACATAAATGTTTATTCCCTGTCTTTAGCTGTGCAATGTAAAATCTGCACAACCATTCTTGATCATGTCAGATCCATCAGAACATTAGATGTTTTAAATTAGAGTTTCTAGAATGTAAGCTCAAAAATGGCCATTTTTGTCGTTTTAGTTCACTGTGTACCTACAGCACCAAGACTAGTGCCTGGGATAGAGTGGATGCTCAATAAACATTTATTGCATGAATAAATGGTGAAACTAATGGCATTGGAATCACCTGTATTAGTTAATTAAAAAACAGATTCTTTTCCTATATAGGTTATTACAGAATATTGAGCAGAGTTCCCTTTGCTATACAGTAGGTCCTTGTTGATTACCTATTTTATATATACTAGTGTGTATATGTTAATCCCAAACTCCTAATTTTTCCCTCTCCCCATGTTTCAGTATTCTGTAATAACCTATATGGGAAAATAATCTGAAAAAGAATGGTTATAGGTATATGTATAACTGAATCACTTTGCTGTACACTTGAAACTAACACAACTTTGTAAATCAACTATACTCCAATATAAAATTAAAATTAAAAGATAAAAACAATCCTAAGACAATGAAGTTAAAATGGTTTATAAAGTTAAAATGGATTATAGAGGTCATCTATTTAGCTGAGTAGTCAAAAACATCTTCTACTAAATTTGATAAATAGTTTCAAAGGGAAAAAATACAGCATAATGTATTTTGTGCTGTGTTTTATCTAGGTTTCATTGGATAGATATATTTATATTATTAAAATGACTGTATATATAAAGAGATGGTTGAGGAATTCTTTTTAATAAAATTGACTTTTTAAAGAATACATTCATTTAAAAATAAATAAAAAATAATTAGAAAAATAAAAACCAGAATCCTGACTTCACTCCAGATTTGCTCAATCACTGTATTAATAATTGGGCCTAAAATTAATTGATTATTATAAACACAACATTTTGGAACAATCACTGTTGATTCACATCTAGTCATAGGACTAAATAGGCATATTAAATTCAGGATGTATACAGGGAAAACGCCAACCCTATACTCCTCAAGCCATCTCTCAAATAGAGGCTTTCTGGTAAGTTTGTAGAAAAAACCTTACATAAAAAAACATAAAATAGAAGATATGTAGAGTATTTTGTCTGGACTACACAATGATAAATAATAATTTAATTAAAACCTTGAAAATTAAATAAAACCTAAAGTTTTCTTTGAACCGTTAATTAAAATTGTTCTTATTATAAATAGACCTAGATTGTCCAGCTATCAGAGGGAATAGAAATTATAAAATATGGAAAAACGTTTACTGTTTAAAACTATGTAAATTTTGTCAGACATCAGTATATGGTTTCATAATATCTTCATTGTGATAATTAATATTTACCAAGTCAGTTTCTTGTGCTTGGATAATTTATATATGATATCTTTCAATAAATGCTGGTTGATGATTCATATAAGGAAGTAGATAGCTCCTGCTAAAGTTCATACAAAAGTTAATGTAGAAGGAAGGGAAGACAAATTAGTCAAGCCATTCATTGTGAAAGCATGTTTAGCAGCATCTGTAAAATATGCACAGGAGGATGGGAGAGAGATCCATACTGCCTGCACCACAGGTAACTTAAAGACACCCAGCAGAACACGCTCTGCCAGCTACTTGCTATATCTCCACCAGATCTCTTCAGGCAAGACAGAGTTCCTCACCCAATGCAAAAGTGGGAAATTTGTCTTCTTGCCAGGTTTATGTAAAGACTCTGAATTGAGTTGTCTGAACCAAGACTTATTTAGATCCAGCAAATGCAAATAGCTTATTAATTTAAAGTATTTATACCTTTATGAAGGAAAAAAAAGAGAAAATTATTGATATGTAGGAAATTCCCTTACAAAGATTAAAAAGGAGAGGAAGAAGAAGCCCAACAAAATTATTTAGAATTCTTTGTATTCTTCATGATGTTCAGGTTTCTCTACAACCAAATTGAGGATTAAAGGTTTACCATACAAATGCAAGAACACTTGCACTGAAAAATCTTTATTTTGATCTAATTGGAATTTCAATCTAGTTGGGTTCATGATGCTTAGTGGTATAAGAATAATCTAAATGATGGCTAAAATGGAAGAGAAGAGACTCAGAGGGAATAACATGACAGGCACCATCAATAGTAAGAATTGAAATAAGCTGGCAAATTAGGGGCTGCCAACTAAATTACACAAACAGTTTTTGCCAAAGTTCTATACAAATAAAAATATAAGAAAAATATAATTAAGAAAATAAAAAATGGTTTAGAGTTTCCATTTTTCCATGGATGAATTTTTCCATGGATGATTGGATGATTGAATTATGGTCCAATATTTTTAGTTTAAAAAAATTAAATCTGATGATTTTGCATGGATTAAATCTCCAGATGTAAAGGTATATGTGCATTATTAGCAACATGGATGAAGTATGGAAACTAGAGATAAAAAGTAGGAATATATGAGTAGGAATATATGGGCCTCAAGATGGAGACACTTTGTTGTGACCAGTCATATTTAATACCTATATAAAATGGTACAGAAAGGAAATACCTAGGAAGATTCATAATTTTGAAAATAACACTAAACTTCTGGGCAGGTAGCAAAATATAAAGTTAATGGTTATAAACTAGAAAGATTTTATGAGCCTGGATAGGTGGTTAGAAAAGTGGCAGAGGAATTTGAAAGCATTCAAGTGTAAGATAATATGAGTACCGAAGTATAATAAGAATGCATGTGCAAGACATCAGATCAGGAAAATAATTTAGGCATCATTTCCCTGATGACAGTAATCCAATGTGCTATGTGTTAAAAATATAATCAAAAAATATTTCATTACTGAAAAATGCACTGAAAGCAAACAGAAGAAAATTGTTAGACATTAAAAGTGTATCTAATGTGGCAGGCACTATTCTAGGCTCTAAGGATAAAAAGCACCAGATAGGTCCCTGATTTTATGGAGCTAGAGTCTAATGTAGGGGAAAGACTGCTAATAGTAAGTATATTTCAGGAACGTCAAAGCATGCACCTGGAATCTTCTTCCTGCACATATAAGGATAGCTCACTTTCTCAGCTTCTTCAGGTCTTGGCTCAAATCCCACCTTCTCAAAGAGGCTTTTCCTGAACATCTATTTAAAATTGCAACACTGTTTCTATTGTCCAACACCCTCTGTTTCCTTGCTTTATTTTTTTGTATATAACACTTATCACCACTGACATATCATTGATTTTACCTATTTATTTGTTTATTGCCTATCTCCTCCAACCAGAATGTATGTTTTATGCAGCCAGGATTTTTAATCTATTTTATTTATTGCCATATCCCAATGTCTAGAAGAGTCCTAGGCACTATAGGTACTTAACAGATATTGTTGAATTAATGAGTAATGTCACGTTTTGAAGAAACTAAGTAAACTAATTAGATGGAGATTGATGAGGGTGGAGGACTATGTTAGATAGTGTGGTCAAGAGAGCCATTTAAGCAGATGATGAGAAATGAGAAAGAACCTGCAATGTAAAGATCTGTGGGGGTGAAAATTTCCAAAGCAACAGCAAGTTCAAAAACCAAAAGGCAGGTGTAAAGTAAGAAAAAGCCTGTAGGGGGGAAGGGGGATGAATATTGAGGGTGGAGGGAAGAAAGAAGTGAAAAGAGATGGAACCATTAGATAGGCAAAAAACAAATGAGGTATTGCCTTGTAGGACATAGTAGAGTCTGAATCATATTTCAGATATAATTAGATGCTGCTGGAATTTTTTTAAAATAATCTTTTGCTATTATATAGAGTATTATTGGGAGGAGTGCAGTGAGGAATAGTAGAAATAGAACCTCCAAGAGGTTTTGCAGTGGTGCATGTGTTAGTAGGTTAGGGCAGTAGAGTAGCACTGTAAATAGTAAGGGACAAGTAAGATCCTGGTGAAATCCTTATCCAACTCACAAGTTTGGTGATACTGAGCAAGTTATTTAAACACTACAAGTTTTGATTTTGTTATCAATAAAAATGGGGATAGTAAATTGCTTATTTCAAGGCTTGGATGATTGGATGATTCAATTATGGTCCAATATTTTTAGTTTAAAAAAAATAAATCTGATGATTTTGCATGGATTAAATCTCCAGATGTAAAGGTATATGTGCATTATTAGCAACACATGATAAGATACCCACCAAAGATACGACATTTATTCCCTCCTGGAATATATGATTCAGAGCACTTAAAATTTGGACATGTGCCTGAAAACCACCTGCCGATGAAATAGAAAATACCTCAGAGAGACTCAGGAACTGGGCATATCAAGAGCATGCACTCTGTTTGGTTTCAGCTCTTCTCTAAGATCAATTATCCTCATAAACCTGTTTCTAGATATGAATACAAAAGGAGGTGAGGAGTGTTTATTTGAACCCTGTTCAGAATAGGTTCTGGAACCTATTCTGTTCACAGAAAGCATAAACTAAAAGTTTTTATTATTGTTGTTTGTGTTGAATTCATAGAAATAATTATTAAAAAGTTATATATTCACAAATGACTCAAAAAATAAAACTTATGTATTACTACAAAAATCCGTTTAGAATTTGATAACATACCTTTTTCAGTGTTGTCACATTTATTTACAAAAACTAAGTTAAAGATATATATTGACTTTCTTAATATTACTGTCATTTTAAATATCATTTTCATTGCCATGGAATAACACCTAAATTCACAATAAACTCTGAGGCAATATGTAAAACAGTGAAAGAAAAGTGAAGTGCTCAAACAAAAGTATAAAACTCTATAAATCATGAGTAATAAGCAGTTACACTGTAATATAATCCCTTTATCAATCTCCAAGGCTCTAAGACTTATTTGTTCTTACAGAAAAAGCCCAAATTTGATTTATTTTTCTATTTCAATTAAAGAAAAGCTTCCAAATCTCTTTCTACAGTAAATCTCAAGGATCTGTTAAGAAAAATAATCTAAACAAGGAAATAAGGCAGAAAATGACTATGTGTCTTTAATGTCATACTGGAGCATTGTATGACAGGCTCACCACGTTATTTAATTCTCTAGGGAAATACACTTTTGACTGCTATTTACTACTGATTTATGTCCAGGATGCAGTAAGGTTACTATTAAGTTGTATATTGTTGTCTGGTAGAGAAAGAAAGAATTTCTGTCTGATAAAAAAAATAATAATAACCACAAAAGTTACAGTTTTCTTGGCATATAGGACATTAAACAGTTTTGTTCCTAACTAAGCAAATTTATTTCAGCATGTCTTTCCCAACGAACTATAAAATTTGTGTGTCTAGAATGCTCTGAATCAACCTTATCATCGACTGGCTCCCTCATTAATAAGTCAAATACATCTTTGATATGTGTTCACTGTATATTTGTATGAGACATGATTTTGACAATGAAAGTTATACCTTGCCAGTTTTCAAGGTTCTAACAAAATGTTCAAGTAGCCTCTCTTGCTTGAGGCAATTACTTAATTGCTAAAGAAATACACCTTATGATCTGAAAGATGAAAGATCTCTGGTGCACTTTTATCCCACTTTGGGCTTTGGATTAATTCCCAAGTTGAAATAGAACTTTATGTTTTCTGAATTTGTCTCTCTCTCTGGTTTTATATTTGCTTCTGGTTCTTAGCAATGTTGGTTCTCTTGCTGGTTAGCTAAGGCTTAAGAAATCATTCCTCATTGGGAAGAGCAGTGGCTGAGCATCACATTTTGGGGTCTGACCATTTGGTTATCTCAGTTAGGATGCTAGGGATCTCTCTAGGGTTAAAAATGAAAGTTGGTCTTCTTTCTCTTTGTTTTGTTCTTTGTCCACAATGAATTTTAATGTTAAAACATTTCATGCCCACTGGAAATGAGAAACACCTTTGAGATCTGGAACAGTGAGCTTTTATGCTCTGTTTAGATATGACTTTGGTTAAGGTGCAGACTAGAAACTGCAAGTTCTCTGTGTGTCTCGGTAGGTTTAATTGAAAAAAACCTTTTCACCTTGTGTAAGAGTTTAAAATATTTTTGTACCTCATAAGTATAAACAAATTAAATTAGAATTTCTCTAAAATTAAAAGAGTTCTATGTTTCCTTTTTATAGAAAAAAATAAGGCAAACATCAATAAAAATTACATAAGATTTCCAGGGAAGGGGAGGAAGAAGATGGCTACTTACACTTTGAATGTGCTAGTCTTAAACAAAAAGAGAAAACAAACTTCCCTCAAAATTGGCTAGCTCAGAACAATTTTGTATAAGAATTCAAGTTTACATAAACAAGGTGAATCTTTGGTAAATTCAGACAGGTTTTATAATTGTGGTTCAAAAGACTATTTGTCTTTTCTCTGATTTTATTTATATGAATTATGATATAAAACATGCATGTATCTTGGGCTTCTTTCTCAAAAATTTTAGTTAATATGAAACTCCTAAACTTCTTATATTTATACACAGAGTATATAAATGAACAGTAGTCCTACTTTAATGTTTAAGTTTATAGAAAAATGTATATTGTTAAGATGCATTAAATTATACTTCTAGACAAGTTTTTTAAAAATGGCAACAGTGATTATGTTCTCTAGTATGTCAGTTTAAACATAATTTCTCAGATTCTTAGTTAATTTAAAATCTTGGGACAAAATTAAATTGAATTAATGGTAATCTTTGGATATCTGGATATATCTAATTAAGAAAAATTTGAGAATTCTTGCTCAGTTAATATATATTTATTTTTACTTTCTAATTTAAGAGGTCATAGAATGACTATACCTTTTGGTCCTCTTTATAAATATATTTGTTTTGCCATTTAATAAAATGTTCAAGAAATTGTTCAAGCTGTAGGAATTCTACACATGTACTACTTACATTTGTGAGTTTTGCTTATGCTAAAATATATGTATATTATGACACAAATGAACCTATCTACAAAACATAAACAGACTCACCAATGTAGAGAACAGACTTGTTTTTTGCCAAAGGAGAGGTGGGGTGGGGGAGGGATGGACTGGGAGTTTGGGGTTAGTAGATGCAAACTATTATGTATAGAATAGATGGACAACAAGGTCCTTCTGTACAGCACAGGGAACTATATTCAATGTCCTGGGATAAACCATAATGAAAAAGAATATTAAAAAGTATGTATATATAGGTATAACTGAGTCACTTTGCTGTACAGCAGAAATTAACACAACATTGTAAATCAATTATACTTCAATTTAAAAAATAATAAAATAAAATATTTGTATATTAATGCATTGTTCTCAGTGGCTTACCTTTCAGTTTTCTCTGTGAAATAGTAATTAATTCATTTGCTTAAGAGTTAGAATTTATACTGAGGTCAAGCCTATTCCAGGAACAACAGTGTCAAAGAAATACAGCTGCAGGTAATGTGATGTTTCCCTCTCCTCCCCCTCTCTTTTTTCCCCCACTGCAAGGGACAAAGGAAAATTTTTATCCTAAAATAAAATGTCAGCTTGTTCCAGAATAAGGAAAAATATAGTGTAGGACAAAACTTAAGTGAGTAATGCAATTTGTACATTGTTTAAGTAAAGTGAATTTTAGTTGTCTTGGCTTACAATTTATTATGGGTTGAGTTGTGTCCCCTAGTACCTGTAAATATGACCTTATTTAGAAATAGAGTCTTTGTAGATGTAATCAGGTTAAGATGAGATCATTAGGGTGGGCCCTAATCCCCTATGACTATTGTCCTTACAAGAAGAGAGAGATACAGAGAGGAAGAATACCATGCGAGGAGAGGGACATTCAAAAGGAGGAAGAAGAAGGTGACAGATATTGGAGTGATGCTGCTACAAGCCAAGGAATGCCTGGGGTTACCAGTAGTTGGAAAGGCAAGGAAGGATCCTCCCTTAGAGGTTCAGAGGGAGCATGGTCTGCCTACAGACTTCTAGCCTCCAGAACTGTGAGGGAATAAATTTCTGTTGTTTTAAGCTACCTAGTTGTAGTAATTTGTTATGGCAGCTCATGGAAACTAATACACCATCCCTGTACCTATTGAATCTGAAAAGAAACAATGAAATGTTTTAAAATATTAAAGTTGACTCAGTCTTGAGGCTTTGCTCCTAAATATTATTTTGTGAATTCTCTACTGCTAAAGGTAATATTAAAGCAAAACTAAAATTTTGGTTTCCTCATGGATAAAATGATTAATTGGTCTTAGAGTATTTAGTCTTCTCAATTTTTACCTTTTGAATAATCTTCCTACATAAGAGAGACTCAGTATTTTGCCACGATAATTTTCTGTGGTTTACACCGACTTGCTCTTAGAATTGATTGTTTTTAAAAGTGAGCAATGAGTATCTCTTGCTTCAGAAACAGCTATGATTCATTAAATTTATGTAATCTTCTTTTATAGTTCTTTAAAAATAGTATATTGTTCCTCTGGCTAATAGGTGATTAAGCTAAAACTGTTTATTATTCTCAAGCATCTGTGTTCATAACTTAATAAAATGACCATAACTTTTTCGACAGTTCTTTTGACTTCGCCATCCCAAGATCATATGCTAAATTCAGAAAAAAAAATATTTTTAAGATGTCTTTTATATCCAAAGGTATCTTTGTTATTTCACTGTTCGTAAATCATAATTATTTTTTTTCTTCACCTCAAAAAAGGAGGATGCTAGAAATGATTACATGTATTTTGTTTGCTTCTTACTTATTAATTACCTAAACACTAGGATGATCTACAGGGAAGAGGTGTCAGATGAAAAGTGAAGATTAGTCTTTCTTAGGTTGATTCTATAACAAGTAAAAATTATTAATATAAATATGTTTTAAAGATTTTATCATTTACAACAGCAGTCCCCAACCTTTTTGGCACCAGGGACTGATTTCGTGGAAGACAATTTTTCCATGGACTGGGGGTGAAGGGATGGTTTCAGGATGATTCAAGTGAATTACATTTATTGTGCACTTTATTTCTATTATTATTACACTGTAATATATAATGAAATAATTATACAACTCACCATAATGCAGAATCAGTGGGAGTCCTGAGCTTGTTTTCACTCTCCGCTCACAGAAAGGGTTTTGATATGAGACTGCAGGCAATTGGTTTATTATGGTCTCTGTGCAGTCAACCCTCTCTGCTAATGATAATCTGTATTTGCAGCCACTCTACAGAGCCAGCATCGCTGCCTCAGATCATCAGGCATTAGGTTCTCATAAGGAGCACAAAACCTAGATCCCTTGCATGCACAGTTCACAGTAGGGTTTGTGCTCCTATGAGAATCTAATGCTGCTGCTGAGCTGACAGGAGGCGGAGCTCAGGCGGTAATGCGAGCAATGGGGAGCGGCTGTAAATACAGATGAAGCTTCACTCCCTCACCTGCTGCTCACCTCCTGCTGTGCGGCTGGGTTCCTAACAGGCCATGAACCAGCACTGGTAGTTGGGTGCTTTACAACATGTTGTTTTCTTTGGAGGTGTGTCAATGCCTTCATTGTCCATAATATGTTCTTATCCTCAGTGGAAACATTGATCAATTCCTTAGAAAACAGTTTTTTATTTCATTTCAAAACAATCTTGTCCATTCTGATATTGTTGGTTACTGTAATGAGATAATGACCGGTATTCAGCCTATTATCAACAGGTTGCTTCTACTTTCCCCTCATGCTAGCCTGAAGGCTCTGCTACAAACTAGATTTTGTTGCGTTTTCAACAATGAAGGACAGTCTCAAGGCCTCATGTTAAAAATAAAACAATAAACAAAACCCAAAAAACTGTGAGAGGTATTATTCACTACTGTTATATCAAGGAAAAGATTTATGTATTTGGTATTCTGAGTTGTCATTGCTTAGAAAACTGTCAGACTGTACTGGGAACTGAGTCAGGATTTTCTTTTTCTTTTTAGTTGAGAAACAGATGACTCATGAGAGCAGCATGCTGGCCCAAGAACCAGTGGAGCAGGAATTAATTAAGAAGTAAATAAATCACTGTAAGAAACCTAATTGTGGTTACTTTTTAATTGAAAGTATGATGGTGTTGTTGTCACATGTTCACTGTTCTGTTTTGATGAGTAGATAAGAAATCCTCTTTTTTCTTGATCTATTTCTAATAGACCACACTTTTGCAAACTGAAATAATAAAATATTATTTAAATAATATATTTTTCCCTGACCCCTCAGAATTCTGAAACCGTACTTTTTACTGTCTCTTTACTTTCAATGGCAACATAGTTATTTTCATAGGCTTAATAAGAACTGTCATAGTACTCACAAGACTGTAATTGCACAAATTGATTGTATAACCAGCCATAGCTTTTATTTGATTTTTCATTTGATCATATATGATAATCCCAGTATTAAGGAAAAAATATTATTCTTCATGTATGGAATCAATGCCTAAAAAGCCCTCCTAGGAAAAAGGTCTGGTAACTGTTCTATGGTTTATGGGTTCCAGGCCTTGCAGGTAATAAAGGATACTTCCTCACAGGCTGAAAACTAGAACCTAGGGGAAACTTAAGGGAGAGGGATTTATCCTAAATTATAGGTTCTGCAAATGAAATCTATGGAGATGAATTTTTGGGGATTGGTCTCTGTGAATCCAAAATAAAGAGCCAATAGGAGTGATTAGAAAGAAATTGCTAAAATAATAGTCATCACTAAAAGTGCAATCCTAGATTCTTCATAAAATTTCCAAATGAAAATGAACTCTCTGCCTTAATAATTGCTCTATATTGTATGGGTCTAGATTTGTTGTATGGGTCTACTACATGGAGGATTGTATGGCTAATTAACTTTTTTGCTGTGTCTATGTAAATTATTTTGGACAACATGTGAGAATATTTGGAGATTATTTATAATAAAAATTAAGGACTGTTAAAAAAAAACTATCCAAAATATGGAAATAAGGCAATAGGTTGGCCAAGTGTCATTTCAATGTCACACTGGGAACTGCCTAATTAGACTACTCAAGGGTTATTAATTCTCTAGAAGAGGGGCTCTCAAACTGTGGTACCTGGACCAATTCAGCCCATTATGACCCTCAAACTTAAAATAATGTTTACATGTTTAAAGCGTGAAAAACAAAGGAAAGAAGAATATGCAAGGAGACTGTATATAGCCTGCAAAGCTTAAATGTTTACTATTGGGGCTTTTACAAAAATAAGTTTGCTAATCCTTGCCCTAGAATATGTTTTTGTCTGATTTGCAATTTACTATTTGGTAGTGCCTAAAGTCTGAGAAGTTGCATGAAAATTTGTAGATTTTTGCCTCTTAAGAAGGCAAATTATTTCTATCTGGTAGAAAAGATAACCCTAAGTGCTATATATATATATATATATATATTTTTTTTTTTTTTTTTTTTTTTTTTTTTTGGCCTCTCACTGTTGTGGCCGCTCCCGTTGCGGAGAAACAGGCTCCAGACGCGCAGGCTCAGCGGCCATGGCTCACGGGCACAGCCGCTCCGCGGTATGTGGGATCTTCCCAGACTGGGGCACGAACCCGTGTCCCCTGAATCGGCAGGCGGACTCTCAACCACTGCGCCACCAGGGAAGCCCCTAAGTGCTCTATTTTTAATGGCTTTTAGTAGATTGACCAGTCTTTTCTCTAATATAGCAAACTTGTTTGAGTCCCAAGGGACTATATAAATTGTTTTTTGTACATACATACATATACATTATATACATTATACATTTATACATACATTATGTACATTATACATTATGTATGTACATTATACATTTATACATACATACATGCATGTGTATGCATATATACATATATTTTTTTCTACATATTTTTTGGAATCAAAGTGAAGGGGCTGTTAATAGCTACTTACACACTGCTAAGCAAAAAAGCAAAAATAAGGGAAATATGTATATTAATAACTGTTGAGATTGCCATTATTAGCTATTACACAACAAAAAAGCTTCTTCCCAGATAAGTTAATGATTTGTTACTACATTTCAAAGCATTTAAAGTTTAAAATTCAGTGTTAAAATTGTAATGTTATAACAACTGTAGAAAGAGCTTCAATTTCCTTTCTTTATTATTATGTAATCAGATGATTACTTTTCTGTTAAAAATAGTCTACACATGTACATTTAATGTTCAGAAATTTGTGAGGTACTTAACCAAATGAAGTGGTGGATTGATTTCAAATCAGGTCGATGTCAGTCTGAATTTGCTGAAGCTTGTTTTACTATAATTTTTCAATTTGAGGATACACCTACTATAATACATTAAAAAGTTCTTAAATATAAAGCTTTAGAAACATTACATGGAAATACTTAACAATAAAAGATGATTTACACAATAGCATGTCAGTTTGAATAATTTAAATAACTCAGATATCCAAAAATATATAGCTGACAGTTGTCAATTATAGTATACCAATTTAAAGAAATGTTTTATAAGCATTAAAATAATTATTTAGAACTACATAATGACTTATATAATTTTATTTTAATATGATAACTGGAATATAATTATACTATTAAAATTAACAGGTGTATGCAAAAAAGTTAAGAATGAAATTTTCCAAAATTTATATAGTTTCTATTTCATAAATATCATACAATATTGCTGAATTTCATATTATCAAATATTTAATGTAAAATTTAAATATACATGTGTATTTTATATGCATCAGTTATATTGAAGCAGCAATAGCCAAATATTTAAAATATGAATAAATAAATGCTTTAAATTAAGTAAATTCAGTTATCTTAAATATCGGGTATATACTAAGTACCCAATAGAAATCAAGTGTCTGAAACATCATATTTATTACAAAGGACAAACCAATCTGAGTTACTCTTACACTGGCTATTTTAGCTTTTATTGAATTATTCATTTGGTTCTGTGGAAAGCTGCAACTCAGAAGGTTAATCACTTTCTAGCTTACAGACTTGACATGTCTAAATATTGTGAAACTTTTTAGGATCAGATAGATTTTAGAGGCAACTAATGGGAATATAACAATATTCTTGAATATAATGTGGAGAATCTTGCACCATGTTTAGAAAGAGAAAGATTCTAGGAACTTCCAAAGCAGGTGTTTAATATTACACTCCCAGGTCCCACATTCTCCTTCATGCTGCTGCTAACAAATTTTCATTTAAACAAAGATATTAATAAATTATATCAAAATCTAAAAATGCCTGTTATCACTGTAGAAACAGGATTCAGGTAAGAAGGGTGCACTGAAGAAGGATAAATGATTCACTCCAGGTGAAAGGAGATTCTGTTAATAAGTAAGAGTTGTCTATGACTTGAAATGACAGAATTTAAGCCTAAGAGAACAGTGCGGTGCTGTTGTTTCAAATTCACCCCAACTACAGTGTGGAAGTACATAGGATGCTACACTAAGTATGGGGCGATACTTAAATGTGGAGTGGGTAATATGAAAATGCACGTGCTCTGGTAGAGGATAGGTAGTATAGTGGTTAAGAGTGCTTGCTATTAGACTGCAAGAATTCAATCATCCCAGCTCCACTTATTATTAACTACATCCTTTGGTCAATAATTTAGCCCAGTGGTTCTCAAACGTTGAGTGAGTGTGCATCAGAGTCATCTAGAGGGCTAGTTAAAACATAGATTGCTGCTTCCCATCCCCAAAGTTTCTGATTCAGTCGGTCTGGTCTTTGGCTCAAAAATTTGCATTTCCTAGGTAATAGTGATGCTGCAGTCTGGGAACATACTTTGACACCTAATCTCTATGCACTTCATTATATTCATCTGTAAAATGCTAATAATCAGAGGGTTGGTATAAAGATTAAGTGAAATAACCTATCTAGGGCTCTGATACAATGCTTGTTTCATAACAAGCATTATCATTAACAAAAATGAAGGTACTTAGCTAATATTAGAGAAAAAGATAAAAATGGAGGCCTGCTTCTGACCAAACAGCAGATGGAAATCTAAGTGAATTAAAAATCTCAAAGTAAAAAGGATGAGAAAAAAATTGTGATTTATAATATATCGGGGCCTAGATAACAGTTTAAAACTATAAAGCAAACATAGAAAATTTTAACCAATTCAAAATATTTTAATAGAATTTTTTTAAGTTTCTTATATATAACTTAAACATTTAAAACCAAAAGTTTGTATTTTTTGTGTTTGTATATTTATATCATTTAAAACTGACAAAAGTTGTCTTTAAGAGCTTAAAGAGCTCCTAGAAAGTCATAAGAAAAATATAAATACCTTAATGCTTAAAAATAGGCAAAGGATATGAAAAGGCAATTCAAAAAAGAGAAAATATAAATTGTATACATATAAGAATGTTCATCTTCACTGGTAATTGAATTAATGCAAGTTAAAATAAAATTAAGAAAATGTTTTTCCCATAATTTGGCAATTTAAAATGTATAATACCAAATATTGGCAAGGAGGTCAGGGAAAAATGGTATTTTAGTGAATTTTCTTGTGAAAATAGACTGAATGTTTGTTTCACCCCTAAATTCATTTGTTGAAACCTAGTCCCCAATGTGAAGGTGTTTGAAGGTGGGACCTTTGGGAGGTGATTAGGTCATTAGGGTAGATCCCTAATGAATGGGATCAGTGCCCTTATAAAAGCGACCCCAGAGAGCTCCCTTACCTTTTTCCATCATGTGAGGACATGGAGAAAAAGTGGCCATCCATGAACCAGGAAGCTAGTCCTCACCACCCACCAAATCTGCTAGCTCCTTGATTTTGAACTTCTCAACCTCCAGAACTGTGAGAAATAAATTTCTGTTGGTTACAAGACTCCTAGTTTATGGTATTCTGTTATAGCAGCTTGGACAGACTAAAACAGAGTGACAAACAATAAACTAAAATTTAGCAAATTTAGGCAGTATGTCAGATGGTTATTAAGGGTGGATAAATGCCATGGCTGTTGGTGGTGGCAGGGGCTGGAGAAATAGGGTGGTCAGGCAAGGCCTTTCTGAAGGTGATACTTGGATGAACACCTGAAAGAGGCAAGGGAGCAAACTATTCAGATATTGGGAGGAGGACACTTTAGGTGGAGAGAATAATATTATTTCCGCAATATATATTTCTATTAAAAGTAGGAGTGTGACAAATAGACATAATAAGAGAAACTACATGTGTAAGAAAAAAAATCTCAAGAGAAAATATATTATACGAGGAAGTGAACAGTGATCATCTTTGGGAATCCATATGATTTTTTCTCTTACTTTGATTTTGTTTATCTTAATTTTTTGAATAGCTGTTTACCAGTGCTAGCTACATAATTTGTGAGGCTCATTGCTAACTGAAATGTGGAGCTTTTGTTCAAAAGCTAGAAAAAAGTGCTGTTAGCAGTTCAGAAATATAAAGCTTTTTCTTTTCTTCCACATTCTTTTTGTCAATTTGCCATGGTGTTTGTTTTGTCATTTAATGTCATTCTAAATAAAGTAAAAATTTTAAATTATTACCGTGCATTGTACCACTCATTGTTATATCATGCAACGTTAGTTTTAAATGCAAATATAAGAGCATTTGACTTGCATTAGAATAACCCAAATATCATAACTCCTATTTCATATTTTGTGCATACACATATTTATTTTTTTATTACCAGAATAGTGGACATGCTGCATAAAATCAACCCAGCTTTATATTTCACTTCCAGATATGTGGGCAACCTACTAACACTCTTTACCTGCACTGAGTAAGGAAGGGCTGAAAGGAAAAGGAGCTATAGGTTGTCCTATTATTCCCTTTCTTTCTTCATAATTTTCAGTGCAAGCAGTTGGCTAATAGACAAATTAACATGAGCAAGGAAGGATATGATAGGGTTTCTTGGTCATTTATGTCTCTTTGACCATCGTTGCCTTCCTTCTGTGTTCAAAGCAATTTCTAGTTCAAGTGGAAAGTGCAGCCTCTTAAGGCTGCCAGTGTCCCCACTTTCTTAGTCATATGTGTGACAGCCTTACCTTATACCAGCTTTGAGCCCCTCTGGATCCCCAGGCACCGTTGGTTCACCAGTGTTCTGAGGGTTTGGGGCATCATGAATGCTGTAAGTAATAGGAAGACTAGGAACAGGGGACATGCATATTTTACACGTCTTGTGCCTTTGGGCTTCACTTATAGACACAAGTTCAAGATAAAGTTGCCAAGAATTTCAAGAAGGAAAGAGCAAATCATTGAGCTAAGCATGGAAACTATCTAAGCGGGGGACCTCATTTGGTTGCTCAGGTCACATGCTCACAAAGCCAGCACGTCCATATAATTAGAATAATTACATTCTCTGGTTATACTAAACAGTCAGAATATACATATGAAACCAAATGCTAAAGCAATTAAAATTTTAAGGCACCACACTATAATAAATGCTTTTTATTTATTTGTTTGTTTGTTTTATTTATTTTTTTAAATTTATAGGCAGTATTCTCTGAGATCCTTCATTTCCCTGCTACGAAGGAGAGTGGGAAGTGTCTTCGTCTCAAGCCGTGAAGAGGTCTCGAATGAACCATATGACAAGCCACGTATGTATACCTCACGGTGGAGAGCTCTCTGCCCTGGTGCTGGATTCATGCCTGTAAAGTAGTCAAGAGTAAGTCAAGAGAGACAATAATGAGCTATGTTTGGAAGAAACTAAAACTCCCATTCATGTTTTTTTTTTTTTTGCGGTACGCGGGCCTCTCACTGCTGTGGCCTCCCCCGCCGCGGAGCACAGGCTCCGGACGCGCAGACTCAGCGGCCATGGCTCACAGGCCCAGCCGCTCCGCGGCACATGGGATCCCCCCGGACCGGGGCACAAACCCGCGTCCCCTGCATCGGCAGGCAGACCCTCAACCACTGTGCCACCAGGGAAGCCCCATGTTGGTATATTTCAATGGTCATTGTTTTCCATAAACCATATATGGATAGTGAGGGTCATACAAGCAAAAAGTTCTGCCGCAAATAACTTCCTGGAAAAGTGAAGGGACTCCAACAGTGAGAATGTGTGTTTGGAGTGGAACATACAGGAAGGAGCTGAGCAGAGGTCTCCCCCAAAGGACCTAACAAATGCACGTTAAATTAGTCATGTTAAAATGTGTAATTAGAATGCCAAGATAATGTGTGAGTCATAACAATTACAGATGAAATACTCTGTATTTTTAAGTTCCCTCACAATGACGTCAATTTTTTAAAGTAGTTCCCTCTTGATTTAAGAGCATCAAACTGCTATATCATTTTCTGAGACAAGACCTTCATACTCAGTGGCAAATACGTAGTGTAACCATGTTGTTTTCAATTTAGAAAAGCCTAGAAGGAGCTGTAGATTATTTTAAGAGAGTCTTTCAAACGTCTCTGCCATCTCTGCTTCAATTACACTTCATATAGCATACTAATATTAGTAACAATTCAAACTCTTCTAAATCATAGATGCAGCATGAATGTGCCATTTTTTTTTATCATGCTCTCTAAAAGTTTAACAGTAATCTTGAAAAAGAGCTTAAAACTACTATTGCTGCCATTATTAATGTATGGAATTCCAGGTTACTAACAACAGGAAATGAATGGTCTTCTTCTAAATGCCGTAGGCTCTTTCTTGATAAGTTCTCTTTTTCTAAATTGACTCTGTCAATTTAGATGTTTTGATTTCTGATGTAATAGAGCCTGAGTGCCTATAAACCAATTATACAACTTTTCCAAACACAAAGTTGTCAACTTTTATTTTTTTTTTTAAATAAACTTTTTTTTTTTTTTTTTCCTGAAAGCATCATTTAGGTAGTAATCTCCTCCAGGGCAGGAACAATAAATTCAGGATTTTGTAAGTACTCCTGAGCTTCTAGAATTTCATTCTGTACCCAGTATATACTCAATCAATACTGATTGACTGCCTGCCTATAAGATCTGTACAAAGTAATTTGCTGCTCTGTGAAAACTCAGAAATGTGAGTCCCCAAAGATTATCACTGCCCTAAAGGATAGAGAATGAGTAGAAGAGGGGCGATATAAAAGATTAATGGTCATTCTCATCGTAGCAGATGTTTAAGAGGGATCGGGCATAGCCATAATCTGCCACACAGCACATTTTGTACTACTTCTGGGTTCTGTTTGCCCTAAGGTGTTAAAAAAAATCAGCAGTGGGGCTTCCCTGGTGGCACAGTGGTTAAGAGTCCGCCTGCCGATGCAGGGGACACGGGTTCGTGCCCCGGTCCGGGAGGATACCACATGCCATGGAGCGGCTAAGCCCGTGAGCCATGGCCGCTGAGCCTGCACGTCCGGAGCCTATGCTCCACAACGGGAGAGGCCACAACAGTGAGAGGCCCGCGTACCGCAAAAAAAAAAAAAAAGAAAAAAAAAATCAGCAATGAAGACATTCATTTAGTGGGAAAAAATATACATAGAAATGAAAAATGGTTAATGAAAACAGATTTAATAGATTAATAAAAAGTAAGGTGAAAACAAAGAAAATAAATAAGGTTCCATATTTACACAGTATATTTGAATTAGAGGATCTTAAAGACAATCCCTTTTTGAGTAGAATTAGGATGGGCAGAATTTTCATTTTCTAAAACAAACCTGTCCTTGAGATTTCCATGCTGCACCAATCTTTTTGGCTTTCCAGAAATATTGTGGATTCTCCAAATTCAGCAAGCTTGGTTGAGACGTTAAAGTGTGTGTGTGTGTGTGCGCGTGCATGCACTTAAGTGTTGATTGATTAAAATTTGCCTCCTCAAAATGAAAGAGATAACACTTTATAACAGGGGCCAGCAAACTTTTCCCATAAAAGGCCAGACCAAAATACTTCTGGCTCTGAGGGTTATACATTCTCTCTTGTATCTACTCACCACTACCATTGTAGCATGAAAGCACAGAGACAAAATGAAAATAAATGGGTGTCATTGTTTTCCAATAAAATTTTATTTATAAAAACAGATAGTAGAGTAGTAGATTATCTTGTGAAGCTGTAGTTATCCAACACCTGCTCTACAGTTAACAGCCTCACAAATGAGTATTTCCATGGGTTCAATAGCCTTTCAGTGGTTATTGAGAAATGGAGGAGATACTTGTATAACTGTAGAATCAGACAAATCAAGGCAAATGATTCTAGAGCAGATGAATTAATTCTGAATTCTAAAGATCGATCTGGCTCTGTTTTGATGGTGAATTTACCAACAATGCTGTTATAAACATCCCTTGAGATCTTATAAGATTTCATAAGAAATGCCTTGTAACAGAAAATGTAAATCCAGGCTCATGTGTATCTAAAACATATAACTTATTTTTTTGTGTGTTAAGAAGGACATTTACAGTGCAGATAGCACCTGCTTTTATGCTAAGTATCCTGTAGACACATAGTAAATAATAATTGAATGAAATGCCCTTAATTCTCAGTGTCCTAATAATTGTTTTACTGAATGGATTTGAATATTTAAATAATTCAGTCTATTCTTAACTTCCTAATTGCCTCTGAATAGGCAAGATCAATGGTGTGAGGTCAGGACTCTCAGGCCGATATCAAGGAGAAAATTCTTGATGGATCTATTATTCCTTCATTGACATTAAAACATTTCATAGTACTGAAAATATACAAAATACATTCATACTTTTATGACTTCCTGTATTCAAATACATACACATTATTCATCTATGCTAGTTATCTCATTTGAACAAGTGCCACTGGATCACTAATAAAAATAGCTCAAGTTATAAATTGTCATCCTGTATCTGTATCCCACATCTGAAGAAACAGACAACAAAAAGCAGTTACATATTACAGAAAAACAGAGAAATTGATTGAAAAGAACTATATTTTCCAAATAATGCAAACATATTGAGTGAAAGAAAGTATTATTAGAAAAAGGAGGCACAATTTTATACTTACTTGGATCACCAGCAGTTAGCCATATAATTCTAGGCACACAATGGGATACTCTTCAGGAGGCTATCTGAATCTTACATTATCTGAATCAACAGAATGTCATGGAGACTCCTGGCTGTTCTTTTACTTAGATTAAAAAAAAACTGTGTGTGTGTTGTATGTGTGTCCCCCAAAAGTGTCAATCAACAGCACTTTAAAAAATTTTTTTTACTTCACCATACTTACTAGCCTTTGAGTTAAAAGTTCGGATTCATACGTATACCTACACAGAAGACGAAATTTGAGGAAACTCCACATTAAATGCTGTACTAAATATATTCTAGTATTTGTCAGACCCCAGTTGGCTAGCTAATATTCAAATCAAAATCAGAATGCTCATGAAAACCAAATGCAATCTAAAGAGCAACATCTTAATCCTATGAAATTGTCTCTGATTTTTTAATTGTAAAATTATGTTATTTTATTAGAATAATAAATAATTCATAAGGCATATATATGATGAAAATAAAATCTGTACCTGTGTCATTACAAAAAGCCACATACAAAGTTAGAGCTTAATTTTCTTTTGCAAAGTTTTCTCTACTGTTTTCTCTACTGTTTATCATTTGTGGCTTTCAATCTGCATATATATTTGACAGCATTTGAAAATGCTTTATGACTTACTCAAAAGTCTTTAAGTTGTTTTTCTATGTTGTATGTGACTCCTCTGCATCGTGTTGGGGAATATGAAAGATAAACAGGAAGAAAAGCTTTGAATGTATAAATTGATGCATGGACAGACCTAGATAACACATTGTTTAAATAAAAGACTTACTTAATAACCTCCAACTTTACTTTTTGTAAAATAATTTTAAAAATAAACTTTTAAAGAATATTAGTACCCAGTGAATTTATTTAACTTAATAATTTCCACCTTCTCTTTAACTTTGACTCTACATCCATTCTGAGATCATATCTGCTCTGTAACACACTCTCTTTGAATAAATGTGTTCTCTTTCACACAGCCCCAAAGGTATCCTGGTAAATGATGATATGAGATATTTGTCTTGGATCCTTTGTCAGGATACATAGGCATGAATAAAGGCCAAAACAGGTGCCTTAACAGAGGTCTGGGCAGAAGTTAATACTATATGCAAATCCCTCCTTTCTCCTCTCTTCATTAACTAGGAAACACCTGAATTTTCTCAAGGATGTGTGAAGGACATATGAACTTCAGTTTGCTGCAAGCTGTAGTTATATGATTAACCTTGAATAATTCCAATTTCATGTCAGTTCTATTTCAATCATATCCTGTACATTAGTTGTGGTTGATACCTAAAAGTTTTTATCTGATGAGTTGGCTGCCTATAATAGAACATTACCACAGTGAGGCCTAGAAAGGGATGTTGCTTTTAGTGGAAGGTGGCTAGCAAGAAAGGGGAACATAAGAAGGTAGGGGGCTGCCTTATGGACAACTGAATTAAGTAACAAAGACAACTCAGAATCCTGGAACTGTCCTCTTCTTCTAAGCAATCCTATTGGCCTAAGGTCACACTGAGGCAAGGCATGGCATCAAAAGCAAAGTTAGCTCTCATTAGCCAGAGTATGAGAATGTTAAAGGGACAAGGCTTTCCCATGTACAGAGTGCAGGCAGCGCTCTTGCTGAAATGGTTTGCTAGAATTTGAGCTTGTCTGAGCTGGAAATAATCTGAGAACCATCAATTACTTCCTTTTTAATATACAAAGAAATAAAAATTGAGGCCTAGAAATAGAGTCAAACAGTAAATAATATAACTGAGCCAAAACTCAGCCTTCCCAAAGTTCTGCCTGTCTCATATGAAACCTCAACCGTTCACACAGATATCTACCTAGTCTGCAGTGAACCCAGTATCTTGTACCAGAAGGTAATATCTTGTGAACATTCGGACCCCTGTCTTTATTTATATAATACTGAAAGGATGACTCTCTCCTTCATTGCACTTCAATGCCTATTATGATGACAAAATTAAACAAAGAATATTAAGCAGTTTTATAGATGATGAAGAATTGTACACAGTTACGAAACTGTTATTGCAATTAATAGTATCTTAGTCTCCTCCTGTGTCATGCCTGGTGGAACGGGGTATCAATTTCTCTAGTTTTGCTCCATTGATCAGGATGAAAGATGATGGATAGGCTCCTCTTCTCATAAAATTAAGGGAGGACCTCATTTGTGGTTTGAAATCTCCTTTAGCAGAATATAAAGAGCCATAATGCCTGGTTCTTGTGGATTGTATTGTGCACCTGCATATATTTAATGGCTAAATATTGTTTTCACTAAGCCAAGTCATATCCCTGAGAGAACATTTGGTCAGCATTCAATTAATAAATAAATGAGCAAGGTAGCACAGGGTGGTTAAGTTTAAAGTCCAAATTAACTGAAAACACTTGTTTTGAAAAATATTGTTTATGTTCACAAGAATATACCAGCAGAGAAGCATACGAAGAAGGAAGGAAGAAAGAAAGGAAAAGGGAAATTTCCTCTGAGACACATCAGCCTTTCCAATTTAGACCTATATTACCTTGACTCCAGACTGGCATAGATCTTTTAGACTGTTTAATATGATATTGCACAAATAAGAAGTGTACTCGTTACTATCATCCAGAAATAGCTCCATATTTGAGCTCTATATCTATAAACTAGATACAATTTCCCCTCTTATACTTAATACGTTCCCTTCACCTTCTTCTCCACAGTTCTCCCATTCTCTCCCCCATCTGTCCTTCAACCACCAAGTCCCTGATTCACTAGTACCTTGAGGACATTTTCTTTCTTGGTCAGGTCAGTCAAAAACATGTGCAGATGTTCAAAACATGATATATTTTATGAGTTTGACATTTTTACTGCATTTTTTCCCTCAGAAGTTAATTCAGTTTTACTGTTGAAGAAAACTGTCATTTTGCTGTACAAAAACAAAAAACAAAAAAACACTTTGCTGTGAAAATGGCAACATTTCTCTCTAGGGAAAAATGGTGGCTTGTGAATCCTCTCCAAAAGAAAACAGAGACATGACATGAAGCCATCATTTTCATATGAGTTGCCTATTTGTCCTTCCATTTTTTTTTGACAGAAGTGAATTTTATAAGTTCAAGGATAAAGCAATTTCTAGGATAAGTCCTGGCTTTCCTGAAAAATAGGTCACAAGCTATTTTGGTTTTTAAAATTCTGAATACAGGACCAGAAGATAGAGCAACCAAACCAGAGACTGATACAACTGGAAATATTAAACCTATCACCATTCTAAGTATTCACTTGAAGAAGTATAGTACATAACAAGTTATTTACTCTTGATCTCACTATTCCTCTTTGCATAAAACACATTACCTTTAAATTGGGTTATATTAAAGACAGAATTTGTTATGCCTATTGTAGTAGGCTAAATGATGTTCCTCAAACCAAAAAAATACAAGTCAAAATCCTAATCTCTGGAACTGGGAATATTACCTTATATGGCCAAATATATTATTAATTTAAGCTCTTGAGAGGAAGAGCCTGGGTTACCCATATAAGTCCTATATTCAATCATATGTATTCTTATAAGAGAGAGACAGAAAAGGAGATGGAATATGACCATTAAGGCAGAGATGGAGTAATGTGACCACAAGCCAAAGAATGTCGGGAGCAGCCACCAGGAGCTGAAAGAGGCAAGGAACACATTCGTCCTTAAACCCTTTGGAGGCAGTGTGGACCTGACAATAACTTGTTTTCAGACTTCTGGCCTCCAACACTGTGAAAAAATGAATTTCTGTTGTTTTAAGTCACCAAGTTTGTGGTAATTTATTATAGCAACCCTAGAATATTAATACACCAATTAAATAAAGATTTAGTGAAGATAACTCATTTAAATGACAACTGAAATTTTGGCATAGCTTACCAAAGGCCATTTGCTATAAGATTCAGAAAGAAAGCAACTGAATGTACAGCTCCTAGCGTTTACACTTTGTATAATCTCTATCACAACATATTTGCCTTTTCAGCTGCCCCTTGGTGATTGAAAACTTGCCCTTGGGTTGGGGTTGGAGTTGTGTCATGTCATGTCTTATCCCTCCTTAAACATCATGTTTCAAACTTCCTCAAGGAAGATTTCGTTCCTACATGTACAAAAATAATGTTTCACTCTATTTGCTTTCATGTTTATATACTGATGATGCTATGTTAATTTTCATTGTGATCAAAGCAGTTTTAAATTAGTTTTGTTATTTTAAAAGTGTCAGTATAATTGATCACTTTGATATTTCCTATATTTGATATATCAGTTTCTTCTTTGGAACCTAGAGAATCATGTTTTGTAAATAGAGTTTATTAATGAAATGGCAAGTAAAAATAGCTGTTTAAGCTATCTCACAGCTGT
Organism: Monodon monoceros; assembly: GCF_005190385.1. Lineage (NCBI taxonomy): Eukaryota > Metazoa > Chordata > Mammalia > Artiodactyla > Monodontidae > Monodon > Monodon monoceros. Next base: position 111,891,190 of record NW_021703774.1, read on the forward strand.
TTAAGCCTTTATATCCCATTTCCTTACTCCTTTAGTCATACCTAGAGATTACAAGTGCAAAAAGTGAAGAGCAATCGTGTAAAACAACTATTGGATGGAGCAAATGTATGAATCAGAGTATGGCAGAATTCTGAGACTTAAGATAAAAGAAAATTATTTGTGACCATGTTATCCATGCACTCTCTCTTCTTTAGCACTGAGTGGATAAATTAATATGTGAAAACAAGAGACTTTTAACATAGGAAATATTTCATTCCAGGGGCTCTCAACTTTCTGGACTCAAGAACCATCTATATACTACAGTGGTTCCAGATAGTACCTTAAGAATCCTTGTTCGGTTCTATGCCATTTGGCTACTATTCCGTGCAATCATTGTTGTAACTTCAAATAGTGTACCTCAGAGCAAATTAAAGGATAAAGGTAGAATGTTCAAGTGTTAAAAACAACTCTTTTAACCTGCTGAATACTGCCCTGGGTGATGTTTTAAAAAAAGGTCTTACTCTTATCGACCCTTGTGTTGAAGGTATTGATTCTGTCTGAACAGTAGTCAATTAATTAGAAGGTATGAACATGAGTTGAATTTTATTTCCTTTGTCTCATTATTCCACATTCTTAAAAATCCTTTTATTCTAATGCCCATTAGTTAGTAATTCCAATTTGCTGACAGAGTACTTGGACATCCACCTGTACTAATCACGTTGCAAGTAGTGTTTATAGAATCTAAACTTCATATCAAATGTGTGAAACAAGTGTTTCAAATGTAATTAAATATTCTTCGTGGTGATTGGTGTTCCAACTTTCAGGAATCAAGAGAAACATGATTCAAAGAATGAGCAAACAAAAATTAAGCCAAAAGAAAGAAAATTTTGTTAAACAGAAAGATGTTTGTTTATACCAACTCTCCAAATGTTATCTTCTGGAAAATGTGCTTAAAGTAATCCTTGTATATAATCTTATAATATATATGTAATTGTTGCATATAAGAACCATAAATAAACTATTTAACTGATTTCCAAAGAGTTTTGTGAATATTTATGTTGGAATTTTCTTGAATCCATTTCCTAGACAGATAATTTATCATAGATACTATTTATTTTAGGATTCTGTAGTGCCTTATTGCTTATAAAAGACAACAGGGCTAAGTCATTCCAGGATTGACTTAAGTAACTTAAAATCTAGTATTAAATAAAGGATTGGGTTTTAAAAACACAGCATCTACTTGATATTTAGAGCTGGATGGCTCATAGTCATTTTTTTCTTCTTTGAAGTAGTTGATATAAAGGTTAACTCTGTACTTCAGAAGGTTTAAAAGAGAAGTAAGTGATAAGATACTTGACATGGAAGGCTCCCAAAATAGAGGTCATTTTCAAAAATTCTCACAGCTAGCTTAGATATCTTTGCAGAGAAAGTGAAAACGAAGCCACTGGTGAACCATTTGGACAAATGAAAGGATTTGTCATTTAGAAGTCATAAAATCTCCATCTTCAGAGAATCATAGAGGACGTTCTGGACAAACCTTTCCACTTTATAGAGAAAGAAATTAAAGCAATGCTCTCTGCTTTTACTTGCAATTCTTGGAAATATGGATCCAATTCTATACACAAATGGATGTAGTCAAGGGGTAATTCATTCCTAAATCAAGTGTTAAACACTTACTAAGTCTCAGACACTCTGTGGGTGCTGGGAAAATAAAAGCTAATAATACTCAGTCCCTGTTCTCAAAGGAGCTTACTGTCTGTTAGAGATCAAGAGAGAAATATGAATAGAAATAATGCCAATGACTGTCCTGTAGGAATAATTGAGATGTCTTTAGATTATAATGAAGATTCTAAGTAAGGAAGGCAGAGAGTATAAGAAACAGGGAGAAACATGGATAAATACACATAGGTCAAGCCTTCCTTGTCACATTTTTTTTCTCCCAAATGCTCCTTTTACTATTTTAACCCTTCAACAGAACAAATTCCCCAACTAATCTCTCTTTCTGTTACTATGTCTCTCTCTGGGCTCTCTCTTCCATTTAGCCTTTTTCAGCTGTTGCTTTGTGATTGACAATTTTCATCGTATTCTCAATCTCTATCCAAAAAGTTTTCTTCATCTTCTACCCTGGTTGTAACTTGGCTATTCTCTTACGACAAATTGCATCTCTTGCTGCCCTATTGGGTATAGTCTATTCTCATACACTCCAAGTATAACAGAATCAAGAGGATAGGCCAATGTCCTTTCTGCTTTTTATCACTGCCTCCAGAGTTTTTCACAATTTTTCATCTTACTGAAGTATAAATCAGAGCAAAGACTGCCACCATGTTCTGCCCGCCGTGCACCACACACGGTGGAGTGTTGCTCCAGGGTCATGCTTCAGACGTGTAAGACCCCCTATCCAATAAACCATTGATGTCTCCATCACTGACTCCAGGCTCTTTCTTCAGTCTTGAAGCTGGACAAGCACAGGCTTTGTAGGCCTGTGGGGTGCAGCCTAAAACACCACAACAGCTTCCACCTGAAGGGCTGCGTGCATCTTGTTCCCTCTGCTTCATGTCCTGTGCCTGATCTTTGCAGGACTGGCTTTCTCTTGTCCCTCAGGTCATGCCTAAATACTTCTCTCTCAGAGAAGCCTTCCCTAGCTTCTCGTTTTAAAGAAGCCCCTCATTCCCCCAGTCATTTTCTGCAATAGCACTGCCCAACAGGACTTCCTCTGATGGAAAAGTAAGAAATGTCCTATAACCAGTGCTGATCAATACAGTAGCCAAGAGCCAAGTCACATTTGCCTATTGAGCTAAGGAACTGAAATTTTCTTTTTATTTAATTTAAATTTATGTCAGTATGAATATTTCCATATACAGCTCTATAAAATCACCATTTTTTCCTCAGTGCCCTAATAACTACCTGAAGTTATGTTCATTTCTTTTATAAGTTCCATGAGGTCAGGGATCTGGTCTACCTAGAAAAAGTGTTGTACACATAAAAGGTATGGTATTGGTTATCTGTTTCTGCATCACAAATTACCACAAATTCAGCAGCTTAAAATAGCACTCACTTATATCATGGCTTCTGTGAGTCAGGAATCCTGGGTATGGCTTAATCAGGATGCTCTGCTTCAGTGTCTCTCACAGGTCTGCAGTCGAAGTGTTGGCCAGGTCTAGGGTCTCACCTGAAAGCTTGACTGGGGAAAGATCTGGTTCCAAGCTCATATGGTTGTTGGCAGAGTTCAGTTCTTTAAGGGCAGTTGGAAGGAGAGTCTGTTCCTAGCTGGCTGTTGCCTGGAAGCTGTCTTCAGTCCCTGGCCATGTAGGTCTCTCCAACATGGCAGCTTATTCCATCCCAGCTTACTTTATCAAACATACAAGGCAAGAAGGAAATGGAGAGATTGTGCTAGCAAGAGAGAAGTGGCAATCTTATGTAAACTGATCATGGAAGTGACAGCTCATCACCTTTGCTACATTCTGTTGGTTAGAAGCAAGTCACTAGGCCAGCCTACACTCAAGGGGAGAGGGTTACTCAAGTGCATGAACACCAGGAGTCAGAGATCGTTAGGGGCCATTTTAGGGCGGTTTGCCTGCCACGGGTGGTTATTAAATGTTCTCTGGATGAATGAGTGAATGAAGGAGGACTCTCTTCTTGCTTAGTGGTTGTGCCGTGTGTAGCACCTTTATTCCTCACTGTGGAGGGTACAGTCTCTTGAAATGATCAAAGAAAAGATAGGGGACCTTCCTATGAAGAAATATGAGAAATTAAAAGTGCAATGGAAAAGGAAACTTCTTAGCAAATTAGGCAGGTCTCTACTTGATAACTGTTAAGAGCAGGGACTCTGCATCAAATTGCTCAGATTCAAAGCCCAATTCTGCATTTTCCCACTTGTGTCTATAAGTTCTCTGTGCCTCAGTTTGCTCATAGAATGGTTGTCAGGATTTAATGAGTTAATAGATGTGGTGAATTTAGAACAGTACCTGGCAGAGAATAGGCTCTCAAGAAGTTTTCATTGTTATTATGATTGTTACTACTCCTGAATTTTGTGTTGAAAACAAGTTTTCTTCTTTTATTGCTGTTAATGAGGTTCTTATAAGTTAATAATCATATCACCCAGGGTTCTTAGTTGCAGGCAACAAAAAACAACTCCAGCTGACTTAAGCAGGAAATGGGATTTATTAAAGACATAGAGAATGACTCCCAGAATCACTGGAAGAACTAAAAAACTGGCATGGTGCTGTGCAGTCAATAACAACCCCCAAAATCATGAGGCAGAACCTGTCTGGAGACAGTCATGAGAGTTTCTGTCATGGGAAACTTCAGAATGGATGGCTCTGGGCCCTTGTGATCCAGCACCAGTGAGCTTGATATGAAGTTGAGGCTCTCCACACATTAAAGAAGGAGCCCCTGACACCAAGGTCAGGGTCATTTTACATGCCTACCAAAAACGTACATTTGATGTAAAAGAAGGAGATGGGGAGAAAAAAAAAAGAAATATAAAAACAAAACTCCTGATCCTTCAAGGCACAGATCATGTCAGTTCTCCATCCTCCTATTTGTTCTCTATCAGTGAATGATGAGTTTAACTTATAAAATGAAATCTTCAGGATCTGGCTCAACTTCTTTGTCCCAACTTCTGTTATCCTTTATTGAAAAAAAATCTAATATGTTGCTCTCTTAATTCTTTACCTCCATTTAACCAACTAGTTATTCCCCCACTTCCATAAAAATACATAAATATCGTATATGGCAACAATGAAAGAACAAAATGATGTATTTTATATTGATTACAACTTGTTGAAATGATAATATATTGGATATATTGGGTTAAATAAAATATATTATTAAAATCAATTTATTTATTTATTTTTATTTCCTTTAATGTGGCTACTAGAAACTTTAAAATAACACGTGTAGGGAATTCCTTGGTGGTCCAGTGGTTAGGACTCCGTGCTTTCACTAACGAGGGCCCGGGTTCAATCCCTGGTCAGGGAACTAAGATCCCGCAAGCTGCACAGCAGGGCCAAAAAAATGAAATGTGTAGTTCTCATTTTATTTCTTTTAAACAGTGCTAATATAGTCCTTTCTGATATTTCCCTTCAATTAATCTTAATTACTGAAACAGATGAGTTAAAACTGTGGATTTATTTTTCTTTCTATATTAATTGCATTTATTTTTAATATTATAAACATGTATATTATTTGGGAAAGTTATTTTAGAATCATGCTACCTTCCCTGTGAACTTAACATGTTATGAATCAGTAGTATTACATCTACTAAAGCCTTTCCCATAAAGCCTGTTTTGTTAGATATTAATATATGTTTTGTGGTAGATTGGATTAACCCTCCAATTCTTCACTCTTTTCGTCATAATTGGATCAAATATCCATGCCATTTCCTATGCACTGTTCTCCCAGTGTGGTCACAGTACACTCCTTAGTCCATGGGATATGCTTTGGCCAATGAAATGTTAGCAGACATAATGCAAGCTGAAGTTTGAAAAAGATTTGCATAATTGAGCTTGAAAGGATGAGTCCAAAAGGGAGATGAGAGAATTTTAGAGTGGAGCCAAGTTTCAACAGCTATGTCCAGTCAAGAACTGTCAACTCCCAGCTGTATAGGGAGTCCATCAGAGATCAAGAGAGCTGATCAGCTGACCTCTATCTCACATGTAGACTCTTAAGCTAAATAAATTAAAAAAAAAAACTATTATTGTTTGCTGTTGAGCTTTTAGGGTTGTTTCTTTTCTGGTTTTATTGTGTCCCTGATTCATTGATATACTATAGCAGATTTGTTTTGGATAATATTGCCTGGTATGTGTTTAACATTATTAAAAATATAGGTATATCCTTATGTTTTAGGTTTGTTTCTTATGAATAGCTGTAATTTAAAACTCTGTCTTAAAATATGTTTTACTTTATTAGTGAATCCATTTCCATTGATCATGCTTATTAATTATTGGCAATTATTCTCCTCTTTGCTAATAATGGTACAGCCTCATTGGTCCATTTTCATTTATTGAATGCATCAAGTTTCTTTCACCTATAGAGATTTTGCACCTCCTTTGCCTTCTGCTTGTCATGCACTTCCTCTTGATGATTCTTTATTTTATATCAGGGTTAGTCTAAATATTACTTCCTTTAGGAGTCCTACCCTAATTACCAAAACAAGAAATGTTCACTTTTTATTTATTTATTTTTAATTTATTCTTTTTATTTATTTGTGTTTTTACATCTTTATTGGAGTATAATTGCCTTACAATGGTGTGTTAGTTTCTGCTTTATAACAAAGTGAATCAGCTATACATATACATATATCCCCATATCTCCTCCCTCTTGCGTCTCCCTCTCACCCTCCCTATCCCACCCCTCTAGGTGGTCACAAACCACCAAGCTCATCTCCCTGTGCTATGTGGCTGCTTCTCACTAGCTATCTATTTTACATTTGGTAGTGTATATATGTCCATGTCACTCTCTCACTTCGTCCCAGCTTACCCTTCACTTTTATCTTCTACAGTAGCATTTCATTCATTTCTTTCTCAGTTTATAAAGAGATTTATTTTTTTTTTCTCCCTGCCAATTAGACTTTAATTTCCTTGAGGACACTTGCATCAGGTTTTTATCATTATCATGACCCAAGGAACTCACAAGTCCGTTACATAAAGTTGAAAGTACTGTTTTCAGTCCCTATTATAACTGGATCTCTTAGAAACATAGAGAACTGTTGACATTTTTAAACACTATATTCTCTGACCTCAATAGTTTTTCACCTACCAATTTATTCTTATTATTCCTAATCTCTTAGATAGATGATAGATAGATAGATAGATATAGATCTACTCACTTACAAGCAGATTTTGCACAATTTTTTTAATATAATTCAGACACTTTTTACTTCCTTACCTACTTAATTGTTCTTCAAACCATAAAAAGCAAATAAGCACAGAAATTAAAAGTGAAAAAAAAGTTTTTGGCTTATATACCTGGATGAGTAGGACTTTTTTAGCATACTTCAGTATAAAGTTGAGAAACATATTGGTGTGGGAGTAATTTTTTTCAACATCTGGATTTAATTTTATGTGTAGTGTCAGTGGACAGATTGATAAAAAACCCAAACTCAAAAAAATGATTAGTGATATATATTAGAAAATCACCCAAGTGTTGTGTCATAGGTGTTGAAGTGATAGGCATAATGGCGATTGCACAAAGAGGAAAATAAGGTCCCGAATAGAAACTGGGAACACTAAAATATGATGGGTCGTAGATGAAAAGGAGCTAGAGAAAGATACAAGGAAGCAATTGTCCTAAAGAGGAAAAGCATGGTACCATGGAACTCAAGAGAAGTTATGGTTTCAAACAGGAGAAAATGGCCAATAGTCTTAAAAACTCTAAAAAGGTCAAATATTAGAAAAGCTGATAACAGACCATTAGATTTGACAATTTGGAAGCTGCAGGTGACCTTTGGCTGAGGACCTCAGTGGAAAGATGCAGGTGAAAGCTTGATTGCAGTGGGCTGTAAATTGGGAATGGGAAGAGGATCATTTCCAAGGATTGTCTGAGGAGCTTGAGATAAGATTAAAGGTTATCATTAGAGGGGAATATAAAACTGAAAATGTTATTGCATGGTCAGGCCACTCAAGATGACTATTCTCTTCCTCTTTGTACATGTCCTGCTCGACCAGTTGCTGCTTCATCTACATCCTACTCACGTGAATGTGTTTTTCCCTGTCCCAGTTAGTGATTGTTCTAATCCTTAAGCCAGAACGGCTCCACCTGCTAGTTTATTAGAGAAAAACATCTGCCCTCCTGATGGTTGTTAATCTGAGGGTCTTAGGGACATGCCCCAGCTGCTTGTTTTCCTGATAACTGATGAGCCAGCCTGATGTCAATTCCCCCTGTAAATGGTATCCTCCTTCTGCCCTGAGTAGAGAAGATTCCTGTCGTGTCTTGCCTGCCATCTTCTGCACAAGGTGCGGTGTTGCTCCAGGACCTTCTGCTTCAACCATGTAAGATCCCGTATCCAATAAACCATTGATGTCTCCATCACTGTCTCTGGGCTTTTTCTTTGGTCTGGAGGCTGGGCAACTACAAGGCTTACAGGTCTGAAGGGTGCAACCCAACAGTTGTTTTTAAAGTTATTTTTCCATTATTCATATTTCATGACATTCTAAACTGACAAAAGATTTTCAAACACTTTCTGGATTATACATAGCTGCTTTTTGCCATGTTGTGAGAGTAAGGTTTGCCTGACAAATAGGCCATCTTTGGCTTTCTGTATTTCTGTTTATTTCAAATAATACAGATAATCGGATTCTATACGACAAACTAAATTGGCCATTAAGACAACACAAATTCCACATGGATTGTTATGAGAACTAGTGTTTTTCATCATTATGACACAGGCTGTGGCTCCAACACTTGCTCAAAGTCACACATAACTCATATAATTGGTGTTAGGGCTCCTGGTCTCCTGAAGGTTAAGCACATATACCTCAGCCCTTTGATGGGTATAATCTTTTTTTTTTTTTGTGGTACGTGGGCCTCTCACTGTTGTGGCCTCTCCCGTTGTGGAGCACAGGCTCCGGACGCGCAGGCCCAGCTGCCATGGCTCACGGGCCCAGCCGCTCCGCGGCACGCGGGATCCGCCCGGACCGGGGCACAAACCCGTGTCCCCTGCATCAGCAGGTGGACTCTCAACCACTGCGCCACCAGGGAAGCCCTAATGGGTATAATCTTTGAAGTAAACAAAAGACAATGCCCCACTCCATAATTTAGTGACCATTCTATTCAGTTGTACCTGCCGTTATTATTTGATATTGGACTTTTTATGACAGGTAGAACATATAGGTCAGCTAAGACATAGTTTAATGAGAGTAAATAAATTTTAGTGGAATCTGATAATTGATTTCCTGTTAATAATACTAACACTGTCAGCTGCTTTTTCAGAGAAAGAATCCATATTGATGTAAAAATAGAGATAATCTCTGGCTTCTGATAATACTTCAGTGTACTAAACTAATGCCTGAGGTCCTTAGGAAAAATACTTGATGTTAATGATTAACACAATTTTCAGATTTGGGGTCACTATGTTCAGGGCCAGGGTTTTGATCCTTTGAGTGACTGTAATTAACCAGTGGTCTGATTTGTGCCTGCCAGAAGGTTTCACTCATTTCCTTGGCAGTATTATTTGATCAGTTAGTTGGATTGTGTCCAGTTTATTTGGCAAAGATTTTGTAGAACGATGCTGTGTCCCTTATCTTCCCTTGACAATATTTTAATCTCATTGCAAGAGTGTCAAAGCTGGTTATTATGCTAGGCTCACTATTCTTGGATTTGGAAGAGTTGTTCAATTTTATATGAGCTCACGTTTAGCTATATGAATAACAAATCTCTTTATAGCTACGAAAACCATTAACTCATTTATCCTTGTGTGCGTGTGTGTGTGTGTATGTGTATCCATTAATATTCTTAGTACTCCAATAGGATATAGACTTTAAGGGTAGAAGTATGATAAGAAGTGGTTCTGTAGCTTTTAAGGATCTATTGAACATTTATTTGCCCATTTTATCTGTTAATTTAATAGGACTATTATGTGCAAGGTAATGGAATGGACTCTCTGAATATAGAAAATGAATGAGGCATAATACCAGCCTTTAAGGGGCATATAGTCAGGGGTGCTATAAGCACCTTTCTCTAAGAACAGGGTAACTCGCTATGTTGAAGAGTGATTGTAAATTTTTTCTTCTTAAATATTTTCTCAGTCCATTTGGGCTGTTATAACAAAAAAATACCATAGACAGAAATTTATTTCTCACAGTTCTGGAGACTAGGAAGTCCAACAGAAATTTATTTCTCACAGTTCTGGAGACTAGGAAGTCCAAGATCAAGACATTGGCAGGTTTGGTGTCTGGGGAGGGCCTGCTTCCTCATAGATGGTCATCTTTTCACTGTGTCCTCACATGGCAGAAGGTGCTAGGGAGCCCTGTGGGGTTTCTTTCACAAGGGCACTACAGTTTTGTTCAGAAAACATGTCATTCCTTGAGAAAAACCAGCTGTTACCTCTAATCTTGATCCTATTCCATTATGGTCTTAGAGTTCCTGGTTTTTGACCTGGCCCCAAAGGAGAAGGTAGTCAATTTAAAAAACCCAGAAAACCCACATCACCTCTATCATACCACACAGTTTAAATAAAAATTATTTCAATTGTATTTAAACTGTATGGTATAATAGAGGTGATGTAGGTTAGAATGATATGTTCTATGGAAAAGAAATCAAAGACTGTGTTTAGTTGGGGTATCAGGAAGGCAAGTGAGTAAGAAGGATTAGTGCTTGGGTTATAATTATAAATAAGATACGGATTGTAGACATCATTAAGAAAGTGGCATTTAAGCAAAATTTGTAGGTGAGGAGATAGCAAGACATCAGAATTTGGAGTAAAGCCAGTAATTGCCAAGACTCTAAGGTGAGAGTGTGTCTGACAAGTTCGAGAACCACAAGCAGGCCACTGAGATGAAGCAGCGTGTGATGAGGAACGTATGTGTCAATGTGAATGGGGCAGAGAGAGCCAGATGAAACATTGTTTCTGAGTGTGTCTGCGAAGTGTTTCCATATGCATTTGAATTGATGGACTTGGTAAATTGATTGCCCTTTTCAATATGCTGGGACATCATCTAATGCATTGAGGGCCAGAATAAAACAAAAGGTGGAGGAAGGAGGAATTTGTCTTTTTATTTTCTTGCCCCACCACTGGAACATCTCATTTCATCTTCTTCTGCCTTTGGACTGTTTTTTTACATCATTGGCACCCCCGGGTCTCAGGTTTTCAGGCTCAGATTGAATTATGCCACCAGCTTTCCTGGACAACCGATCATGGGACTTCTCAGTCTCCATAACTGCATTAGCCAGGTCCTCATAATAATCATGTACCAATCCCATTGCTGTTTCTCCAGAGAACAATGCCCAATACAAAGAGTCAGGGAAAATAGTAAGATGAGAGGTTAAAGAAGTAATAGGGGCCAAAATGTGTAGCAATAGCCTTACAGGCTACTGTAAAGTCTTTGGTTTTTCTTCCAAGTGAGACAGTGGAACATTCAGAGGCTTTGAGCAGAGGCGTGACATGATCTGATTTGTGTTTAAAAGGATCTTTTTGTCTGCTATGTTTAGAACAAACTGTAGAGGAACAAGGTATGGAAGCAGAGAGACAGTTAAGAGGACACTGCAAAAATCTTCACAAGGTGTAATAGTCAGCTCTGGTTTCTATCATGTAGGTTACAATATGAAATATGTTCTTTCTCTGCTGTAGCTAGAAATGAGGATAGGAGAGGAAAGCTAAGTTAAACATGTTCTTTGTAATTGTCCTGTCATTTAGTGAGGGGTCACTATGTGCCAAGCACTCAACTAAGCAGTTTTAATATTGTGAGTTATCTTATGAAAATCTTTAAAACACATATTTTAACTCCAATTTCCAGAAGAGTTGTCTGGGTCAGAATGCAAATCCACTTTAAGAGAGATGGTTCCACTACTTTTTGTGATGCTTTGGCTCTGTGGAGTAGCACTGAATATCATATAATTCTGCAGAGAGATCAGCAAATTTGTGAACATTCCCTTCTCTGCATTTTCAGTAAAGCCTATTCCCTGTAATGGAACTTTTTGTGTCACACTGCCAAAAAGCCAAGTTGATAGCCATTACCAAAACTGAACACCGCATGACCATAGTCTGTCAAATTTTCTACAAAATTAAAATTTAGAAGTATAATAATCCAATAAATTTCTGTCATACCTGTGGTCATTTTTTATTAGACCAAATTCATAACAAGACTTCTGTGAGTCAAAAACAACTTGTTATCTTTGTCTCAGTCTCAGGAACATGGTGGGATTAGAACTTGGTCAGGAAGGATCTCATGTACTCAAACGTGGGCATGAGTTTTCTTATCAAAACTTAAATCATGAAATAAAAATCTTGGCTCTCATGGCCAAAACAAACAAAAGTAAAGCAACAACAATGAAATAACAATTCTGTTTACAAAGTGAAATCTGGCAGAACAACAAATTTATCTTTGCCTCATTTTCAAAGCAAATTGTAAACTTTTTTAATACAAAAATGAATGTATTATTTTTTACATTTATTTCCCTGTAAAGCATTTTCATATATTTGCTGACAAAAGCTGAGAAAAAGAGGAGAAATGTAAAAGTTGGCTTGCAAAGGACCTATTGGCCTTTTTATCTTTGGACAATGATGACAAGAACTATGAAATTACTGATAAATATTATCATTATAGTGAATTGGAGAATTTAATGAATAAACAGAGAGTATAAAAGCAGCTGCCTCAGTAAATAATAGACAACATAATATAATAATTCAAAGCTAGAAGGAGTCTTAGGTGATCCAATCTCTTCTGCATTTTTCAACGGAAAAAAAAATTGAAGCCTCCTTTAAATGACTGCTAAGGTTCAAGCAAGTTCATAATAGAGTAGATGGTATATTAGTCTAGTTCTGACACCAATAGTTTTGCTTCTTTAGAGTAATAGCTTGTTTTGTTTTTAATTTCTTAATAATTGAGATATTTTTGTGTTGAGACTCTGTATTTATCTTTCACATTTGCCTCCCCAAACATAAAAATAATGAGATAATACTAGTATATATTGAAAAAATACATAATTTGTCTTTTGCTGTCTAATTTTTGCCAGTTAAATGTTTTTGCGTTTCTGGTCTGTTCTCCTCCCACAGTGATTTAGGTGATATTTTCAAATGTGAAAAGGAACCAACCGTTCAAGTGTGCCCATTCATCTAGACACCATCCTCTGTCTGTGTGATTTGACTCTAAGAATTCTTCTACTCAAAATGACAATATTGCTGAGGTTGAGAAATCTTGTTATGACTTAAATTTGAAATTTCCCCATCTCCATTACACACAACATTTTGCTCTTTCAGAAAGCCGACTACAAAGTGAGTCTTAAGAGAATACAGTCTTACACAGTTCTGAACTCTGTGGTGTCTCAATGAAGCAAACTTTAAAAAAAGTCACCTGACTTTTTAAAAGAAGGGTTGTTGAGGCATGTTGCCAAGTAAAGCTCACAAAGCATCATCAGAGGCCTTCCCAAAGTCTCCTAAAATTTTCACCTTACTATGTATGTCTGTCACAGAACTGGAGAAACAAAAATCCTGGAGAGTCTAAAGTATGCTAGTTTACTATACAAGTCTTTAAATAATAACTTCCTAAGGAGGCTATGTTTATTGCACCGAGACCAGGAGTGAGAAAACTTGGATCCCCTTTACCCCACCCACAGTTAAAAGGGAATTGAAAAGCAGGCTTCTGTAATGTCTGTTATTGTAACTGTGTGGACAGCTTTGTTTTTTCATGCCATCGGTGTCACAAGAGCCCTTCCTCCAGCCAGTCATCAAGATATGGGCTAGTGATGGGTTGCAATGTCCTCCAGCCAAATTGACTGATGTCGTTTAAAAGTTACCTCCCTGAGCTCCCCTGGTGGCGCAGTGGTTGAGAGTCCGCCTGCCGATGCAGGGGACACGGGTTCGTGCCCGGGTCCAGGAGGATCCCACATGCCGCGGAGCGGCTGGGCCCGTGAGCCTTGGCCGCTGAGCCTGCGCGTCCGGAGCCTGTGCTCCGCAACGGGAGAGGCCACAACAGTGAGAAGCCCGCGTAACGCAAAAGAAAAAAAAAAAAGTTACCTCCCTATAACAGCTAGTGACATGGCTTGGGCAAGGCCATAATTGAATTCAATTAAAAATCTTATTTCTTCCATGCTGTGAGAGAAATAAGGAGCCTAGCCCTTTGTCCCAGTGTTGCTACACCACAGGGTTCTATGGAAGGTGCATTTGACACTGTCTGGTCCTTAGCCAGGCATGTGTGCAAAAATCCTTCAATCCCCAAGACCCAACGTCGGTCATTCTTTCACTTCAAGATTCATAGGTAAGTTATTCTCCTCCTAACAAATAACAAGATGACAAGAAGTAAAGATGAAAAAAAAATAGCACACCTATTCATGTCCCATTGTAGACACTCAGAGCTTTTGCGGAAAACGGTAATTTCCATGTTAGAAGGAAAAATGACTGGTAAAATAGGTCAGGAAAGAGTGAAGCTTTACAAATTGCAGGTATGCCACACTTTGCAGTAACATTTCTGATTATAAAACTTTGGAAGAAGGGTCAAAGCAGAATTCAATGTGATAATATAATTAAAGACATTTTCCATAAGTCAGCACTTATTCTAGTTGTGTTTTCCCCTTGGAATGAAAACTGTGTAGGCAATTAGTTTAAATTAGGCTATGTGGGGATATTATTTGTATAACAAAAATAAGTTTCTCTTTGTAATTAAATTTAATGGTGTTGCACTGGAGAGAAACTGAACAAATTTCTAAGACTTACGTTGCTCTCATCAACCCAGGCTTCTGAGATCCATTGTTATAACAAGTCATTTTGTGGCTTCCCCGACATGGTCTGCATTTTTAACATGCTAGGGAGGTACTTTTAGCTGCGGATGGAATAAGTAAATCATCTTTCTCTGAGTTTAAACTAAGTTCCAATACTTCCCAGGCTGTTTTGATGTTGCTACAAACTTGCTTTGGTTTTAATCCTCCTAAAGAATGTGAAGAACACATTCTTCTAATTAAAGCTCTAATTATCATATGATCTTCATATGCACATGAATTTAAGATGGAAACTTTTGGACAAATTCATGTATTTTTAGCCCTTGTTCACAAACTAATCAGGGCCTAGATATACAATGTTTATACACACATATATTTACAAAATATAGATATTACGTGAGAGTGCATTATTTGAAGGTTTCCTAGTATGTATAACTTTTATAATCAGAAAACATAAGAAAGGACAAATTACTTCCTTATAGCATACAAAGTCCAGATTTGGTTTACTTTCTTCTTGACATTGTCCTTGGAAGCTGAGTGAGTCAGTTTTCTAATATTGAACTCTCTTTCCATTGAGATGAATAGGGACAAGTGACTTTGTACTAATGAAGGCAAGATTTTGTGGTAACTAGACAGTTTCGGATTCCCATACCATTCTGTCATTCACTAGTTTAATATTTTGAGGAAGTTACTTAAGCTCTTCAAGTTGAAGTTCTCTCATCTACAAATTGAGGAAATAATGCCTACACAATTGTTTCAAAGATCAAATGAATTAATATACTAAAAGTTAAGCAAGGTTATAACAAGCCATTAACAATTGATACTAACAGTTACAATCTTATTGCTTTTGCTGTTCATAGTAGGAAAACTGGAAAGTGATCAGGTAGAAAAAAATCAAATAACGCTACTTAAGTTTATAAATTGAACTACTCTATCAACTACTCTGGCCTCCACAGTGATTAAAGTAAGGTTCATAAAGCAGTTAAAAAATGGGTAAAGTTGCTTTATTTCTGCCTTGCCTTTTTCTCATATTATCTCCTAGCCCTGGAATATCCTTTCCCACTTACTGCCTGGTAAATGGCTATTCACTCTACAGACCCTAACTTAAGATATATTTATTTGGCAAAACTGTGCCTTATCTTTCCAACTCCTCATTATACATAGTACTTTTCATCATCAATATATTTTGTTTATGACTTTATTAAAGCAGTTAGTACATTTACCACTTTATTACTTACATGTTTGTCTCCAATCATAGATATACCAACTCAAAGGACAAAACTTCTTATTTGTCATTTCCCAGTGCATAGCAATTTCAGACATATTAATACATGAATACATACTTGCTGGATGAATGAAGGAACATATGAGTGAATGAATGAGTGTGTTTCTCTGGCAGGATTTGTTTGTTCATTTTATCACAAATCAGTAATACCTATATTCTTCCATTGTTTCTAGCCCTCTTTCTGAAAAACATACTTCAGTTGTGCTTGGGTGATAATTCTCTATCTTAATACAATATTTACCAGATAATTGGCATTACCTTCTCCTGTAATTATTCTCCTTTTTATTTGCCAGCATGGTATTTTCTTTATTGATTAAAATAAAAATAATAAAATAAAATAAAAAGAACCAACAAATGATATGACGTCTTTCTAACTTGCTGTCCTTGTTTCCTCTATTCCTTTGTCCTCCACTCTGCCTAAGGCATTTCCAATGGGACTGACACTCTACCACTTTATAGACCCTACTTTATAAATCATTGCTAGTGTCTCCCAATTTCCAAATGCAGAGGTGTTTCCTTAGCTCCTATTTTCATTGTTCTTTGAGGTATATTTGACCTTGCTGTTCCTTCTTTCCCTTGCATTCTGTAATATTCTATTTCTTTTTCTCTTCCTAAAAAGCTAAACCTTATAAGGAATAGAAAATTTAGAGAATACAGAATAATTTGCTCATTATGATTTTTAACATAGAACAAAATAGAAGGGGTTAATAGTGCTCATGGATATTGATGTTAAGAAGGAAATTCTAGGATGGTTGCATTAATGGAAGATAAGAAACCTCTGGAGTATATATCCAGGGTAATGGTGGTAAATTTCAGAGTTGAAGGCAGAATTGTGCAAGGTTTTTTAGAGTTGTAAATTGGCACAAAGGGGACATTTTGAGAGGAATGTTAGGACATACATAACTGATACATGTTATGTATGGTACTGGACATATATAATAAATTCCAAGATTTCAGTTGTAATTGGATATGAGCCATAAAGTCCTAATCTGGTTTAAGTAAACCATTGATTATTGCCTAAAATCCTTATATGTGGAGAACTCTAAATATTTATTGATTAGTTTACAGCACCATGTCTATTCACATGCTTAATGGGATTATAAAATAATGAAGCCAATTTCGCCAACCACCCACAAATATTAACTCTAATTATTAACCACATCTTGTGTAATCTATGGTTCAGTTTTTTGTTTGTTTGTTTTTTTTAATTCAAGAAAGTTCAACTGCTCTGGGGGGTATTCTAGTTAACTCATATGACCATGAAAAGAATAATCTGTATCTCTGAAAAACTTGGAGAAAAAAGTATGGATGAAAGTGTTAATAAAAATATAAATGTGAAATTGCTCTGTTGATTAAGCCAAGATGCTGAGTGGAAAAAAATAAATGTTTCCTCAAAAGCATAAAATTTACAGATAAAGAACATGGAAGTTAAGCAAGGTAGAAACACACCATCAGAAACTGTTTTTTTTAAAAAATAATAGCTTGAAGTATAAAGAAAGACACTGAGAGAGAAGGAGGGAAAGAGAGAGAGAAAGAAATATGTGATTTGAGGTACTTCTGAAGCAAAGTAGAGTTTAGGAAAGAACTTCTGGGGCACCGAAGTTTGGGAGAATCTTGATAGAGATGCAAATTTCGTGGTGAGTGAAAAAGACTCAGCAAAGCCAATTTTTACCAGTTAGAGAAGGGAGTAAACATATAAGAAGGAAATAGAAAACTTCAGAAGTCCATGAGAAATAACAAGTATTTTCCAAATAAACTTGAAGCAAAAAAAAAAAAGAAAAAGAAAAAGAAAGAAAATACAGTCTGAAAAATATTTCAAGTACTGGTAAAATGGGCTATTGAAGGTATTTGTTAGTGCTGTCAGCCTATGAAAGGACATGCACATTTAGAAATGCAAATCTGAAGTTTGCTTCACAGGGCTCTATTTAACGGGATTTGTGACTTTTATAAAAATAAATGATCTTCTCTTGCCTCTACCTCTGTGAGAAAGGTCCCTCTGGGATTCTCCTAACACAGGTGCATATGAGTTTAGGTTTCCTTGAGCTGGAGTGGAATATTTGGGTGTGGCTCTTTGAGAGCAGCTAAAATTTGCAGTGATGATTAGTGTGACATCGGGTATGTATTTAGGATATTTAGAATATAACTTGTTGAACATTTATTATGGGAAGTTAGGATGTAAGGGTATATTTAAAAGAAAGTACCATAAATTTCATACAAACACAACAATGAAAATGTTGTTCTAATTTGTTCATGACACCAAAAAAAACAGTTAATTTTCCCAGTGTCCTATATATAAAACCAGTTAAGAAATTTTAAAAAGTTGTGTTGCTTTATGTTGGACCCATTTATATTGATTTGCTGTTTGTGAGAGGAATAGCAATCAAGAATCATAGCTCCTGCAATCGTTCATAAACTATGTTATTTGCCACCATCAATAAACAAACAAAAGTAGGCTACTTGTGAACCAACATACTTTCCTTAAGAGAACGAAAATTAACAATTAAAATGCGAATCTTTTACAATAAAAACTTTCATTTATTGAAACATCAATTTAGCAAACATTTTGTTTTATTCAGTATTGACATATTTAATAGATTATATATTTGACCCAAGCCTCCGCTATACATTTACTTTTAATTAACAGGTGATAGCTATTGCTAAACGAATAATGTATCTGGCTGAACTATATCTGGTTCTGAAAGTGATTGGTCTTTTTATTGAAAAATTAATCTATATCAAATGGTGATACATCTCTTTCAATATGAGCTAACTCAAATCTGTAATGATTTTTGTTTAGTGTATAAAGGTAAGACAAGGAGCAAGTTTGCCCTCAAGTGGACTTCAAAGGCAGATCAGAGTTCTCAAACAGGAAGAGGGTGAAAAAATGTTGGGATCATGGGTTTATGTATTCAGATTAATAGGGAGGCTTTTAAACAACATGCCCCATTCCTTATAGAAGTTTTTTTTTCCATTTGGAAGTGTCTTATATTTTTGTAGGTACCCCATTACATATTGCATTATTGAAATGCCACACAATGATTTTAATCATATTTTAAAATCTTCAAATATTATTACCCATTAGTTATTTTGTTAATTTTTTAGAATGTTTTAAGGCAGCAACTTCTGCCCTAAACTGAGATTAAAACAAACTGGAAAATCTAAATTTTCCCCTCTTCAATAGACATTCACTATTCCAAGGAATCATCAATAAATCTATAATTAAAGCTAAATGACAATATCCTAAGTTCATTTTTGATTATAAGATGCACTAAATTACATTATTCTTATAACTTTGGTAGCATTTGGCTTGTCTCAAATCAGTTTTAATTCCTTCTAACAGTACAAGTCCAGACTAGTGCTTAACAAAATGTAACTCTTTTCTGCTACCCAGGAGTTAGCTTTATCAATTAATAATTTGTAATTTCAGTTAAACGTTTGCAATTTGTTCTGAAAGAATCCTAACTTTTAGCCTATTTTCTTCAGTGTTAAGAAAATAGCATAGCATCTGTGGTTCCTGGCAAATAGTAGTTGCTCAGCAAATCTGTAATGAATGAATGGATGAATATCTATCCTTTGCTGTTCTAATAATCTGGATTTTTTTTTTTCTTCTTATTCTCCTTACATTCTTCGGTTTTCATGTTGTGCAAAAAAATAGTGAAAATTGAATGGAAATCAAATATCGCATTCTTTTTGTTTGTTTGTTTGTTTGTTTTTGTTTTTGTTTTGCGGTACGCGGGCCTCTCACTGTTGTGGCCTCTCCCGTTGCGGAGCACAGGCTCCGGACGCGCAGGCTCAGCGGCCATGGCTCACAGGCCCAGCCGCTCCGCGGCATGTGGGATCTTCCCGGACCGGGGCACGAACCCGTGTCCCCTGCATCGGCAGGGGGACTCTCAACCACTGCGCCACCAGGGAAGCCCAAATATCGCATTCTTTATCAGAGAACCTGCTTACATGCTAACATGAAGTAAATTTTATTTTTATTGTCTGTGGGTTAGGAGGAAGCTTTGAAAATATGTTTCCGATTTTTATGTTATTGGGGAAACCTTATTTCACAGGCATATACTAAATGAGTTCAAATTATGAAATAAAGAAGATACGTTTACAGAGGCTTTTTTGTAATTGAAATATAGTTACAGTTTAGAACCAAAAACACACAGTTTACATATAAGCATTGGCTAGCTTATGCGAGAGTAAGAAACCATCTTCGAGGTTTATTTGTCAGAGATCGTCAGAGGTCACCAGAGGTCCTGAACCATTCTTATTCAGGAATTTAAGTAGCATAACTGTCTTTCACTGTGGTAAGGGTAGAAAATATGGAGGATCATTTATCAACTTTTAAAGCTTTCATCAGAAAGTGGCACATGTCACATCTTGGCCAGCCCAAGTTATATGGGGATACCTAAATTCAAGAAGGTGTGAAGTGTGATTCTCCCCATATGCTCAAAAGTATAGAAAATCCAGAAATAGTGAAATGGCAATGTCTATTGTAGCTGTAAGAAAATGATATAATTTGAGTCAGATTATTTTTATGTGAAAGAGTTTTAAATTTGTTTAAAAGTAAACAAAAAGATCACACCTGAAGAAAAATGCAGTGAAAAAATGTAGTTTTACCTAAGAAATGTATATGACTATAAATGATTCTAACATAAAAGAGCTCATATACTTGACTTTTCTGCTTTATCTTTTCTGGTTTATCTTTAAATCACTTATCTGATTTATCTTTACATATTCATAGCACTTAGTGAATATAGCATGAACAGTACTTATCACATAGTAGGTTTTCAATACATACCTAGCACACAAAAATGAGTCAGTGGTAATGAATGTAACACCCATCTAAAATCTTGGGATGCTAACATTCTAAACTTTGTCAGATTATGATAGGAGAGAGGATAAGATGCAGGGTAAGCCTGAGAATGGTTAATGAGGGGCTGAGCTTTTGGAATCTGGAATGTCCAGGGAGCCTGTGTCAGTGTCAGGAGTCACAGTGAGAACTCTGGAGAAGGTGGACACTGAATTGAAGGATGATAGAATTTGACCTAATGAAACAGAATCAGAATCTTCAGAGGAGTGAAGACACTGGAAATATGTATTTCATATACATGAACAAAACCCCACCTATGATTGTTCTTATGCACAGCAAGATTTCAAAACAAACTGACTAAAATTTTAAGGACCTTTCTAATCCTGAGAATCTAAGATCCCCTTACACATTTTCCCAGAGTTCTTCTAATGCTCACAGATCTATTTATTTCTCTGAATGTCTTGCTGCATTATACAATTAAACACCTTGAATTTATGCTGACCGTTCTTTACTTTTATTTTACTCTAAGAAATTTTAGCCAGGAACCCATGGTCTACATTTTATATGGTACATTATATTATAATGAATGTAGACATAATGGAATTTAACGCTATTATAGCAACACCCTGATTAACCTGAATTTGTTCTGGTTAATTGCATTTTCTAATAATTACATTTAACAAGTGAATTCTACTCCTTTAAAATGTTGTCAAAATTCTTTTCTTTCTCAAATGCATTAGTTCGTTTACTACTTTAATAAGTAAAACATAGGTGAAGATAATTGAATCTCTGTGATAATTGAGAATGTGGTAGTGCCTGGAGGGGTCTCATTCTGAAACTAAATTCTCATTGTAACATTGTATTGTCTTGGAGACACAGATGTAAAGATTAATAAAATTTGACTGAGTGACTCCAGGATTGAGCCAGAAAGCTAAAATTTTCATGAAACACACCACACCACACACACATACACACATTTTCTTATATTTTATGAGATCCTTCAAAAGTTCAAGATAAACCAAATAATTTTTGGCTAGTTGAGGATTCAGTTTAGTTGAATTCTGTTGATTCAAGGTCTTGCACTTTTGAAAAAAATGAAGTTATTTTTCAAAGTTGAATTTTAAAAGTTCCTTCTAATTTCCCAGTAATTAAAGTAATTAAATTTCCCAAGAAATAAAGCCTTATATGTCTGATATTGGACATCTGATATCTACCTACAGATTATATAATTATATATGTGTGCATGCAAGTAGATTTATTTCTGCCACAATGGAATACTTCATACTTAGAAAAGTATAGTGAAATGTATAACAAACACTAATATACCCATCTCCTAGCATAAAATTTTATGTTTTACCACGTTAGGGTTTTTAGAGAAAATATCACCTTTCCTCCCTAAAGCTGTCTATCCTAAATTTATTGTTAATCATTCTGTTTTTATGTTTATATATTTACTGTAAGTACTTTTCTACTTTTAGCATTTAATATATGCATTTTGTATTTTATATACTCGTTAGAGTTATATGATTTCAGAAGTATAATTATAAACTTTCTATATGTTCTTATATACATATATACTTGTACCACATATAACCTGTGTACTTTATATATAGAAATGTATATCATATGTTATCTCCATGTTATTAAACTTCACATGAATTATAAGTATTGTTCTATAACATTTATTTTTGCACACAAGATTTTATAATATCCACTGATATTTAAAATTCTAGTCCATTGATTATATTACTAGGTGATATTTAATCATGTCACTCTACAACTATTTATTTTCCAGTAGATACACATTTTAATTATTAACAAATTCTTGCTATTACAGACAATGATGTATTAAATGTTATTATACATGTCTCCTTGTATACACATAAGAAAGTTTCTCTGGAATATATGCCTAGAAATGAAATTTCTGGGTTTAAAACTGGAGACAGTCACTTGACTACATAAAGCCAATAGTTCTCCAAGTAAATTGAACATATCTACATATATGTTAATAGCTTCAAAACTTTGCCATACTTGTTATGATGAGGATTTTACATTTTTGTTAATATGATAAATTTATAAAAGTACTGATTTGTAGTAATAACCTAAATTTCTGTTTGTTATTGATTAGCTCTTTAAATATTTATTTCTCCTTTTAGTTTTCCTTTTCTATAAATCATCTCTTCATGTCTTTTGCCCAATTTTCTTGGACAAGGCATTAATTAGTAATTTGATGGCATATTTTATTCACAAGCAATATCATACATTGCTAGTGGGAATGCAAAATGGCCCGGCCTCTATTGGAGGGAGGCAGTGTTTGATAATGTTTAGCAAAATTACATGTATTTCTACCCTTTAACTGAGCAATCCCATTTCTAGAAGTCTATCCTGAAGATAAATTTGTAAAACTATTAAAAAATTGACCACAATCTGTTTTTTTTACAAACTATTTGTGTAACAAATTTTGGAAATAATTCAAACATCCATCTGGTTGAACAAATGTCCTCTACAGAAGGGAGTACTGTGAAGCTATAAAAAATAATTAGAAATAATTTCATTTACTATTATGAAATTATTGTTACGTTAAAAAAATAGTGAAAAAAAAAGCGTATAGTATGCTATCATGTATTATACATCATTTAGATGTATGTATATATATACATATGTATATATATATATATATACACCTCTTTCATGTATATATCCTAGGCTTCTTTGAATATATCTTGCTTTATAGATTTCAATTTATAACCATATCTCAAGTAGAATAAATTAAAAATAACTCTTACAAATTGAAATCAATAAAATAAAACACATTTAAACTATTTACTATATATTGAGTTGGTGGCATAAATAGAGATGAACTATTTCAATTACTTCTAAATATAATAATTTAATTATATATATTAAGCTAGTTTATTAATTCTATTATTAGCAATAATATCAGTATTATAAATATAAATTGAACATCATTTGTATAAATAAATGTAAATAATATAAATTTATATCATTAACATTAGGTCCAACTTTTAGCTTGTTACTTAATATTGATCTAAGTAAAGGAAAACAAAAATTTTTAATTTATAGCATGAGTTTTAACCTTTATCTTTATATGTGCAATGTCAATTTTAAATGCACATATAAAAGTACTTAACTAATTTGTTGAATCACCAAAATTACACACTTTGTATTTTGTTGCTTAGACATGCATGTGTATTTCATTCTTAGTAAAATAGTGGAAACCTGCACAAAATGAACTCAACTTGTTGATATGTGCATAATGCATATTCAATCAAATTCTCTGCCAGTGACTTACTATTGAATAAGAAAGGACTAAAAGGAAAAGGAAATATTGCTTTTTCTCTTTCCTTCTCTGTCATCAATATCAGCATAAGTGTTTGGCTAACAGAGAAGTAACACGTATAAGAAAGAATATGACAGAGCTCATTTGTCATGTATATTTCTTAGAATGGCACTGGTTTCTTCCTGCATTTGAAGCAAATTTTTGTTCAGATGCAAAGTGTGACTTCTCGGTGGCTGTGTTTCCCCACATGTACTTAATACTCTTAATTTGTACTTGTTTTGAGTCTTACTGAACCCCCATGCATCATGGATCCACCAGAATCCTGAGATCTTGGCGGGACATTGGAACCATTATATGCAAATGGGGAGACAAACGGGATAGTGTGCACACCTAGTGTGTGTATCTTCTCTGCTCAAATGATTGCTCTTTCGTCCTATTAGACTTCATTCACAAAACACAAGTTCAAAGATAAAATTATTAAGAATTCCAGGGCAGTGACAGCAGACCATTAAACTAAGCACAAAGCCCTTCTTGAGCACATGAACATGTGTGACTGCCCAGATTGGATATCTATGAAGCAAACCTTGTTTATGCATATTCTCATCTTGCCTGAGCCCCCTTAAATTTTATTTCATAATGTGGTTAATTACTATATCTACTTCTAAGAATTAAGCTAAAAATTGAAAATAAAATTCTTACAAAATGAATATAAGTATATCTAACCATTAGATTCTTTCCACAGCTGAAGAGAAAGAAATGCAGTATAAAATGGAGGTTATTTTTTTGATATTGAGCTGCATGAGCTTTTGTATATTTTGGAGATTAATCCTTTGTCAGTTGCAAATATTTTCTCCCATTCTGAGGGTTGTCTTTTCATTTTGTTTATGGTTTCCTTTGCTGTACAAAAACTTTTAAGTTTAATTAGGTTCCATTTGTTTATTTTTGTTTTTATTTTCATTACTCTCGGAGGTGGGTCCAAAAAGATCTTGCTGTGATTTATGTCAACCCAATGAAAAAATGGGCAGAAGACCTAAATAGACATTTCTCCAAAGAAGACATACAGTTGGCCAACAAACCCATGAAAAGATACACAACATCACTAATTATTAGAGAAATCCAAATCAAAATTACAATAAGGTATCATCTCACACTCGTCAGAATGGCCATCATCAAACAATCTACAAACAATAAATGCTGGAGAGGGAGTGGAGAAAAGGAAACCCTCTTACACTATTGGTGGGAATGTAAATTGATACAGACACTATGGAGAACAGTATGGAGGTTCCTTAAAAAACTAAAAATAGAACTACCATATGACACAGCAATCCCACTACTAGGCATATATATCCAGAGAAACTATAATTCAAAAAGATAGAGGCACCCCAGTGTTCATTGCAGCACTATTTACAATAGCCAGGACATGGAAGCAACCTAAATGTCCACCAACAGAGAAATGGTTAAAGAAGGTGTGGTACATATATACAATGGAATATTACTCAGCCATAAAAAGGAACAAAATTGTGTCATTTACAGATACATGGATGGACCTAGGGACTGTCATACAAAGTGAAGTAAGTCAGAAAGAGAAAAACAAATACCACATATTAATGCATATATGTGGAACCTAGAAAAATGGTAAAGATGATCTTATTTGCAAAGCAGAAATAAAGACACAGATGTAGAAAACAAACGTATGGGTACCAAGGGGGAAAGGGGGGTGGTGGGATGATTTGGGAGATTGGGATTGACATATATACACTACTATGTATAAAATAGATAACTAATGAGAACCTACTGTATAGCACAGGGAACTCTACTCAGTGTTCTGTGGTGACCTAAATGGGAAGGAAATCCAAAAAAGGAGGGGATATATGTACAAATATTACTGACTCACTTTGCTGTACAGCAGAAACTGACACAGCAGTGTAAAGCAGCTATACTCCAATAAAAGGATAGGGGTTCATGAGAATGATTTAAGTAGAGAATAAAAGTCGATTTTAGTAAAATAGAAAAGATTGTAAGTAGAAGAGAGGAAGTGATTGATGGAGAAAGATTTAAGAAGATTAGAAAGATTTGGTTCCATAAAAATTAGCATGAGTTCTCTTTCTTTTTTTTTTTTCTTTTTATTTTATATTGGAGGATAGTTGATTAACAATGTTGTGTTAGTTTCAGTTGTACAGCAAAGTGACTCAGTTATACATATACATAAATCTATTATTTTTCAAATTATTTTCCTGTTTAGGTTATTACAAAATATTGAGCACAGTTCCCTTACTATAAAGTAGGTTCTTGTTGGTTATCTATTTTAAATATAGCATTGTTTATATGTCAATTCCAAACTGCCAATCTACCCCTCTTTCAAAATAAGTCACAAGACATTAGAGTGACCACTAGGAGCATCTGATCATTCTTTATTTCAATGTATTGGTATTTTGCCCTCTCCTCAACTGTTAAGAAAATTCTTATCGGTAAGGAAATCAAGGGTTATAAAGACCACGAAGGATTAAAGCCATGAAGATATTTAAAAAGCAGATAAGACTCAGATTTTGTAAGATTAGATTTATACTTGATTTTAAGACTTATTTTCTGGGTTAGAATCCTATTTAATTATGTTTTATTTCTAAATTATATTTAGAATATAATAAGTATATATAACAAATCTTCTAATATTCTAAATATATATAAAAATCTAAATATATATATATAAAAAATATTAAAAATCTGTATAAAAATCTTCTAATTTTCTGCAACATTCTGGCAAGAAAAATTCTTCTTTGTCTACTGTGAGAGGTATTTACTGATGATATTTTAATATAAAATGGACCACTGCAAAATTTGGCATAATTTAATTACCAGATTGAGTAGATCTTAATATAACATACTGTAGGAGGACTTGCATGCCCCTAGAATACTGGTAACAAGCAGAAAATATTTTCTGAGAAAAACTGAAAAAAAAGTTTTAACTCATTTGACATTTTCATCTCTGAAATTTTGAATCCTGTTTTTTCTTTATAACTCTTTTATGCCACTATGGGATGATTAAGAAATTGTTGCTTCCCTTCCTCCCACCCTTTGGATGTCAGTTACAGAACTGCCTATATTCCCTGCATATTTTGACTTGTATAATATTTAAAATGAGACGTTGATATTGTTTGAAAACAGAGATACAGATGACTACAGCATAATAGGGTATGGAAAGTAGGTTAAGGGTACAATGCAATAAACAAGGTCTGTGGCAGCAGTTAGAAAAAAACGTAGCTAAAATGAATCACGTCCAAAATGTAGAAAATGTTGGGATGAAGCTATTGAAAGTGATGTAAAAGTTGTAGCCATAATAGAAAAAAGAAAGTCACAGAATTTCAGAAATTAAAACAGGAAGGTTTTAGATGATATTTTGCAGAAAGTTCCAGTGCCTCTGAAGATCTTAATAGGTCTTCTATGAGAAAAAAATATGTTTTATTATGAAATAATGTTTGATAAAGTTATCCTCAACAAAATTAATCAGTTTTCTTTACTGTAAGATATGTAAGAGATTACAATACATAAATGTGTATTAGGACTTTTCAAATATGGGTCACAAGAAATATTTTCACACTTGTTAGGCTTCCATGTCCCTGTTGTTTTTTATTAGAAAGACATATTAAATTTTTGAAGAATCTATCCCCCATGATGTATTTGGAAAACACTGATTATTTCACATGAGCCTGAGGTGAGTAAGTGATTCTCTAAAATCACACAAATAACTAATGGCAGTGAGAGTAGAGCAAAGGATATTAATACTGAAAGACACAACTTCTATATGCAAAGTATTTGACATACACCTTATTTAATTTTTATGACAACTCTAAATGATAGGCATTATTATCCTCATTAGAGACGAGGAAAGAAGTTCCAAGAAGGGAAGTAATTCAGTCATAATGCTAAAAAATAGAACAACCTTTATTTTAGTTCCAAAGTTAATAATGTACTCATTCTACTTCAAAACATAAAACAAGGTTTTTATTCAGTTCTTAATCTAAAAGTTATATTTGGATATGACTCAACTGTTTATTGAAAAGCAAAAGTACTTACTAACTTCCAGACACTATTCTAATAATTTTAATGATATATAATCTATATCATGTAATATAACAACACAGTTAAGTAAGTCCTACAAGAGACAGGCCAAGTAACTTGTCCAAGGTCCACAGTTCATAAATCCTGGAGCTGTTATTTGAACACAGATGCTGTGTTCCCAAATTCCAAATACATAGTGTGCCCTTGGGAAACAATATATTTTTTTAAAAAAATCATTTGGAAAATGAATTTAACTTTAAGTTAAATAACCAAAATAATTATTCCATAATTTTTTATAGTACCTTCTCTGTGCCAGGCATTGTTCAAATTACTAGGGATATAATGCTGAATTAGACTTAGTTCCTTTTTCTCATGGAGTCTACATTTTCCTCAGGGAAAGAATAAATGTTAAATAATATAAATATATAATGAGATAATGATTAAAAACTAAGAAAAAATAAAATAAATAGAACAAAATAAAGGTGTGCCAGTGTGGAACTGGTGGTTACTCTAGTTCACTAGGGTGGGTAGGAGATACTTCACTGATACAATGTTAAGGGAGCTGAGTTCTGAATGAGGAAGACTCCAGGTGAAGGTTTGGAAGGAGAACCAGTATAGAAAAACTGCTTTAGGAAAGCTCTGCTGTGGGTGATCTTGGCTGACAGAAGAAAAAGCAAGTCAGCCATGAGACCACGAGAGCTGGGATTTTTTTCCTAAATAAAGTAAGAAGGTTTTGCAGGGTTTTAGGAAGGGAAATTTTGGCTTATGTACCCTGTCCTTATCCATTGGGCCTGACTATTTAGCTATTCTTCAGCTGACTTTCTATTGCCTGTATCTGTATGTCTTTGCCTGGGGCTTTCTGTGAAACTTTAGAAGGCTGGTCTGCTCTCACACAAGAAGGCAAAAGTACAGAAAAGTCACCCTCAGACAATGACTGCTGTGTATAACTACCCTGCTCCCTCACCCTTCTGGTAGGATAACTCCAAATGCCATCATCTACATTTTCTTGGGGAAATTAAGCTTTAAGAAACTAGGGAGGTATCTGGCTTAATAACATCTTTTATTAGCTGTCTTGCTTCCTCTTTTCGCTTCTACACTCCCATCCCAAATATTGTTTTACTTCCAAAATAAGATTCTCACATATGAATCTTTGTCTAGCGTCTACTTCTGATAGGACCTGAACTAAAACAACTTTAATTTACTTACTAAAATGATCACTTTGGCTGTTGTGTGAAGAATGGAATGAAAGAAAGGACACAAACAATGGACTGTTTCAGTGGTTCAAGTGAAAGATGATAATGGCTTAAATTAAAAAGTGAGATGGAGGAAAGTGGATATATTGAGAATATACTTTGAGGGTAGTGTTGGCAGAAATTGCTGGTATAGTGTCTATATATGTGGTAGAAGAGAAGATTCAAGGAACACTCCTAAATCTTTGGCTTGAGCAACTGTGCTGATGGTGATGCCATGTACTGAAATGAGAGATTTGGGAGCTAGACAGTCAGCAGAATGAATCAATATTCTATTTGGGGAATGTTAATTGTGAGTAGACTTTTAGGCATCTAAACAGTGAAGTCGAGTAGATAGATATTTGAGTTCCCTGGAGTTGAGGCACAGGAGAGATGAGGGTAGGAGATGTTGTTCTAGAAGCCATCAATGCCTGACTAGTATTTAACTTCTTGGAACTGGATGAGATCAACTAAAAAGAATAAATAACTAGAGGAGGCTTCTCAGGACAGAGCTCTGGTGCACAAAATTTTAGAAGTATGCCCAAAAAGTAACATAAAGTTAACAAAACAAAAAAGATTGTAAAAACAAACAGAGTTGAAGGAAAGCTAAGCAAGAACAAGGACTGAAAGGAAGTTTGAAAAAAATGATTCAAGAGAACTGGAATCCTTGACTTGTCATAGATAGGGTGCTGACAATTCAAGGAACGTAAGACAGAAAATTGACCTTTGTATTTGATAAGACAGAAGTGTTGGTGACTTGGTAAGTGCCATTTTGGTAAACTGGTAGGGAAATTTTTTTTTAATTTTTATTTGAAGAGAGCAAAGAAAAGAGATGAATGTGAGAAGACTAATGAATACTAGACAAGTTGGAGATGGTGAAGAGGTTATTTGAGATAAGCTGAAGAATGTACCAGTATTTGAACACAAACAAAATGTCCAACCCAGTCCACCTTCCCATTCACAGTGATATAAAAACATGTTTGTATGCTGATAGAATGGAATCATGAGGAGAAGAAATTTTGAAGAATTTTTTTAGCAGTTTGTTCAGCACACACACACACAAACACACACATACACACTCACACATTTACAATATGACTGAAAGTAGAAGTATCTTGAATATATAATTTGGCTGAATGTTGGAAGGTTGAGTGTTAAGTCGATATTGGCCTAAAACTGAGACTGAAGCCTAATATCTTCCCTGTGTGATGACCATCTATGATTCACAAATTAAAAAATAAATTATGTTTAAAGTTATGTGTTAATCCTATTTCATTTAATCATCATATCAGACAAGTTTATGTTTGAAAATATGTTGTAGAACAATTATTTCTCAGCACTGTCAGTGGCTAATTTCCTCTGAGGTCACTAAACCACTTATTGCAGTACTAAATATACTCTCATTTTCAGATGGTACATTCAAGAACAGCACTCACCTTTTGGGCAAAACCAAATATTTTAACTCAGAAAAAGAAATGTTATTCCTGTAATATGCTTTTGAAAAGAAATTTTATACCTTGGATTCATAGCTTGAGCAATTCTCAAAAATCTTTTGTCTTCAACTAATATGAACAGTTGGCAGATTATAAAAATCATGTCAACAAGCTTTTGTTCAAATTTTTAGCCTCCATAAATTCAAAACTAAAAGGCACTGTCTTTTTAGAGCATCTTGTAAAGTATGTTATTTTGAAAGTTGATTAGTGAGAACAACACTTGTTTTGAGTACCTCAGTTTTCTTTAACATTCTCCTCTTTTGTTCATGTTCCCCATATAATTATAGTACCTGTCTAAGATGATTTTTCACAGAAGTCGCACTGTAGTACATGATTTTGTAGTTTTTCCTATTTGTGAGATGAAAAGTTGAGGTGACAAAATAGGTATTCTGATTTTAAATCAACCTCACAAGGTCTAAAAAATTTACAAATGGGACTTTTTCATGGAAAAAAAGATAAATGGACTTAAATAACTAACAATGAAATAGTTCTTAAAACTTCATTTTGTTTAATGTTATAAATGCATGTATACAAAATGATCCCACTAGATTAAGTTTATAATTTAATATCTATTTTTTTCTAGAATTATTATTTAAACTATATAAAGCATAATTTGATTCAAAAATATATAACAGTTTTTTTGGATTAATTTCACAAATGCACTAACTTTACTATTTACATTATTTACTATTTACATTTACTGTAATTATTTACAGTAATTTACATTTACATTTATTATTTACTATTTACTATTTACATTATTCACAATCTATTCCCTTTTTAATGTAACTACTTGCTAGTTCCTAATAATGTTTCACATGTGTGTGTGTGTTTATACGTGTTTAAGTTACAAATTACTTTGCATATTTCTAGCTCCAGATCAGCTTTCACCATGAAAACATACATGTTGACAATCTACTATGTGCAAGCCATGTTTTCCACCATAGTAGTCGAACAACAATAAACTCAAAATGGTATACAATCACAGAATTTGATGCTGAGGATTTTTGAAGAATTTTTTTTCTTCTCATTCTACTTTACAGGGTTTTTTTTAAGGAAAAGAAACAAAAAGAAGGGCTATAATATAAGCAAGCAGCTTATAAAATTCTAACGGAAGAAAAACTGAACAGAATGACTCAACAACTTCTTAATCAACTGATTCATCAATGTCTTTAGCACAGGTAGGGAGGTACAAATAAGGGCAAATGGCTGGCTCTTTTTGTTTGGTTTGGTTTGGTTTTCTGGGATATTTGAGATTATATATGTGTACATATATGATATATGTATATATGTGGAAGGCTGACAATTGTTCTCCCGAGAATGTCAAGACCATACTCCCTGGAACCTGTTAATGTTACCTTATATGAAAACAGGATCATTGCAGATATGATTAAGTATCTTAAAATGAGGAATTACCTTGGATTAGTAAGGAGTGTTCTAATTACAGTTACATGTATCCTCATAATAGGGAGACAGAGAGAGATCTGACCACTTACATTGGTTAAGATGATATGAGGATGGACAGAGAAAGATTTGAATATGACAGCTTTATTTAGTCAGGGTTTTCCAGAAAAACAGAACCAACAGTATTCATTCATTCATTCATTCATTCATAGTATAAAAGGAGATTTATTATGGAGAATTTGTTCACATGCTTATGGAGACTGAGAAGTTCCACAGACTGCTGTCTGCAGGCTGGAAACCAGCAAAGCCGATGGTGTAGTTCCAATCCAACTCCATAGGCCTGAGAACCAGAGGAAGGAATATTGTAAATCTCAATCCAAGAGCAAAAGAACATTGATTTCTTAGCTCAACAGGCAGGCAGAAAGAGGACAAATCTTCCCGCTTCCACTTTTATTTCTAATCAGGTCCTCAGTGGCTAGGTTGATACCCACCCTCATTGGGGAAAGCAATCTACTTTACTGAGTCCAAAGATTCAAATGCTAATCTCATTCAGAAATACCCTATGAGACACATTCAGAAATAATGTTTAATCTGTGCACCCCATGGTCCAGTCAAGCTGATTCATAAAACAATCCTCTGAAGGGAGTGAGACCCTACTGACACCTTGATTTTATCCCAGTAACACTTATTTTGGACTTCTGGCCTATAGAACTGCAGAAGAACAAATTTCCATTGCTTAATCCAGCAGCCATGGGAAAGTCATATATACCTATGTGTGCATGTGTGTGTGTATATATATATATATATATATATATATATACATATATACATATATATATATACATGTATATATATATATATGTGTGTATATACTTCTCTACTTTCTGTTCTTTTCCAAGTTCATTTCAATTTAATTGCTACCTTCAACACATAAATATTCCAAAAGTTCCTGAGAATTCATGGACCAATTTGACCTTATCTTTTATTGATTCAACACATGTTCATTGGATATGTGAGACTATTCTAGTAAGATGTCAATCTCTTTGAACATTTCAAGCACATCATTTTCATATCTTTTGCTCTTGTTGTTTTCTACTGAACTTCTCCATCCCAAATGTTCTTACCCCATATATCCTCATGCTTCTCTCCATTACTGATTTTATGGTTATACTCAAATATTTCTATTTTACTAAAGCCTTCCAGATCATTATTTTTCTATATATGGTATTTATTGCCATGCAAAGTATTATAAATTTATTTTTTTAATGCAGTTTATTATCTGCTTTGTATAAAAAAATCAGCTCCACAAGGTCAGGGATTTTTGTGTTTTGTTCTGCTATATCCCAATACTAACACATAGTAAGTACACAACAAAATATTTGCTCAATGAATGAATGGAAGCAGATGAAAATGAATGAATACATGGATAAATTAAGATCTATATATTTACCTTACTTGTGACTTTTCATTTGATTCATATGTATATCAACTAGTTAATTAATTAGTTGCATTAGCTACAGGATTTTAAACCTGTTTCACAGGCATAAAGAAAATTAGAGCCAAGTTGCAGTTCTATTAATAAGCTCAGGAACAAGTCATTTGTAAAGTTAAATTAACATATATTGCCAATAGGTTGTCCCTCTATTATAGATTATAACGGCATCAATTACAAAGCTCTCACAATTTCTAAGTAAGTTAGAATTAAAAACAATGTTTTAAAATATTAAACTAACTGATATTTTGCTATATGTAAAAAAATTAAGATATCTTGGATATGAGCCTAAAGTCAGGCAATATAGAATGCTGATGTAGTCTAAATTCTGCATTAATCCCTCTTGTCTAGTTAAATAAGCTCCTTTTCTACCCACATGACTCTCTTTTTTTAAGTTATTGTATATTTTCTTGAGATACCTTCTCTAATTTAATTTTAAGTAAGATCCTCAGTGACTTTCTCTAGCATTTATAAGAAAATCATGTTTAAATCTTGCCTTAAGACCAACCCTCTGCATATCAATTTCATGTCTGCTGTTTAGATCTACTTACATGTCTAAAACTATTTTCTATTTATGACAAAATTATTTCTTCTATTATCTATCTTCCTTTCTTAATGCCAACATTTGATCCCTTTAAGTCTTTGCCTTGCTCATGTCATCATGATTATCATCATCATTATCTTCAATATTTGACCTATGAATTAGCAACTGGGTAGCATATATAAACTAAGAACTTCCTGTGGAATCTTTTAGGATGGGAAATTTGGTTCATTTCCAAATGAGCAGTACATTATTATTCTTTACTTCTTACTGAGATGAATATGAAAGTAAAAATATACAATCTCATATATTTTTATAGTACATTTGGTGTATATTTATATCACTTCCCAACTATTTTTACCTTCTCAGTAATAATGGGGATCATTTAGTTGGACCATGTATGTTTTTTCTGGAAAGAATGAAGAATTGAGAGAAAGCATACCTGAATTCTCGATTCATGACTACCACTAGCATGGCTTTGAACAACTCAAATATACTGTCACTTAATTTCTTCATTTACTATAAAAGAAAATATTTTTTAATAAAACTTGCTATAGATATTTTACTATACTCTTGTCATGCATTATATGGAAGAGTACTTTGAAAATTACCAAATCATATTAAATGCAAGAGAGCATTTAGATAGAAGAAATATTATAAAGTTGTCTTATAGTTTTTAAAACTTAGGAACCAAGAGATTAAGTTGGAATAGAATCCAGACCTCTTGAATCATAAAGCTTTAGAATTGTATTACCCTAATTATAACACAGATACTTAGAATTATACAAATATCACATTGTTTCTAGGATAGTAGGAAGAGAACTGAACATCCAAACCAAATGTTAAAGATTTTTTTGTAAATGTGTATTAAACAATGTGACATTATTGCAAGGCTCAACAATTTGATTAATGGGACAGAAGAGTATTCTTTGAAACAGACATATATACATATATATGTACACATATAAATTTGTTATTGACAGAAGCAATAAAATATAGTATCTATACCTAACACCATAGACAAAGAAATCTATAGATGGATTACAAACATGAATGACTAAAGAGCAATTTCAAAATTTTAAAAAATACAGAGATAGATATCTTTAAAACCATGAGATAAAGAGAAATTTATTAAACAATTTAGAAAAACTGTTAACCATTAAAAAAAGGATTGATAAGTTCAACTATTTTAAAATTAAGATCCTGTGTTTATTAAGACTCCAGAAGTAAAGGGAAAGACAAGTCCCAAAGGAGAATGTAATTTAACAAAAATTAGTGTCAAAAGATTAGTGTGAATACTTTATAAAGAATTCATATAATCAATAGGCAAAAGACATACACCCAGAAACAAAATTTGAGCGTATCACCAGAGCGGAAATAAAAAAGGCCCCAAAAAAAAAAAAAACAAGTTCAAAGATGACCTTGCATTGAGAAACGTGAGGAAAGGCCACAAAGAAGAACCATGTAACACATAGTTAATTGGTCAAAATAAATAAGTCTAATCTGATATTGGAGAGAAAAATACACATAAGGCACATATATGTGTGTGTGTATATATATATATATATATATATATATATATACACAGCCACACATTTTATTATAACACAAATTGTTACAATCACATCAAAAAATAATTGACAAATCTTATAAAGCTGAGCATCACTTTCCCAATGATTTAGCAGTGATGTCTTTGGCAGGAGACATGCATAAGTACACTTATACAATGTTCTTAATAGCAGAACAAACCAAGTGCCCATCAGGAGGAAAAGGACAAAGAGATTATTATATATTCACACAAAGGTGTATTACATGGCCATAAAAATTAGCTAGAACTACCATATGTCAACATATATAAATCTTAGTAACTTAATGTTGAGTGAGAAATACAAGTCATAGTAAACTATGTAGAGTATGATTGAATATTTAATTGTAGAGTTGAGCAATAGTTTATGAGTATTTATCATAGTATCAATGTAAATAAATAAATGAAATAAAAGAGAACAGCACATAAACTAATAAACACTGTGTGTCTTTAACCAAGGATTATGATCAATTCTGTCCACCTGGATTAAAAAATATAAAAGTGGGGAATAATAAGTAAATTTAAATTAATAAAAATCCATAATAATCACACAACTCTACTAGTTATGAGACTTAAAGAAACCTCCATTTTCCCATCATTAAAATGCACATGTTCTACACATATGTCTGAGAACTACATATTTGACTACCTGCTGTAAATCAGAATACTTTTTGACCCCAGAAACTACTGGCCTCAGTTCTCAAAAGATCCTAATTCCCTGTACTTCTTTTTCTAATTATTATGGCTAAATCCCACAATGTTTGACACACAAAGCTAGAAACCAAATAGAGTATCCCTTAAATCAGTCTCTTTCATTTTAATTTATATATATCTCATTCTAAATTCATCTTTATCTAAGATGCAGAGGGAATTTGAACTGTGGAGCAGGAAATGGCTTTAATTGAATGTAAATCTTGATTGAAATAGATTAACTTACATTAATAATACTAACAATACTTAACATATATCTAGTGCTTAAATTTTGCCAGGGCTTGTTCTATGTGTTTGTTTGTATATTTCACTTAATCCTCATAACATATCTAGGAGATTAATATTTTTAGGACTCACTTTTGTATAGATGAGAAAACTGAGGCATAAAGTAGCTATTATTGGTTGAATTGTGTCCCCCCTCCAAATTCATACGCTGAAGTTCTACCCTCTAGCACCTCAGAATGTGCTTATATTTGGAGATAGGAAATTACCTTTAAAAAGGTAATTAAGATTAAATGCGGTCAGATGAGTGAGCCTTAATCCATTATGACTGGTGTCCTTATAAGAAGGGGCGATTAGGACACAGATACACACACAGGGAAAATTGTATGAAAACACTGGAAGAAGAAGGGCATCTACAAGTCAAGAAGAGAAGCCTTAGAAGAAATTAACCCTGCCATACCTTGATCTAGGACCTCTAGCCTCCACAGATGTGAGGAACTAAATTTCTGTTGTTTATGCCATAAGTCTGTGGTACATTGTTATGGCCATTGTAGCAAACTAATATTGTGACTTTCCCAAGTTCATCCAGCTAGTAAATGGTGGAGGATGGATATAAATCAAGAAATTAATTTAAGTCTACATTATAAGAAACTCCTCTGTGTCCTTTCACTGGTATGAGTTAAATTTCAAAATGAGAGGAGAGGATGGAACCGAAAGGAGGTCTGAAATTGGAAAGTTCCCTGAGCTTTGCTGAGGCGTTAAATGACATGTTCCTTCTCACAGTCTTATGTTATCACAGATTAATTTATTTACAAATCCATTTCTCTCTAATGAACAATTTGCTTAAATATCTGGCATGCTTCCAATTATCTTACCTTTTGTATATGTTTCTTTCCTTCCTGTATGTCTTCCTTTTTCTTGTCTTAAATTTTTGTATTAAATTACTAGAGCTGCTGTAATAAAATATCACAAACTGGGTGACTTAAAACAACACAAGTGTATTCTCTAACAGTTCTAGGGGCCATTTATCTGAAATCAAGCTTTAGATAGGGCTGTGCTATCTCTGAAGACTCTAGAGGAGGATCTTTCCTTGCCTCATCCTAGACTCTAATAGTTGCTGGCAATCCTTAGTGTTACCTGGCTAGTGGCAGCATGGCTTCAGTCTCCACCTCCATCTTCATATGGCCCCCTTACCTCTAGGCATGTATCTGCACCCACATTTCCATATTTTTGTAAGAACAACAGTCATTGGATTTAGGGCCCACCCTAATCCAGTGTGACTTCATCTTATTTACATCTGCAAACATCCTTTTTCCAAATAATGTCATATTCACAGGTACTGGAGGTTAGGACTTGAACATATTTTGGGGGGGGATGCAATTTAACTCACAACACCCCCATAGATTATTTTTTACCATACAGTCAGATGAGTCTGAAATGAAGTCATACTCAATCCAAACAGACCAAAATATTTGTGATATGTATAGCCTATTTCTAAGCTTTTAGCATTCCACATCACATGAAGTCATTAACTATATTTGATCTCCTATATGATGCCAAAGACTATGTCCCACTAGATAATTAATAAATTATTAATGAAGGAAAACAAGAAAAATCACCAAGTTCTGTTCTTTCTTTGCTTTAGGTTACTTATCGGGTTGGCCAAAAAGTGACTTTGGTTTTTAAATAAAAGTAAAAGACAAATTTTTCATTTTCACCAAGAAATTTATTGAAAAATGTATTGACCATTTTGTACCACTACCTTCTGCCATTTTTCAGGCAATTTCATAATTCCATCTTCCCAAAACTTTTAATCTTTTTAAGCAAAGAACTGTTCCAGGTACCTTTTAGTCTTCTAGGGAATAGAAATTTTTTCCATTAAGAGAATTTTGTAAATACCAAAATAAATGGAAATCCGAAGGTGCAATGTCTGGTGAATACGGGGGCGTGAATCAGAACTTCCCAGCCAAACTGTAACCGTTTTTGCCTGGTCATCAAAGAAACATGAGGTCTTGCATTATCCTGACAGAAGATTATGGGTTTTCTGTTGACTCATTCTGGATGTTTTTCATCAAGTGCTGCTTTCAGTTGGTCTAATTGGGAGCAATACTTGTTGGAATTAATCGTTTGGTTTTCCGGAAGGAGCTCTTACTAGAGGACTCCCTTCCAATCCCACCATATACACAACATCACCTTCTTTGGATGAAGATTGGCCTTTGGTGTGGTTGTTGGTGGTTCATTTCACTTGCCCCACCATCTCTTCCATTCTACATTATTGTACAGTATCCACTTTTCATCGCCCGTCAAAATTTGTTTTAAAAACAGAACATTTTCATTACGTTTAATTAGAGAATCACATGCGGAAATACGGTCAAGAAGGTTTTTTTCGCTTAATTTATGTGGAACCCAAACATCAAGCGATTAACATAACCAGGCTGGTGCAAATGATTTTCAACGCTTGATTTGGATGTTTTGAGTATGTCGGCTATCTCCCGCGTGGTATAACGTTGATTGTTCTCAGTTAGTGTCTCGATTTGATTATTATCAACTTCAACTTGTCTACCTGACCATAGAGCATCGTCCAGAGAGAAATCTTCAGCATGAAACTTCACAAACCACTTATGACACGTTCGATCAGTCACAGCACCTTCTCCATATACTGCACAAAGCATTTTTTGTGTTTCAGTTGCTTTTTTACCTTTCTTGAAATAATAAAGCAAAATATGCTGAAAATGTTTTTTTCGTCCATCTTCAATATTAAAATGGCTACACAAAAATTCACCAATTTTGATGTTAAAAAAAAAAAGCACTCTGATGTGACAGCTGTCACAATACAATCTAACAAAATTGTTTCGAATGAAGCTAAAGCCAACTAAGTGCTACTAGAGCCATCTTATGGAAAAAAATGAACGAACCTTTTGGCCAACCCACAATACATAGCCCATATTGTTCATCTGCTATTGAATTTGAAAATATGATTCTAGCTTATGGAGAAAAGGAGGCTAGGGACCAAACAGTGACTGGCAAGGTTTATTACTTTAACTACATTATAAACTTCCTGAAAAGTAGTGCCATATTTCATATCTTTTGGGGGCATATTTTATATCCCCCTGGTATTTCACGCACTCCTATAATAAAAGTTCAGTGATGGAATAATTGCTCCCTCTAAGTTTAGATTAGGTTTCTTTTTGCTGTGCATCTTCATTTGTTCATTTCTTCAATATTTAGCGATTTTCAATTATGTGCTAAACACAGTACAATGGATATTAAAAATAAATTTGAAAAAATCTATACCTTAGAATTTCTGATCACTTTCACATTTATTGTAATTTTTTGAATTAAAAAGAATTTCTTCCAGGGCTTCCCTGGTGGCGCAGTTGTTGAGAGTCTGCCTGCCGATGCAGGGGACACGGGTTCGTGCCCCAGTCCGGGAAGTTCCCACATGCCGTGGAGCGGCTAGGCCCGTGAGCCATGGCCGCTGAACCTGTGCATCCGGAGCCTGTGCTCTGCAACGGGAGAGGCCACAACAGTGAGAGGCTCGCGTACCGCAAAAAAAAAAAAAAAAAAGCTTCTTCCAAATTATTGTGTCCTTTTACTTATTTTATGTAAGTTATATTAATCATATTCTATCAACAAATGAAATAGAAATAAAATGGAAACTCTTGAAGACAGACTTCTTGGCTATTTCATGAGCATCACTTGGAGATGTTATAAATTATAATGTGTTGCAATAAAGCACACATGAAATAATAGAGAAATAAGGAAGAAAATTAAGTTGTAACCTAAAACAAAACTTTTATAGGGAATAGAAGTTGATACCATAGTTTTCTGTAGCAGAGTTTAAATCATTGGATTTAATATCACACACATCATCACCACCCCCCCACCCCGTCCCTCAATACATGCCAGTTGCCAAAAGAGAAATATAATAAGACCTTGATCATTAGGGTAGATTCACAATGCTATTCGAGAAGTAATCCTTGCTACTATTCTGTAAATTTGAGAGTTTTTCAGAAGTTAAAACAATTAAATCAATTAAAGGAAGCCCTGTGCCTATAACAAAAGTCAGGAGGGAGAGATCTAGTTTCTCAGAAGTTCAGGTGTAAAGCATTTATAGATTTTATTTGGACACAAACTCAATACTTATAAACATGGCAATAATAATATATAACTTGAAATATGATTAGAATTAAAAATATTTCCACTAGAACTTTTTTTCTTATATTCTATATCTATATGAGATGATAGATGTTCACTAAACTTATTGTGGTAATCATTTTATGATGTATTTAAGTCATCACTATACTGTTCACTTTAAACTTATGCAGTGTCAAGTATATCTCAGTAAAACTTGAAGAAAAACAAATAAAATAATAATAATTTCACTGGACTTTGAAGGCAGAAACTTATCTTTTTTAACTAATATAATCTCAATACAGTGTCTGTCATTAATTTTTTTTAAACAAATGAATAACATGTGCCAAATAATAATCAGTCAATAAATGGTAATTTTAACTGTTTTTTAAAAAAGAATGTGAACAACACACCAAGACCTTTGCTACTGTGGGTACCAAATAGAATGCCATTCACAGATTTAAATAACATTGCTCTTTCTGAAAGGAAAATGAACAGATTTTATTCCAGGTCAACTAAAAACTTACGTTGTACCTAAGAAAGTAGAACATTACTACAACATTTTATGTTACCTTGGAAAAAGGTTATTTCAACAGTACCATTAATTTATTAGTATAAAATTGGCTAATTTCCCCAAGGTTCTTAAAATTTGAGAGCACATCTTTGAGGCTTCTGAAGTGCAATTATTGGAAAATGAATAAAAAGCTTAAATTGGAATAAATGTAATAATCTTTGTTTGACTTCTCCTAATATCACAATCAATCCAAAGAGAGTTTTACCCTGTGTAGAGCTTAATATGAAAATACACCTCTCTCCCAGCTTAACGTGTGTGTTTAATTTAATCTCGTTTTAAAGAAGAAAACATAAAGATATTTATAAAATAAATTAATCATACTTCGATATAAATAAAAATTATTAGAACCTAAAATTCCTAAATCATTGAGAGATTATACCAGATTTCTAGGGAGTCTAGAAAGACCAGATACAACTTCAGACAAATTTTCCCTTTTCTATCTGTGACTTTGGTCCAAAACTGCACATAATCTCCAAACCTTATGGACTGGGTTGGACTGTAAGAAAGTCTTGATGACTCTGGTTTCTGAATCGCATTTGTGTCCGTGGCCATGTGAGATGACCCAGAGCAACACTGCATTTATCATCAACCCAGAAGTCACATCTGAGATTTTGTATCTTTCTCATGTGCTTCAGGGAAAGATGATGGGGAGGGTTTGGAGGTTGGGGAATGAGCAGTCTGGAAAGGGGAGAGAGCTGACTGGGTGAAATCCAAATGCCCCTTTGCTAACAGAATGGCAGGAAAGTTATGAATGCCACATTATAATATATTTTCCCTTATGTAACATCACCCTTTAACTCACCTGGTAAACTAACCAGTTTGCTTGCTTTTGTTTGTTTTCCTCCTTTCCTCTAACTCATGCTGTGAACAGCATTTAAATTCCCAAGGACCAGAGCTACCTCCTGAATAGAAATTCTTTTTCAGGTATGGGATTCCACACACTTTTTTTTTTTTTTTTTTTTTTGCGGTACGCGGGCCTCTCACTATTGTGGCCTCTCCCATTGCAGAGCACAGGCTCCGGACGTGCAGGCTCAGCGGCCATGGCTCACGGGCCCAGCCGCTCCGCGGCATGTGGGATCTTCCCAGACCGGGGCACGAACCCTCGTCCCCTGAATCGGCAGGCGGACTCTCAACCACTGCGCCACCAGGGAAGCCCTCCATACACATTTTGAGGAAGTGGGTGAAGTATGGACATAAGCACCCAACTGCAAGCATTAGGAGAGAGGCCATAAATGTAGTGTTTTCCTCCATTTTTGTTCATTTACAAATTTTTTATTCCTCATCAAATTCTATGTACTAATGCAGTGTCTAAAATGTAAGTTCCTAAGCATTATATTATTCCTTGACCTTTTCAGAATTAATCTTCTTTGGAGGCTTAGGGTTGAATCTTTTGTACCTTAATGCTTAAGATATACCACTGGCAAAATATGTCTCAATAAGAGGCAAGGTCCAAGTGAAGGGAAGCTATTTTGGTATACTTAGATACATCTGAAAAATTCAGTATTTCACTTCTTTATCATGAATATAGAAATGCACTCTTGAATTACATTATACATAGCTCATTATAGGAAAAATGATGTCATTCTTTATCATGCTTAACTAGGAAGCTTGGAGAAACTTTCTGTGCTCATTCTCTTCAGACTGAAGATGTGATGTTTTTGAAGTTACAGAAAACACTATCATATAAACTTTCCTTTAGTCAGCAAACTTAATCTAATTTAAAATTCTAGAATTTATAACTTGAATATATAGATTATTTTTAATAAAAAAGAAAATCAAGTTTAGCATCATAAACCAAAACATCTACTTTAAGAAATTAATGAGAGATTTTATAAGAAAAGACATTTCATTGTTAATAACTTCTTAGCTAAGGAAAAGATACAG
Source organism: Monodon monoceros (assembly GCF_005190385.1). Classification (NCBI taxonomy): domain Eukaryota; kingdom Metazoa; phylum Chordata; class Mammalia; order Artiodactyla; family Monodontidae; genus Monodon; species Monodon monoceros. Next base: position 111,934,254 of record NW_021703774.1, read on the forward strand.
CTATATTCTTCTACTGCTTACTTTAGATATTAAATTTTCTTGAATTGGCATCTACAAAACTGACCTGAACTATAAGAGGTTATGCACAATAGAATTACCAAAATGCTTGGAAATTAAGGATTTCAAAATCAAGCTAATGTCTGTTGGACAGTGTTCATACAAAGATTTTGTTCTACAATATTAAAGAATATCAAGAATCATATATATTCTTCTGTAAATCTAGATTAAAAGATGAGTCTCTTAAAGTTATACTTTTCTTTTGATTCATTATTGCTATATTAAATTTGAAAATAAACATCTCTACGCAAAAGGAAAAACAGATTCATAGCTAAATTACCCATTTAAGTGAAAAACGGCTCAGCTTAACAATAAACCTGACTAATATCAGGCTTTATTGCAATTTAGAGCAAATTGACACCATCATTGTCAACGAGTTGGCTATTTTACAAAATCGCTTTTACCCTCCAAAAATTGTTATTTCTCCTGAAACATTTTTCATGTACTAAACTCAGTATACCAACTTTTCCCCCCTCAGTATTGTAAGTGATATGCACTAACGTCCTATTTCTCAAGCCTGTTTTATTTTCTCTTTACAATCTCTGTTTTCAAACCTCTCTATCCCCAAGAAACTCGACTAGACAGTTTTAGAATCTGTAGTAAATCTATGTTTGATTTGGTCTAATTTGCTATGACCTAACAAATAACAGTAGCTATTTAAGTATTGGTCATTGACTTCAAAACAGTAATTTTTATCCATCAGAGGTTTTTCCAAAAAATAAAAAACAAACTATCACTCATTCACATTCATTCTGATAATTCTTGGTGAATGGATCTAAAAGCAAATGAATGCACAAGTCCTTCAAATGTTTTAACTGCCTTTATTATATTCAGTGTTTGCTCAGTTATCTTTAAGTAATGAGCATTATACCCTTGATAAATCCAGGAAAAAACAGAACTCTTCCACTCATAAAGTTCACATCTATTTGTAAATTGCAATATAAATTGCATCTATTTGTAAATTTTCAATATAAAACAAAAATATTATTTGCAAATCTGCTCTGTTAATGTTGAACCCAAGTGGAATGAATGGATAGGAGTAGTCATTTATCCATCCATTCATTCTTTTTTCCTTTTCTTTTAAAATCCCTTCAAAACATTTATGCATGTCTACATGCTAAATTATTTCATTATGAAGGAAAAAAAAAAGGTGGAGCCTGCATCATAAGGCCTGCATCTAGGAGCTTAAAGTCTAAGGTACACATGCAAGCACATAATTATCATATATCAAGGCTTTCATTCTTTCATTCATCAAATGTTTATAGAAGGCTTCCTGTGAACTTGTCTCTGTGACAAGCGAGGGAGATAGAACAGAGTCAAAACTGTTATGGTCCTGCCTTGGATTTTTACAATCTTGAGAGGTTGTGGGGCTGGGAGAGACCTCCAGTTATAAAAATCATACTACAAATAAACAGTAATTTTAAAATGTGAGAAGTATTATAAAGGATAAATGGATAGTATATATGAATAGGACATAACCTAGTTTGGAATGAGGGCAAAGTTATCTATCACAAAATGACTTCAGTTAAAAGCTGAAGTTCTGTAAGGACTAAACCAAGTGAAGAGAAAAAGAAAAAGAACTTTAATGGAGAACTAGCTAAAGCCATATTCTTGATAGTGCTGATAAGTGAAAATAGAGGATTTATGTGGAAAAAAAAACGTATATATGTGATCTTTACTCACTTCATGCAAAAAATATTTACTTTCAGGATCTCCGGATTTTTTTAAGCAAGCTGGCCTTTATTTTCATTTACACACTTATTTCGAATGTTGAATATTTAGTGCCCACTTTAATAATTAGTATAGATAAATTAAATCAATTAACAAAATGTTTCTATAATTATTTTTAATAGTATTCTTTTTTTTTTTTTGTGGTACGCGGGCCTCTCACTGCCGCGGCCTCTCCCATTGTGGAGCACAGGCTCCAGACGCGCAGGCTCAGCGGCCATGACTCACGGGCCCAGCCGCTCCGCGGCATGTGGGATCTTCCCAGACCGGGGCACGAACCCGTGTCCCCTGCATCCGCAGGTGGACTTTCAACCACTGCGCCACCAGGGAAGCCTTAATAGTATTCTTATAAAAGTTTAACAACCTTATTCAAATAATCATTCCAAATAAAAGAGTGTATACTATTCACAAAAGTTTATATACTATTCACAAAGATGATGCTAAATTTTCCCAGATTTCCCATGGCTTTGTTAAAAGTTAGAAATTTCAATATGAAGTCAGACCCTACCCCAACCAAAAAAAGGAAGGAGAATTAAGAAAATCAGAAAGACCTAGTCCTACTAAATTCCTGTACTCTATTCCCAGAGAATGTGCTCTCATGAAGAATATTGAATATGATTAGACAGTGATCTGTGTAAAAAGTGTCAATAACAGACTTACAGTAAATCACCCAGTGTTCTCTTACTCTTAACTAAGATTCATAAAACTGTCCTGAGGAACACTAGTGTTTCACAAAATGCTAATATATACTTCATGAAAAGGAAACAGATAACTGTGAGCTCTATTGGGATTAAAAAAAAATTAAAGAGATTTTGTATCAAAGGATTTCTCAGAATTCTTAATATATTACACCTAGCATGTATAATTTCCCCAATTAATTTGAACTCACAAGCATTTTTTAAAAAGAAAAACTTTAAACATCTTAGAGATATTCCTTATAGATATTGCTGAGAACACAGTTTGGGAAACACTGCTTTAAATTGTTTCTTCTGTGATGAAATTGTCTTCTGCAAACCATCTCTCTAGAACTGAAAATAAAACCTGTGCTACACATTATGCTGTTCACGGAATATTCCCCTCTCTTGACTTTCCTGAAACGTGGTAGGATTGCACTAGCTGGTCTCCTTGTGGTGGTGTGTGGTCAAGTGAAAAGTTCCGTGCAATGAATTATGAGTGGAAGTGATAGCTTTTAATTCCAATTTGAAGAATTAAATTATCAGTGTGAGACCATGTAATTTTTTTTTTTCTCCTTCTACCATGTTGGCTGGCAACATTAGAGATGACGAATGCTCTGTTGGCTTGAGTCCCTGAGTGACTGTGATGAGCAGAGCCTTCCTGAAGATTATTGATGGACATAAGACAGAAGCAGAAACTAAACTTTCATCTTTCAACCCACTGGGATGTGAAGGCTGTTATTGCAGTGTGATCTAGCCTGTCCTGACAGATAGAGAACTCAAAGTGAAATACTACATACTCATACTGTCAATTTTGCTTACATGGAACAACTGGTTACAAAGAAAGAAAGATATGCAGAATACCAGTTCAGGACTCCTTTTTTTTTTTTTTTTTTTCTTTTGGTAATATCAAAATCTACCATTTAAAGTTTATGGCATTTTCTGCCAGAGAATTGTGATATATCTGTCCATTGAGCACATGGTATTCAGTCAATGATAATTGATTGAATGTAACTATATGCCAAGCTAACCAGATAACTTAGATGAGTGGATTATTTCACCTCTAAAGTGTAAATTATCCTGAAAAAAATCATTAGTTAAAAACAGAACGTTTGAATCAGACGTACATATGATGGGTTTTGGCTCTCCCTCTCAATGAACTATATGACCATGTACTTTATGAATTAGCTTTCCAATTCAGAAATAAGGACAAAAAACCTTATAATTATACGTTATAGGTTAAATAAAGTAAAATACAGGCATACTTCAGAGTTATGGGTCTGTTTGGTTCCAGATCACCACAACAAGGTGAATATCACAATAAAGCAAGTCACACAAATTTTTTGGTTTTCCGATGTATATAAAAGTTATCTTTACACTATACTGTAGTATATTAAGGGTGCAATAGCCTTATGTCTAAAACACCAATGTACATACCATAATTAAAAAATACTTGACTGCTATAAAATGCTGACCATCATCTGAGTCTTCAGCAAGTCATAATTGTTTTCTTGGTGGAGGGTTTGAAATATTGCTACAATTACCAAAATGTAACACAGACACGAAGTGGGTTCTTCCACCATTTGGAAAAATGGTTGCTGATAGACTTGCATGATGCAGGGTCGCCACAAACCTTCAATATGTAAAACATGCAATATCTGTGAAGTGCAATAAAATGATGTATGCTTATAATAGATCAGGCTGTAAGCATAACACTAGTAATAATGAGTGCTAACTAAATGACATTAATTTCATGGGACTAACTTGGTAGTAATAGGAAATTCAGAAGTGGAATATATGTTTAATAAGACTCATAAGGTTTCATTTTTTTTCAAATTACTTGCGATCCATCATATGTATCTTTTTGTTGTTGTTTTTAATGAATTTTTTTTAACATCCTTATTGGAGTACAATTTCTTTACAATGGTGCAACAGTCTCTGTTGTACAACAAAGCGAATCAGACATACATAAACATACATCCCCACATCTCCTCCCTCCTGCGTCTCCCCGCTACCCTCCCCATCCCACCCCTCCAGATGGACACAAAGCACTGAGCTGATCTCCCTGTGCTATGAGGCTGCTTCTCACTAGCGATCTATTTCACATTCGGTAATGTATGTATGTCCATGCCACTCTCCCACTTCGTCCCGGGACTTCATCCCAGCTTACCCTTCACCCTGCCCGTGTCCTCAAGTCCATTCTCTACGTCTGCGTGTTTATTCCTGTCCTGCCCCTAGGTTCTTCAGAACTTTTTTATTTATTTATTTATTTTTTTAGATTCCATATACATGTGTTAGCATACGGTATTTGTTTTTCTCTTTCTGACTTACTTCACTCTGTATGACAGACTCTAGGTCCATCCACCTCACTACAAATAATTCAATTTCATTTCTTTTTATGGCTGAGCAATATTCCATTGTATTTATGTGCCACATCTTCTTTATCCATTCATCTGTTGATGGACACTTCAGTTGCTTCCATGTCCTGGCTATTGTAAATAGAGCTGCAATGAACATAGTTGTATATGACTCTTTTTGAATTATGGTTTCTCAGGGTATATTCCCAGTACTGGGATTGCTTGGTTGTATGGTAGTTCTACTTTTAGTTTTTTAAGGAACCTCCAAACTGTTCTCCATAGTGGCTGTATCAATTTACATTCCCACCAACAGTGCAAGAGGGTTCCCTTTTCTCCAAACCCTCTCCAGCATTCATTGTTTGTAGATTTTTTGATGTTGGCCATTCTGACCAGTGTGAGGTGATATCTCATTATAGTATTGATTTGCATTTCTCTAATGATTAGTGATGTTGAGCATCCTTTTATATGTTTGTTGGCAATCTGTATATCTTCTTTGGAGAAAGGTGTCATTAGGTCTTCTGCCCATTTTTCGTGTGTGTTTTTTTGTGTGTGTGTGTGCTTTTTTTTTTTTTTTTTTGTAGTACGCGGGACACTCACTGTTGTGGCCTCTCCCTGTTGCAGAGCACAGGCTCCGGATACGCAGGCTCAGCGGCCATGGCTCACGAGCCTAGCCGCTCTGCGGCATGTGAGATCTTCCCGGACTGGGGCATGAACCCGTGTCCCCTGCATTGGCAGGCAGATTCCCAACCACTGCGCCACCAGGGAGGCCCCATTTTTTATATTAGGTTGTTTGTTTTTTGGATATTAAGCTGCATGAGCTGCCTGTATATTTTGGAGATTAATCTTTTGTCAGCTGCTTCATTTGCAAACATTTTCTCCCATTCTGAGGGTTGGCTTTTGGGCTTGTTTATGGTTTCCTTTACTGTGCAAAAGCTTCTAAGTTTCATTAGGTCCCATTTGTTTATTTTTTGTTCTTATTTCCATTTCTCTAGGAGGTGGGTCAAAAAGGATCTTGCTGTGATGTATGTCATAGAGTGTTCTGCCTATGTTTCTCTCTAAGAGTTTTATAGTATCTGGCCTTACATTTAGGTCTTTAATCCATTTTGAGGGTTTTTTTGTGTATGGTGTTAAGAAGTGTTCTAATTTCATTCTTTTACATGTAGCTGTCCAGTTTACCCAGCACCACTTATTGAAGAGGCTATCTTTTCTCCATTGTATATTCTTCCCGCCTTTATCAAAGTTCAGGTGACCATATGTGTGTGGGTTTATCTTTAGGCTTTCTATCCTGTTCCATTGATCTATCTTTCTGTTTTTGAGCCAGTACCATACTGTCTTGATTACTGTAGCTTTGTAGTATAGTCTGAAGTCTGGGAGCCTGATTCCTCCCAGAAAAAAGCTTGTTTTTCTTTTTCAAGACTGGTTTGGCTATTCGAGGTCTTTTGTGTTTCCATACAAATTGTGAAATTTTTTGTTCTAGTTCTGTGAAAAATGTCACTGGTAGTTTGATAGGGATTGCATTGAATCTGTAGATTGCTTTAGGTAGTAAAGTCATTTTCACAATGTTGATTCTTCCAATCCAAGAACATGGTATATATCTCCATCTATTTGTATCATCTTTAATTTCTTTCATCAGTGTCTTATACTTTTCTGCATACAGGTCTTTCATCTTCTTAGGTAGGTTTATTCCTAGGTATTTTATTCATTTTGTTGCAGTGGTAAATGGGAGTGTTTCCTTAATTTTTCTTTCAGATTTTTCATTGCTGGTGTATAGGAATGCAAGAGATTTCTGTGCATTAATTTTATATCCTGCTACTTTACCAAATTCATTGATTAGCTCTACTAGTTTTCTGGTAGCATATTTAGGATTCTCTATGTATAGTATCATATCATCTGCAAACATTGATAGTTTTACTTCTTTTTTCTGATTTGGATTCCATTTATTTCTTTTTCTTCTCTGATTGCTGTGGCTAAAAGTCCAAAACTATATTGAATAATAGTGATGAGAGTGGGCAACCTTGTCTTGTCCCTGATCTTAGAGGAAACAGTTCCAATTTTTCACCATTGGGAATGATGTTGGCTGTGGGTTTGTCATATATGACCTTATTATGTTGAGGTAAGTTCCCTCTATGCCTACCTTCTGTAAGGATTTTATCATAAATCAGTGTTGAATTTTGTCGAAAGCGTTTTCTGCATCTATTGAGATGATCATATGTTTTTTCTCCTTCAATTTGTTAATATGGTTTATCACATTGATTGATTTGCATATATTGAAGAATCCTTGCATTCCTGTGATAATTCCCACTTGATCATGGTGTATGATCCTTTTAATGTGCTGGTGGATTCTGTTTGGTAGTATTTTGTTGAGGATTTTTGCATCTATGTTCATGAGTGATATTGGTCTGTAGTTTTCTTTTTTTGTAATATTTTTGTCTGGTTTTGGTATCAGCGTGATGGTGGCCTTGTAGAATGAGTTTGGGAGGGTTCCTCCCTCTGCTATATTGTGGAAGAGTTTGAAAAGGATAGTTATTAGCTCTTCTCTAAATGTTTGATAGAATTTGCCTGTGAATCCATCTGATCCTGGGCTTTGGTTTGTTGGAAGGTTTTTTTGTTTTTTTGCTTTTTTTTTTGGTATGTGAGCCTCTCACTGTTGTGGCCTCTCCCGTTGCAGAGCACAGGCTCTGGACGTGCAGGCTCAGTGGCCATGGCTCACGGGCCCAGCCACTCTGTGGCATGTGGGATCTTCCTGAACCAGGGCATGAACCCGTGTCCCCTGCATCAGCAGGCGGACTCTCAACCACTGCACCACCAGGGAAGACCTGTTGGAAGATTTTTAACCACAGTTTCAATTTCAATGCTTGTGATTGGTTTGTTTATATTTTCTGTTTCTTCCTGGTTCATTCTCAGGAGGTTGTGCATTTCTAAGAACTTGTCCTTTTCTTCCAGGTTGTCCATTTTATTGTCATAGAGTTGCTTTTAGTAATCTCTCATGATCTTTTGTAATTCTGCAGTGTCAGTTGTTTCTTCTCCTTTTACATTGTTAATTCTATTGATTTGAGGCTTCTCCCTTTTTTTCTTGGTGAGGCTGGCTAGTGGTTTATCAATTTTATCTTCTCAAAGAAACAGCTTTTAGTTTTATTGATCTTTGCTATTGTTTCCTTCATTTATTTTTCATTTATTTATGATATGATCTTTATGATTTCCTTCCTTCTGCTAACCTTGTTTTTTTTTTTCTTTTTTGCTCTTCTTTCTCTAATTTCTTTAGGTGTAAAGTTAGGTTGTTTATTTGAGATGTTTCTTGCTTCTTGAGGTAGGACTGTATTGCCATAAACTTTCATCTTACAACTACTTTTGTGGCATCCCATAGGTTTTGGGTCATTGTGTTTTCATTGTCATTTGTTTCTAAGTATTTTTTGATTTCCTCTTTGATTTCTTCAATGATCTCTTGGTTATTTAGTAGTGTATTGTTTAGCTGCCATGTGTTTGTATTTTTTACAGATTTTTTTCCTGTAATTGTTATCCAGTCTCATAGTGTTCTGGTCAGAAAAGATACTTGAAATGATTTCAATTTTCTTAAATTTACCAAGGCTTGAATGACCAAAGCTTGTGACCCAAGATATGACCTATCCTGAAGCATGTTCCATGAGGAGTTGAGAAGAAAGTGTTTCTGTTGTTTTTGGATGGAATGTCCTTTAAATATCAATTAAGTCCATCTTGTTTACTGTATCATTTAAAGCTGTGTTTCCTCATATATTTTCATTTTGGATGATCTGTCCATTGTTGAAAATAGGGTGTTAAAGTCCCCTAATCTGATTGTGTTGCTGTTGATTTCCCCTTTTATGGCCGTTAGCATTTGCCTTAAGTATTGAGGTGCTCCTATGTTGGGTGCATAAATACTTACAATTGTTATATCCTCTTGGATTGATCCCTTGATCATTATGTAGTGTCCTTCTTTGTCTCTTGTAATAGGCTTTATTCTAAAGTCTATTTTGTCTGATATGAGAATTGCTACTCCAGCTTTCTTCTGATTTCCATTTGCATGGAATATCCTTTTCCATCCCCTCACTTTCAATCTGTGTGTGTCCCTATTTCTGAAATGGGTCTCTTGTAGCCAGAATATATATGGGTCTTGTTTTTGTATCCATTCAGCCACTCTGTCTTTTGGTTGGAACATTTAATCCATTTACATTTAAGGTAGTTATCGATATGTATGCTCTTATTACCATATTCTTAATTGTTTTGGGTTTCTTATTGTAGGTCTTTTCCTTCTCTTGTGTTTCCTGCCTAGAGAAGTTCATTAAGGATTTGTTGTAAAACTGGTTTGGTGTGCTGAATTCTCTTTGCTTTTGCTTGTCTGTAAAGATTTTAAATTCTATGATGAATCTGAATGAGATTCTTGTTGGGTAGAGTAATCTTGGTTGTAGATTTTTCCATTTTGTCACTTTAAATATATCCTTCCACTCCCTTCTGGGTTGCAGAGTTTCTGCTGAAAGATCAGCTGTTAACGTATGGAGATTCCCTTGTATGTTATTTGTTGCTTTTCCCTTGTTGCTTTTAATATTTTTTCTTTGTATTTAATTTTTAATAGTTTGATTAATATGTGTCTTGGCATGTTTCTCCTTGGATATATCCTGCATGGGACTCTCTGCACTTCCTCAACTTGCTTGACTATTTCCTTTTCCATATTATATAAGTTTTCAAGTATAATCTCTTCAAATATTTTCTCAGAACTTTTCTTTTTCTCTTCTTCTTCTGGGACCCCTATAATTCGAATGTTGGTATGTTTAATGTTGTCCCCGACGTCTCTGAGACTGTCCTCAATTCTTTTCATTCTTTTTTCTTTATTGTGCTCTGCAGTAGTTATTTCCACTATTTTACCTTCCTGGTCATTTATCTGTACTTCTGCCTCAGTTATTCTGCTATTGATTCCTTCTAGAGAACTTTAAATTTCATTTATTGTGTTGTTCATCACTGTTTGTTTGCTCTTTAGTTCTTCTAGATCCTTGTTAAACGTTTTTTTTGTATTTTTTCCATTCTATTTCCAAGATTTTGGATCACTTTTACTATCATTTCTCTTAATTCTTTTTCAGGTAGACTGCTGATTTCCTCTTCACTTGTTTGGTATCATGGTTTTTTATCTTGCTCCTTCACCTGCTGTGTATTTCTCTGTCTTCTCATTTTGCTTAACTTACTGTCTTTGGGTTCTCCTTTTCACAGGCTTCAGGTTCATAGTTCCCATTGTTTTTAGTGTCTTCCCCCTGTGGCTAAATTTGGCTCAGTGGGTTGTGTAGGCTTCCTGGTGGAGGGGACTGGTGCCTGTGTTCTGGTAGATGCAGCTGGATCTTGTGTTTCTGGTGGGCAGGACCTTGTCCGGTGGTGTATTTTGGGGTGTCTGTGAACTTATCATGATTTTAGGCATCCTCTTTGCTATGGTCAGGGATTGTGTTCTTGTCTTGCTAGTTGTTTGGCATAGGGTGTCCAGCACTGTAGCTTCCTGGTTGTTGAGTGGAGCTTGGTCTTAGTGTTTAGATGGGGATCTCTGGGAGAGCTTTCACTATTTGATATGACATGGGGCCAGGAGGTCTCTGGTGGGCCAATGTCCTGAACTCTGCTCTCTCACCTCAGAGGCTCAGGCCTGACACCCAGTTGGAGCACCAAGACTCTGTCAGCCACCTGGCTACTGCCCGGGCTGGGGATTAGATCAGCTCTGCAGTGGTGCCAGCTGCAGTCCACGCTCCTGGGGCTTCCCTCTCAGTCCCATCATATGTATCTTTTAGGAGATTCTAGTTCCCCACCTACATTTCAATAATTTTTACTTCATAGAAGAAAGCATTAATATGCCATCTTCTAAATTGTTTAATAGTAATCTATTACAACTGATAAAACTTTACTATTTACGTATGTTTATTATTGATTAGAAAAGGCTTTTTTCCTGTTTTACTTATACAGACTTCTATACAAATATATATATATATAATATATGCAAATATATATCATTGATATATACATACATCTATAAATATATAGATGTATCAATCCCAAAAGACTGTGTCATTTTATGAAGGTAGAAGAAGAGTGACCGCTCTACAGAATAATTTGTAATCAATTATGAGAACTGTATTAGTTAGGGTTCTGCAGAGAAACAGAACAAATAGGGTGTGTGTGTATACATATAAAGAGATTTATTTGGGAGAATTGGCTTATGTGATAGTGGGGGTGAGCAAGTCCAAAATCTGCATAGCAGTCTGGCAAACTGCAGACCTAGGAAACAGTTGATGTTGTAGTCTTAATCCCAAAGGCAGTCCAGAGTTAGAATTTTTTCTTCCTCAGGGGACCCTCAGTCTTTTTCTCTTAAGGCTTTCAACTGACCAGGTGAGGCTTACCCACACTGTGGCAGTAAATCTGTTTTACTCAAAACCTACTGACTGGGCTTCCCTGGTGGCGCTGTGGTTCAGAGTCCACCTGCCGATGCAGGGGACGCGGGTTCGTGTCCCGGTCTGGGAAGATCCAATATGCAGCGGAGCGGCTGGGCCCGTGAGCCATGGCCGCTGAGCCCGCACGTCCGGAGCCTGTACTCTGCAAAGGGAGAAGCCACAACAGTGAGAGGCCCGCGTACCGGAAAAAAAAAAAACAACAAAACCTACTGACTTAAATGGTAATCCCATCTTAAAAACACCTTCACAGCACTATCTATAATGGTGTTTGCCCAAATACCTGGGCACAATAGCCTAGCAAAATTAACACATACAATTAAATATCACAAGAATAAATGATCTCATAGGTATTTGGGGTGCAGAAAGCAAGTCTAATGTCTAGTAATAATTTAACTTTCAACAAATGACAATGAAAAATGAAACTTTATCCTTGAAGACCCAACTAGATAGAGCACACTTTCTTCCATCCCTTGACCTCAAGAGTTTAAAACTGTTTACAGTTTTTGAGTTGAAAGTAGCAAAACCATTTCATAACCAATTAAATTGGGGCCATTATCCAGGACTCACAGGTGTTTCATAAAGGAATTTCATACATAAATATATTTTTATACAATTTTAGAGGGAAAAATGTAGAAAGCAGTTTTCTGCTTTGTTGAAAAATCTAAAGACCCTTTACACTGAGAACGAAAAATGCAAAATAATACATAACTATAGAAACCAAGCTTCCTTGTTTATGCCCTCATTGCTCCTTATGCTACACCTCAAACATAACTCATTTGACACAGAGTAGCCTTGATTTATTTGTTTATGTGCTTGTATCTTCTGCCAAAATATTTGTTCTTTGAGACCAGGGATGATATCTTTCTTTTCTTTGTATCTCCAGCACATGTCAGAGTGTTCAGTACCTCTTAACAAATGTTTATTCAATTGAATCCATACTTTGAAGTTTGAAAAATATTTTCACATACCATTAATGTTTGTTCTAACAATATAGCATTAGTTCTATTGCTGTTGTAACAAACAAACACAAATTCAGTGGCTTAAAGCACCACAAATGTACTATAGTTCTGTAAGGTATGGGCAGGCTGTATTCCTCTCTGGAGGCTCTTGCTCATTCAATTGCTGAGATAATTCAGTTCCTTTTCGTTCTGTGACTGAGTTCCCTATTCCCTTGCTGGCTGTCAGCTGAACTCTGTTACCAGCATCTAGGGGCTGCCTGCATTCCTCCACCTTAAGTTCCCTCCCTCTGTGTCCAAAGCCACTTCTCTCTCATACTCTGACTCCCTGCTGCCTCTTGTTTTAGCAGATCTTTGACCATTCTGCCTTTCTCTTCAACTTTGGGAACCCATGCCATTGGGCACTCCCAGATAATCCAGAATAATGTCCCTATTTTAAGGTCCTATTTTAAGTCTTAAACCCATCTACAAAGTCCCTTTTGCCATGTAAAGTAACATAATTACAGGTTCCAGGGATTAGGGCATAGACAATTTGAGGGCCATTATCCAGTCTGCCATATGGAGTACCTTTATAACGATCCTTATTTTATAGGTGAAGCACCTGAGGGAAGAATGCAAGATGCTTTCCCATAGTCCACACAGAGCTTCAATCCAAAACAGACCATCTGGCATCAATGTTGGATCTTTCCACTGTACCAAACTGTCATGTTATACCCAAAAGGAATAACGAGAAAACTCTCTGGATATAGCATTGAAATTAAAGTCATCCAGTAAAAGAAAAGAGGCAAGCAAAGCCAATTGTGGCTTTTCACATAATAGTGTTAAAAGAATATGCATTTTAGGGCTTCCCTGGTGGCGCAGTGGTTGAGAGTCCGCCTGCCGATGCAGGCGACACGGGTTCGTGCACCGGTCCGGGAACATCCCACATGCCGC
>NW_021703774.1:111947489-111956049 GCF_005190385.1 Monodon monoceros
CCCCAAAAAAAAAAAAAAAAAGAAATAGAATATGCATTTTAAAAGTAAATAAATAAATATCCAAAGTGTATATACATCCAAAATGAAGGTGAATAATAGCTAGGAAGAAAAGAGGGAGAGCAGGAAGCATATAATGAGCCCTATTTATTTCCTTCTTCATGTTTGGGCCACAAGCCTTAAGACCTAAAGCAAAATTGATGTCAGACAATGAACAGTTTGCAGAGTATAAACAAAGATAAATTCCTATCCCCTGGACTAACAGTATAAGGCTGCAGCCTATGGAATGGAGAGAGGATTTGTATAGATTGGCCAGAGCTACCATAAGGTTTCAAGGCCACTTTATAGAGCTACTTACTTCATGATGAGACTTCATATAGCTACACACCTTAATAAATTTATATCAGACCAAGACGTGCTTTATCAGAGATAGATAGACACTTTCTTGACATATTCTAAAGCTTCTGGATTACATCTTGGGAATCAGAATATGAAATCTAATAGCTGTGTTTTGCAGTTAGTATGTGGTTTGGTGCTCTTGCCATTAAAAAGAGGAAAAAACACCATAAGCCCACTAACCATCCCTTATCCAACGAGGTACTTTAAGAACTAAGGAAAACAGAAACTCGTGAATTATTTATTTTAAATGTGGCCATTTCAATAGAAGCAGCTCAGTGTCTACTATAGCCCAACCTCAAAAGAGTAATGCATACACACAAAAAAAAACATATTTCTCTATGTGAAAGAGAACATAGCTTTAACTGAAAAAATGTCATCTAAAACTGTAATGATTAAACATTGTAAATGCTAACTTCATGTTAAATAAAATTATAAATATATTGCAACAACAAATCAAAACTACCAGCCAATTCGCTTTTCCCCAGTAAGTCTAGTGAACATTTTACAAAACCAGTGTAAAAAAATTCACTTTTATTTTGTTTTGATTTTCTATTTCTTTCTTAGATTAAAAAATTGAAATGAATAAATGTACAAATTTAAAACTTTATGCTCAACACTTGATTATTCATGTTAATGAGAAATCAAAGCATTGGTATTCGAAAATAAGACATAATCCCCCAGACATTCATGTTTTTCATTAGAATGTGGTCATGTATACAATTGGATAAACACACAGGCTCTGTCTACATGATAATAAATCAACTGGTTAAACAGTGAAAAATTTAGGTAGCTATACTTGCTTTGCTTACATGATGCCAAGTGTTTGATATTTTGTTTTTATATGTTAGCAATTCTATTGCTTAATTAACTTAAGCCACTAGACTTTTTAATACATTCTAGACAAAGCCATATTTATATGAAAATATTCCCATATGCAGCTCCTCTGTGTCTAGCTTCTGCAGCCATCAGAACAAGCCTTATATGATAGATATGGCATAATGAAAGGGAAAAGCCTAGCAATATGCATGAAATTAATCATCTTTTCTCATTGAAGCAGATGTGCCAGTGGGTGCATGGTTCGTGCACACAGATATTCTTAGGCAAAACTTTACCTGGCTGCAAACATTACTGTTTTTGTTATTTTATTATAATTATTTTGCTGTAAGAGTGGTAACAGTCACAGGAAGTAGCATTGATAAGAGGAGCACAGGGTTTGGGAATTAGGATACCTGAGACTTTTTGTTCCATCTAAAGATAGCTTTTTCATTCTATTTGGCAAATCACTTAACCTCTCTAGATCTTGGATTCCTCTTCCTTAAAAAGAGTCTTATGTAAGTTTATTATCTCTAAGAAATTTGACTCATTCCTGGCAGACAGTGTGTATTCTTTCAGATAACGTCAAATCTTTCTGGTTTCTCTTCCATAGCCAGCCTAGACTATGCCACAAATAGCAGCTCCAACCATCTGGGAGCTAGGAAATAAACCTTTTTTTCATACATGACTTTTCATACATGACTTTTCATACATGACTTAAATCAGAGTTTCTTAAACTTCTATGTGCATAAGCATCACCTTGAGGATTTCCTTAAAGGTGCCAACTTACCTGTCCCAGCTTCAGTAACTCTTATTCAACATTACATGGTAGGGCCTAAAAACCTGCATGTTAATTGTCATCCAAAATAATTCTTTCATAGATGATTCTCAGACTACATTTTGAGAAACACCTACCCACACTTAATGGAAGCCATAACTACATGGAGAGCATCATCTGTATAGTGAGCAGTTAACATTTGTCCTTGGATTATGGCTATAATTATAAATGAATTTCTGGTATAGTCCTGATTGTTTAACAGGTGGTTTAGTCTGGTTTCCCCAGATGAGAATATTGAGAGTAGAATTTGTGTACAAGAGTTCTCAAGAGAAACCAGAACAGGAATGGGAAAATCAGGATAGCTTCAGGCCAAGAAACCTAGCAAGGTGAAGTCATGCATTCAGAAAGCTTTGGAGTGTAAATTACATTGTATTTTATTGCATATCCTGGTAACACATCTGGGCCTTTGAACTATGGCACCAGTACCTCATTGGCTACTGCATGCTCTGTGGGAACAAAAACTACCAGGCACCTTCCTGAGACAAGTGGCTCCGGCACCAAAAGGACAGTCTTTGAAAATGACTGCAGATTGCAGTCCTTAGGAGGGGAGCATGCAGAAGTTGGGGGTGCATTTTCCAAGGGTATCTAATTGGGTCAGGATCCAGAAGTTTCCACTTCAGCTGGCTATCTCATATTCTATTTTCCTGTGTTAAGTCTACTTAAATACTAAATACTTGCAAGCTATACATTCCTTGCTTTTGACATTCAGTTAGTCTGAGAACCCTGAAAATGGAACTTGAATAGTGAAGGAGTTCAACCCCAAAATATGCTGCTTTCGCATATTGATTATTTTGAGTTAAAGGCAATTGAGAAACTGCAGGTGCCTGAAGGGCACTCTGACCTTCCTTTTTCTACCTAAAAGCAGGAGATAAAAATCCATGTGAAAGATGCCCTCCCTATACCAGGAGGAAGGAAGACGTTCTTATTACCAGAGACAGGAAATTGAGGCTGAGAAATCTGTACAAACCAATCTTGTTAAACTAACTCTTACTTCCTAGTTATTTCTCTACAATTGACTGCCCGTTCTCCAAACCTCTTTGTCTTGTTTCTTTGTCTAAAAGTTATAAATGCTTTGTGCTCTGGTCAATTCTTTGTGTCTTCAACCTCTTGAGAAGGTTCCCGTGTAACAATTTAATCAAATGTGTATCCTTTACTCCTGTTAATCTGTTTAATCATTTCAATGTTTAGACCCAGTCAGAGCCTCTTAGAGGGTAGAGAAGAACTTTTTCTTCCCTAAAAGAGTCAATTCAATTGGATTTTTCCCCGAATGTTCTTCTGCTTTGTATTTCCTAATTCTGATCTCAGTGTTCTTTCTCAGAATTCCATCATAGTGTATCATACACTTGTTGTCACAGAGCACAGAGCATTTAAAATTCAAAATACAGCATTGCTTCTTGTCTTTAGTGAACGCTTATGAATTCTGGACTCCAATTCTCAGGCTACTGCTTGCTAGGCATACACTATCTTGCTGAACTTTCCATTTGACCTCGCCTCTGTCACTCTTAGACTGCCCTAGGACAACTGCCCATCCAAACAAGTCCAGTTTGATTCAATTCGAATTAAGTAAGATTAACTGGAATCTACAGACCAGCTCAGAATTCGATTTGGGAAACAGAAGTCTATGTAATTGCTAATGATTAAAAAGATGTGCTTATGTAACATTTTAACATTGAAATTAAATGTTCTTAATTTCCCTATTTAGTTAATTTAATCCAATGTACAAAATGGTCTGTTCCCTAAGTCTTATACAAATACAAACTGCTAGTTAGGACTATATAATAAAGATAGTAAAAAATGATCATTGGACAGATTTTAAAAATCAAGTTAAAATTATCTCATAGGCTTTTAATGTCCTACTTGGGACTAGTGAATTGCATATAAATCTAGAAGTAGCTGCAAAAGTGTTTATTCAGTAAAAATGTGTGTAGAGATGATTTTTTGTTATCTGCCTGTTCTGCCACGTAAAGTGATGAAGATGTTGGTGAGTCAAAGTGCTAGTAACATATTCCTTGAAGTTATAATGCACTTCTAGTGATGAGGAATGAGTAGTGCTAACTCTGGATATATTGATCTAAAGTACCTATCTGAAAAAAACATAAGAATGACAAATATTGATGAATTTTTTTCTACAAGATGACAGATTTAGAGTACTTGGAGGTAGTTGTATATTTATATACTCTTTACCATTTTTTTTACAAGACACTTATCTACCTATCAGACAAAAGACGAAACCTTGAAAGCTGTATTTTGTGCTAGTGTGTGTGTGTGTGTGTGTGTGCATGCGTGCATGACCAAAAGTGTCTTCAATATTGGAGAATAAATAGAATAAGTCAATCTGTTCCATCTTCCCTAGACACATAATGATTCGGTTAGTCATCACAATTTTGCATAACAGGGATTTTCACCAGTTATTTTTTAAACAAGTTTTCCAAAATTACTAACGTGAATATTTTCTTTCCATATATTTGACTAAATATTACGTTAGAATTAACTAATGATTTTGGTTCACCTAATAATATAACACATACTAGCACTAACCAAATAACATTTTGGCATCTCCAAGCATTTATTAAAATGTTACAGGTTGGCCAAGAAAAAGAGTTTAGAATTGACAAATGAAATGCCTAGATTCCAAAATAATACAGGTTGAAAATTCAGTTTCTGTGAATGGAAAATAAGGTAGATACAGAATCTTTACATGAAAGCAGAAGATGGGGAGGTGGGTATTGCAGGAATTTTGTTGATTTTAGAAAAGCAGAGGATATGGCAAGCAGAATCCTTTTTGTAAGGGGAAAGAGTGGTCATATTTATAGACTTCAACGTATTTTAAGTTTCATTTGAGCATATTTAATAACTACTTTATTCTTAGAATTGAAGCAGCATCTACTAGATTATTGTGAATAGGGCAAAGAATTATTTCATAGTGTGGCATACCTGTATCTGTGAAACTCAAGTTAATTGCCTGAGACGTTTTGCCATAGAGACAAGCCAAAATAAACCACGGGGATTGTATTTTTGTAATACTAATCAAATTTATTTTTTTATTGCTCATGGCTAGTCATAATAGTTATAATAAAATCTAACTTTTCCCTGTTTTGGATAATGCCAATCTTTTGTGCCAAATAGCCCTGGTAGTTTAACATTTGGGATTCCACATGAATGATTTACAGTAAATCACAGAGACGGAAGTGCTATTTAATACTAAGCTAGGTTACTAAAGATCATTGAGGATATGAAAAAGATAAGACAATTTAAGGGGAAAGTGTCTACCTATCATCTATCATCTATTTGTCATCTATTAGCTATTTATTTAGTAATCCTTATACCTATAGACACACACATATTTATACACACATATAAAGAAAAAGTGAATTGTTTTTTTTTAAATCATAAAGGCAGGTAAGAGCATAGTTTATTTTGGGACTATCATTATTTCTTGTCACTTGGGTGGTTTTAAATAAGGAAATAGTCCTAAACTGCAATTAATTCCACATTATTTTATAAGGATTCTTTCATTCACTTGAGTTTACTAAGGTTATTTTTTTACCTAAAGAACAATGCATACATGCATACAAGCTAAAATTTTCCAAGAACATTTACTTCAAAACTCCAATTTTATTTTTATTTATTTCAGAAAATAGATCTTTATTATCAGTTCACATGTTCTACTACATTAACAATATCTAAGTCCAAAATAGCAGTAAAGAATTTGAGCCACTGAGAAAATGATTTCTCTCTCAGTTAAATAACCATTGGTACTGTAGAAATGAACACAGCTCCAATGCTCATTTAAATCTAGAGTTACAAGAATCATTTAGGTATGGCTTGTGATGAAAGCACATAGAAAGGAAAGGGGAGAAAGCTGCTTCTCCTTGTCTGACAACTTCATGGTAAGAATGTCTCCTTCGACATATCCTGTAGGGAAATAATTTAAAGAAGTCTTTTCACAGCTTGACAACTGTACTCATGATTTCAGTTTCCATATTAATTCAAAGATTCATAAATGAGAAAGAAAAATTAAATTTATATCAAAATGTGTGTTTTGAAGAAATTTCCAATGGTTGATTGGTTGAAATGGGAAGCTCTTTATTATCTTTTAAGAAATTTCTCCATTCCATAGAAATATGTTTTACAAATGTTTTCAGATTAGTATGTCCTTTATCCTCTAAAATGACTGTTTAAGCAAATCATTAGGTTAGACATAAGATTTTTTTAAAGTAATAATAAGGTAATAATAAAAAAGATGATATCATCTAGAAACTTTTAGATGTAAATTTTACTTTTGTTTTGGGTTACCTCATATTTTAAAAACTTATATTTCAGTAAGTAAGAATTTAATAGTTGTCTGAGATTTATATCTATTACAAAAGAAAATTCATTCTATAATTATAGCTAATAAATTTTATGTATATTAAATATTACAGTTAGTGAGAATATATCCATGTCTCTTACTAGACATCAACTCAATGATAATTAGTTATGCCAAAAAGTTATATCAAATGATTTTTAGAAAGAAGCACGTTATTGATTCAACATACATTCAAAAATAAAAATAAGTATAGTGTGCTTATGACAACAGATGTATATAAAAGAAGAGCAAGACAATTTTACTTGACAATCTGTTCAATGATTCAGCAGTGTCATGTGGTTCCCCCAAAATGTTTATATAATCTAACTTTAATGCACAGTGAAAATATGGGTATATAATGCTTAGATGGTAGTCCCGAACCTTCTTTTTTTACCTTTTTTTTTTTTTGTCAAATTGTATCTATAGTATAGAGTTCTCTACTATATACATATGGTGGATTAGTGATGGGTGTACATTTTTTGTCATATCTTACATTAAGAGATAAAGTCGAGACTGCAGAGGAAGATGGCGGAAGAGTAAGACGCGGAGATCACCTTCCTCCCCACAGATATACCAGAAATACATCTACACGTGGAACAACTCCTACAGAACACCTACTGAAGTCTGGCAGAAGACCTCAGACCTCCCAAAAGGCAAGAAACTCCCCACGTACCTGGGTAGGGCAAAAAAAAAAAACAAAGACATAAGAATAGGGACGGCACCTGCACCAGTGGGAGGGAGCTGTGAAGGAGGAAAAGTTTCCACACACTAGGAAGCCCCTTCGCGGGCGGAGACTGCGGGAGGCGGAGGGGGGAGCTTCGGGACCGCGGAGTAGTGCACAGCGACGGGTGCGGAGGGCAAAGCGGGGAGATTCCCGCACAGAGGATCGGTGCCGACCGGCACTCACCAGCCCGAGAGGCTTGTCTGCTCACCTGCCAGGGTGGGCGGGGCTGCGAGCTGAGGCTCGGGTTTCGGTTTTGGACGGAGCGCAGGGAGAGGACTGGGGTTGGCGGCTTGAACATAGCCTGAAGGGGTTAGTGCACCACGGCTAGCTGGGAGGAAGTCCGGGGAAAAGTCTGCACCTGCCGAAGAGGCAAGAGACTTTTTCTTCCCTCTTTGTTTCCTGGTGCGCGAGGAGAGGGGTTTAAGAGCGCTGCTTAAAGGAACTCCAGAGACGCGCACGAGCCGCGGCTAAAAGCGCGGACCCCAGAGACGGGCGCGAGCCGCGGCTAAAAGCACAGACCCCAGAGACGGGCAGGAGACGCTAAGGCTGCTACTGCCGCCACCAAGGGGCCTGTGTGTGAGCACAGGTCACTCTCCACACCCCTCTTCCGCGGAGCCTGTGCAGCCTGCCACTGCCAGGTTCCCGGGATCCAGGGACAACTTCCCCGGGAGAACGCACGGTGGGCCTCAGGCTGGTGCAATGTCACGCCGGCCTCTGCCGCCGCAGGCCCGCCCCACACGCGGTGCCCCTCCCTCCCCCCCGGCCTGAGTGCGCCAGAGCCCCAGAATCAGCGGCTCCTTTAACCCCGTCCTTTCTGAGCAAAAACCAGATGCCCTCCGGCGACCTACACACAGAGGAGGGGCCAAATCCAAAGTGGAGCCCCTGTGAGCTGTGAGAACAAAGAAGAGAAAGGGAAATCTCTCCCAGCAGCCTCAGAAGCGGCGGATTAAAGCTCCACAATCAACTTGATGTACCCTGCATCTGTGGAATACCTGAATAGACAAGGAATGATCCCAAATTGAGGAGGTGGACTTTAGGAGCAAGATCTATGATTTTTTTTCCCTTTTCCTCTTTTTGTGAATGTGTATGTGTATGCTTCTGTGTGAGATCTTGTCTGTATAGTCTTGCTTCCACCATTTGTTCTAGGGTTCTATCCGCCCATGTTTTTTTAAAAAATTTTTTTTCTTAATAATTAATTTTAATAACTTTATTATACTTTACCTTCGTTTTTTCTTTATTTCTTTCCTTCCTTCCTTCCCTCCTTTAGACAACGAATCATCCCAAATTGAGGAGGTGGTCTCTGAGAGCAAGATTTATGATTTTTCCCCCTTTACCTCTTTTTGTGAGGGTGTATGTGTATGCTTCTGTGTAAGATTTTGTCTGTATAGCTTTGCTTCCAACATTTGTCCTAAGGTTCTATCCGTCCCTTTTTTTTTTTTTT
>NW_021703774.1:111956149-112140824 GCF_005190385.1 Monodon monoceros
TTCTTTCTTTCTTTCTTTCTTTCTTTCTTTCTTTCTTTCTTTCTTTCTTTCTTTCTTTCTTTCTTCCTTCCTTCCTTCCTTCCCTCCTTTCCTTCTTTCTTTCCTCATACTTCTACTAATTCTCTCTACTTTTTCTCACTTTTATTCTGAGCCATGTGGATGAAAGGCTCTTGGTGCTCCAGCCAGGAGTCAGGGCTCTGCCTCTGAGGTAGGAGAGCCAACTTCAGGACACTGGTCAACAAGAGACCTCCCAGCTCCACATAATATCAAATGGCGAAAATCTACCAGAGACCTCCATCTTAACACCAGCACCCAGCTTCACTCAATGACCAGCAAGCCACAGTGCTGGACAACCTATGCCAAACAACGAGCAAAACAGGAACACAAGGCCACCCATTAGCAGAGAGGCTGCCTAAAATCATAATAAGGCCACAGACACCCCAAAACACACCACCAGACGTGAACCTGCCCACTAGAGAGACAAGATCCAGCCTCATCCACCACAACACAGGCACTAGTCCCCTCCACCAGGAAGCCTACACAACCCACTGAACAAACCTTAGCCACTGGAGACAGACATCAAAAACAGTGGGAACTACAAACCTGCAGCCTGCAAAAAGGAGACCCCAAACACAGTAAGATAAGCAAAATGAGAAGACAGAAAAACACACAGCAGGTAAAGGAGCAAGATAAAAATGCACCAGACCTAACAAATGAAGAGGAAATAGGCAGTCTACCTGAAAAAGAATTCAGAATAATGATAGTAAGGATGATCCGAAATCTTGGAAATAGAATGGACAAAATGCAAGAAACAGTTAACAAGGACCTAGGAGAAATAAAGATGAAACAAGCAACGATGAACAACTCATTAAATGAAATTAAAAGTACTCTAGATGGGATCAATAGCAGAATAACTGAGGCAGAAGAATGAATAAGTGACCTGGAAGATAAAATAGTGGAAATAACTACTGCAGAGCAGAATAAAGAAAAAAGAATGAAAAGAACTGAGGACAGTCTCAGAGACCTCTGGGACAACATTAAACGCACCAACATTCGAATTATAGGGGTTCCAGAAGAAGAAGAGAAAAAGAAAGGGACTGAGAAAATATTTGAAGAGATTATAGTTGAAAACTTCCCTAATATGGGAAAGGAAATAGTTAATCAAGTCCAGGAAGCACAGAGAGTCCCATACAGGATAAATACAAGGAGAAATACGCCAAGACACATATTAATCAAACTGTCAAAAATTAAATACAAAGAAAGCATATTAAAAGCAGCAAGGGAAAAACAACAAATAACACACAAGGGAATCCCCATAAGGTTAACAGCTGATCTCTCAGCAGCAACCCTACAAGCCAGAAGGGAGAGGCAGGACATACTGAAAGTGATGAAGGAGAAAAACCTGCAACCAAGACTACTCTATCCAGCAAGGATCTCATTCAGATTTGATGGAGAAATTAAAACCTTTAGAGACAAGAAAAGCTGAGAGAGTTCAGCACCACCAAACCAGCTTTACAACAAATGCTAAAGGAACTTCTCTAGACAAGAAACACAAGAGAAGGAAAAGACCTATAATAACGAACCCAAAACAATATAGAAAATGGGAATAGGAACATACATATCGATAATTACCTTAAATGTAAATGGACTAAATACTCCCACCAAAAGACACAGATTAGCTGAACGGATACAAAAACAAGACCCTTATATATGCTGTCTACAAGAGACCCATTTCAGACCTAGAGACACATACAGACTGAAAGTAAGGGGATGGAAAAAGATATTCCATGCAAATGGAAACCAAAAGAAAGCTGGAGTAGCAATTCTCATATCAGACAAAATAGACTTTAAAATAAGGACTATTAAAAGAGACAAAGAAGGACACTACATAATGATCAAGGGATCGATCCAAGAAGAAGATATAACAATTGTAAATATTTATGCACCCAACATAGGAGCACCTCAATACATAAGGCAAATACTAACAGCCACAAAAGGGGATATCGACAGTAACACATTCATAGTAGGGGACTTTAACACCCCACTTTCACCCATGGACAGACCATGCAAAATGAAAATAAATAAGGAAACACAAGCTTTAAATGATACATTAAACAAGATGGACTTAATTGATATTTATAGGACACTCCATCCAAAAACAACAGAATACACATTTTTCTCAAGTGCTCATGGAACATTCTCCAGGATAGATCATATCTTGGGTCACAAATCAAGCCTTGGTAAATTTAAGAAAATTGAAATTGTATCAAGTATCTTTTCTGACCACAACGCCATGAGACTAGATATCAATTACAGGAAAAGATCTGTAAAAAATACAAACACATGGAGGCTAAACAGTACACTACTTAATAATGAAGTGATCACTGAAGAAATCAAAGAGGAAATAAAAAAATATCTAGAAACAAATGACAATGGAGACACAACGACCCAAATCCTATGGGATGCAGCAAAAGCAGTTCTAAGGGGGAAGTTTATAGCAATACAAGCCCACCTTAAGAAGCAGGAAACATCTCGAATAAACAACCTAACCTTGCACCTAAAGCAATTAGAGAAAGAAGAACAAAAAACCCCAAAGCTAGCAGCAGGAAAGAAATCATAAAAATCAGATCAGAAATAAATGAAAAAGAAATGAAGGAAACAATAGCAAAGATCAATAAAACTAAAAGCTGGTTCTTTGAGAAGATAAACAAAATAGATAAACCACTAGCCAGACTCATCAAGAAAAAAAGGGAGAAGACTCAAATCAATAGAATTAGAAATGAAAAAGGAGAAGTAACAACTGACACTGCAGAAATAAAAAAGATCATGAGAGATTACTACAAGCAACTCTATGCCAATAAAATGGACAATCTGGAAGAAATGGACAAATTCTTAGAAATGCACAACCTACCAAGACTGAATCAGGAAGAAATAGAAAATATGAACAGATGAATCACAAGCACTGAAATTGAAACTGTGATTAAAAATCTTCCAAAAAACAAAAGCCCAGGACCAGATGGCTTCACAGGCGAATTCTATCGAACATTTAGAGAAGAGCTAACACCTATCCTTCTCAAACTCTTCCAAAATATAGCAGAGGGAGGAACACTCGCAAATTCCTTCTACGAGGCCACCATCACCTTGATAGCAAAACCAGACAAGGATGTCACAAAGAAAGAAAACTACAGGCCAATATCACTGATGAACATAGATGCAAAAATGCTCAACAAAATACTAGCAAACAGAATCCAACAGCACATTAAAAGGATCATACACCATGATCATGTGGGGTTTATTCCAGGAATGCAAGGATACTTCAATATACGCAAATCTATCAATGTGATAAACCATATTAACAAATTGAAGGAGAAAAACCATATGATCATCTCAATAGATGCAGAGAAAGCTTTTGACAAAATTCAACACCCATTTATGATAAAAACCCTGCAGAAAGTAGACATTGAGGGAACTTTCCTCAACATAATAAAGGCCATATATGACAAACTCACAGCCAACATCGTCCTCAATGATGAAAAACTGAAAGCATTTCCACTAAGATCAGGAACAAGACAAGGTTGCCCACTCTCACCACTCTTATTCAACATAGTTTTGGAAGTTTTAGCCACAGCAATCAGGGAAGAAAAGGAAATAAAAGGAATCCAAATCGGAAAAGAAGAAGTAAAGCTGTCACTGTTTGCAGATGACATGATACTATACATAGAGAATCCTAAAGATGCTACCAGAAAACTACTAGAGCTAATCAATGAATTTGGTAAAGTAGCAGGATACAAAATAAATGCACAGAAATCTCTGGCATTCCTATATACTAATGATGAAAAATCTGAAAGTGAAATCAAGAAAACACTCCCATTTACCATTGCAACAAAAAGAATAAAATATCTAGGAATAAACCTACCTAAGGAGACGAAAGACCTGTATGCAGAAAATTATAAGACACTGATGAAAGAAATTAAAGATGATACAAATAGATGGAGAGATATACCATGTTCTTGGATTGGAAGAATCAACATTGTGAAAATGACTCTACTACCCAAAGCAATCTACAGATTCAATGCAATCTCTATCAAACTACCACTGGCATTTTTCACAGAACTAGAACAAAAAATTTTGCAATTTGTATGGAAACACAAAAGACCCCGAATAGCCAAAGCAATCTTGAGAACGAAAAAAGGAGCTGGAGGAATCAGGCTTCCTGACTTCAGACTATACTACAAAGCTACAGTAATCAAGACAGTATGGTACTGGCACAAAAACAGAAAGATAGATCAATGGAACAGGATAGAAAGCCCAGAGATAAACCCATGCACATATGGACACCTTATCTTTGATAAAGGTGGCAGGAATGTACAGTAGAGAAAGGACAGCCTCTTCAATAAGTGGTGCTGGGTAAACTGGACAGCTACATGTAAAAGTATGAGATTAGATCACTCCCTAACACCATACACAAAAATAAGCTCAAAATGGATTAAAGACCTAAATGTAAGGCCAGAAACTATCAGACTCTTAGAGGAAAACATAGGCAGAACACTCTATGACATAAATCACAGCAAGATCCTTTCTGACCCACCTCCTAGAGTAATGGAAATAAAAACAAAAATAAACAAATGGGACCTAATGAAACTTCAAAGCTTTTGCACAGCAATGGAAACCATAAACAAGACCAAACGACAGCCCTCAGAATGGGAGAAAATATTTGCAAATGAAGCAACTGACAAAGGATTAATCTCCAAAATTTATAAGCAGCTCATGCAGCTCAATAACAAAAAAACAAACAACCCAATCCAAAAATGGGCAGAAGACCTAAATAGACATTTCTCCAAAGAAGATATACAGACAGCCAACAAACACATGAAAGAATGCTCAACATCATTAATCATTAGAGAAATGCAAATCAAAACTACAATGAGATATCATCTCACACCAGTCAGAATGGCCATCATCAAAAAATCTAGAAACAATAAATGCTGGAGAGGGTGTGGAGAAAAGGGAACACTTTTGCACTGCTGGTGGGAATGTGAATTGGTTCAGCCACTATGGAGAATAGTATGGAGGTTCCTTAAAAAACTACAAATAGAACTACCATATGACCCAGCAATCCCACTACTGGGCATATACCCTGAGAAAACCAAAATTCAAAAATAGTCATGTACCAAAATGTTCACTGCAGCTCTATTTACAATAGCCCAGAGATGGAAACAACCTAAGTTCCCATCATCGGATGAATGGATAAAGAAGATGTGGCACATATATACAATGGAATATTACTCAGGCATAAAAAGAAGCGAAATTGAGCTATTTGTAATGAGGTGGATAGACCTAGAGTCTGTCATACAGAGTGAAGTAAGTCAGAAAGAAAAAGACAAATACCGTATGCTAACACATATATATGGAATTTAAGGAAAAAAAATGTCACGAAGAACCTGGGGGTAAGACAGGAATAAAGACGCAGACCTACTGGAGAACGGACTTGAGGATATGGGGAGGGGGAAGGGTGAGCTGTGGCAGGGCGAGAGAGAGTCATGGACATATACACACTAACAAACGTAGTAAGGTAGATAGCTAGTGGGAAGCAGCCGTATGGCACAGGGATGTTGGCTCGGTGCTTTGGGACAGCCTGGAGGGGTGGGATAGGGAGGGTGGGAAGGAGAGAGACGCAAGAGGGAAGACATATGGGAACATATGTATATGTATAACTGATTCACTTTGTTATAAAGCAGAAACTAACACACATTGTAAAGCAATTATACCCCAATAAAGATGTTAAAAAAAAAAAAGAGATAAAGTCTATTTCTGTTCCTTTTGGACCTGGGATAACCTTGCTCTAACTTGCTTTGCTCAAGAGAAAGGAGCAGAAATGACATCATGCATGTTTGAAGCTGAGCTTAAATCTACAAATTCTGCTTTGGCTTTCTTAAAGCACTTCATCTTGGGGACCAGCTATCCTGCTGGAGAAAGCCTCACTCCATGAAAAAGCCATGTAGCGTGGACTGAGGCACTCTTGTTGATAGACTCAGCTGAGCTCCAAACAGTGTTCCAGCAAAAACTACCAGTCACAAGAGTGATCCCTGTTGGATACTTCAGGCCAGTCGAGCCTCCTGATGGCTGTCATCCAAGCTAATACCACATGGAGCAGAATAACCATCCATCTGGTTCATGTCAAACCACAGAATCATGAGAGATAGAAAATGGTTGCTTTGTTTTGTCACTAATTTTTGAGTGACAGTTAATTTATGTTCAATTACCTATTTACAGTTTATTGCATAGTAATAGGTAATTGAAGCATCCTTTGAGGGTTATAGACAAGATAGAGTGTGTTTAGAGAAGAGAGCTAAGTCTTTTGATATCCTCACCACTCATAAGTGTTAGCATGGGCTTGAGATTAGTGTTATTGCCCTCAGCTTGTTGTCAATCACAGAGGGTGTCCTCAGCTTCCCTCTGAACCTCATTGCTTTAGCCAGGTCTTTGTGGCCCAGTCTCTGAATCAGTTTATGATAAGCATTCTAATGCTCTTCTGAGACTTCAGTTCTACCCTGAATCCAGGAATGTAGCTGGGGCCCAGACAACCTATCTTACACTTTTCAGTCCCTCTTTCTGTGAGCTGACATGATTTCCTACATTTGCTTGACTAGATGGTGAGCTAATTCAAATGGAATAAATCAACAGAATACATAACTCTTTCATTCAATTGGCTTTGAAATCACATTGTTCTCAGTCCCACTGAGGACTCCTGAAAATCTCACCTCTCTAGAGGCCTCTTTTAGAATAAACAAATGGTTTTATCAGTTAACTGTAGTGTAACTCAGGATGACAAAAGAAGTTTAAGCAACCTCCTATGTGAGTCCAGAGGAAGGAAAGTTTAATTCTGACTTTAGAAATTTACTGGAAAGAAGAGAATAAGGTTTGAAGAAATCTTGATAAAGGAAACATAGGAGTTAATACAAGAGGTTAGGACAAGAAGGTCTTGCTAGACAATGAAGAAGGTAACTGAATTCCAGATTGAGGGAATGCAATGAACACAAGAATAGTAAGCATAGGGAATTTGGGAAGTTTGATATAGCTAACATAATAGGAAGATAACTAGGAAACAGGAGTTTGAAGCCAGGTTTCTTCAGCCCTTGCTAGAAGTTTGCACATTTGGGGGGACAATATGGCACTAGGGAATGCTTTTTTGGGTACTGTTGGATTATATGACCAAACCAATATTTTGGAAAGATAGCTGGTGACAGAATGGAGGATGATCTGAGGGATGGATGGACGTGCAGCATGTAGAATATTTAGGAGGC
Source organism: Monodon monoceros (assembly GCF_005190385.1). Lineage (NCBI taxonomy): Eukaryota > Metazoa > Chordata > Mammalia > Artiodactyla > Monodontidae > Monodon > Monodon monoceros. The sequence continues at coordinate 111,963,454 of NW_021703774.1, forward strand.
TCCCACAATAGTTTAGCAGAGTAAAGATGGAAATACCGAAGAGTAAAAGGAAATGAATAAGGGAATAACAACGTGAAAGAATATCTTTAGTCTTGAGGTTGGGAAAAAAACAACTTTGAAGTTTCAAAGCTGGGTGGCTGTGAAGATAGTGCTATAATTATCCTGTTGAAGAGGACAGGAGTCTTTTGATATGGAAAAGGGGGAAAGAGGCATAATAAGAACATGCTGGTCTTATGTGGAGATTGCAAGCAAGCATTTGCAATTCATCTGTAAAACGCACAAGAAAAACACTGAGAAAGTGTTATCAATAGACGATAAACCAGTTGTAGAAAGAAACTGAAGCCATGAGAGGAGAGGAAATGTGCAGAAAAGAGTAGAATAAAACTTCTGACAATCCCAGTGATTGTCAGGAGAATAGGAACAGAGGCACAAGTGAAGCAGAATAAGAAAATCATGAGAATCGTGTTATTGAATCAAAGGAGTTCAGGGAGATGGGTGAACCACAGGGCCAAATATTTTAAAAAGGTTAAAGATGATGAAAAACAAAAACCCAAAACTGGACCCCAAAATGAGAAGAGCATCATAAGGAAATTGAGAAAGCAGCCTTATACTAATATTTCAAGACAATTAGCAGAGAAAGGAAGAGAACATTACAAAAATGATATCTGAGGTACAGAGATCATCAACATGTATAACAGCTTCTCAGAAGAGATCAGTTATAAATGATCCAAAAATTCATCTGAGTGTAGAATAATAAATTTTAGATTAGTGAGCTACAACATGGAGTATTTAATTTAAGGAATATGCTATTATAAATTCCTGAATGATACTGGCACTGCTAGTGCAGAGAACACATGGACTATTTAGAAACCACATCTGGGTATTTTTCATTTATTTTCATTTAAAGTTATAGCCAAATTCATCTTAGACATTGTGTTGTATAATTTTATATGATTTAAATATGTATTGGGTACATCCAAGATAAATGTATAATTAAAATTTGATTATGGTTTCATTTCAAACTATATTTCTTTTTTAAAAACCTAGAAACTAATTCATTATATTAATACTATACACAATTGTTAGTGATCTTAAAATGTAATATTCAAACTTTTAATTCTACCTGAGTAGGGTTAAGATACAGTGTAAATAGATTGTTGTTCACTTTAATACTTGACACTATTGATTCATCAAAAATAGCTTTACTTTCACAGAAGATCAAAGTTCCAAGTTTGCAAACAATAGCGCAATGCCACAGTAGTTTGATTTTTTTTTAAGAAAGAACTATAGGATCTTCATGTTTATAAAGAACAAAAAACATAAGCAAGCAATAAAAGGTAACTTTCAAAAATAGTTCATGAAATTCTTTGTAGATTGCTTCCAGTCTCTAATCTGAAGTGCCTCTTCTGAAGATTCACTTCTGCTTATAGTATTTTAGCTAAGTTCAATGTGTATAGAAGTTTTACTTTATGTAGTAAATGTTTTCATGTGAAACTCTTTACTTGTCCAGTCAGGTTGTTCCTGATCAATCATGACCAAATACTCCAGCAAGTATTCCAGGAAGTCAAATCTGTGGGTGTGAGAACATGAGGTGAGGCTTTCACTACTTGTTTTGGTGAGGCTTTCACTACTTGTTTTGTTTAAATATACTTGGAAAACTTGGAGAAATACCTCAAGGGAATATGGATATTTTTCACTTGCTTGTGATTAAAAACAAATTTTAAGAAAGTCTCCTTTTAACTGAAGATACTTAATTAAAGCTAAAGGAGAAAGCTAACCACTTAACAGCAGGGGTACCCATGGATACATATGCTTCATTAATTGGATGAAAGCAGAGGAGAAAAACCTTTCCAAAAATATTACTCTGTGTTTCTGAACACATTTCATTAAGTGCATTCTTTAATCAGTGATCAACATAGATTAGGGTGAGACCTCCCATAGTCATGTCTTCAAAACACTTTTAGATAAAACACCACAATAAAGGGGCGGGATGGAAGTTAGGAGGACATTCTTTTTTGTTTTAAAGAGCAAAAGACCATTATCTGCTCATAAGTAGAGCTTGTACATCTCTACAAAGCAAAGACCGTACATTCATTCTTGCATTCAGTCAACAATGACTTCCTGTCCCCAACGCCAGTGGTCCTAAGCTAGATGCTAAGTATAGAGCAGTGAGCAATAATGACACTCAACAACAGGGAGCTCTATTACCATGTGATAAGTGCCATAACATAGATGAGTCCAAAGTGTTCCAGGAAGACTAAGGTGATATAATTAATTTCATCTTGGGAGGACAAAGGATGTTTTTCTGAGGAAGTTACTTCTATACTTACACCTCAGAATAAAAAGGAATTAACTTGTCAGAGAAAGAGGGAAAAGAATGTTATAGGCAGTATTAAAAGGTAAACTGAGGCACATTAAACATTTTAAGAATTTGAGCAAAAGTTGCTTTGAATCAGGTAGTGACAAATTGGAAGTAGTTGGAACACGCCAGAACTGGAGCTAGGGGAAAGGCTTTCATAGAACAGACACAAGCAAAGCAAGGAAATGATTTGACTGGCTCTAGCTTACGCGGTTGCCTTGTTTGGGAAAGCCTAGTTGGCTGTTTGTGATTAGCTGTCCCTAGGCTTTGATTTCCTAACCTTGAGGCATTTACAAGCTTATGATTTAGTTTGTTTATGCAGGCTTTTGAGGCATTAGAACCCCCTCAGTCTAATGCCCTCCTTGTTTAATTAATTTAACAGCAGAAAGAATGATATACACAGACACCAGGAAGCAGGGAGAACCTGGGACTTCTGCAAGTGATTCCATGCAGCTGGACAACAAAAAGCCAAATGAGGGGTATGGAGTGAGCATAAGACCAAAGGTAGAAGCAGGGGCTAGTTAAAACAGGCTTCTTAAGCTATGTTTACAAGAATGGATTTTACTTGAAACATAATTATGTGTGTAATACATGTCAACAACTGTACATTTTTGGAAAATGGATAATATTTTAAAAATATCTCTACATAAACTATATAAGAAGCACAACAAAGTATACAAAATCTGTTTTTCCCATCTATTCAAAGAAAGAATGAACTGGAAATATCAACCATGATATCCCCATACAAGCTGACTTAACGTCACAAATTTCATTTAATGGTTTTTTTGAGGGTGATATTACTGATCCTTTTGGATACAGACCTGCTATTTAGCTCTAATAATAAAAATTTGAAAAGCTAACAACCATTAATAATAAAATCAAATACTCCAGAACAAAGTATTTCCAAAATTGAAAGTCAATTTTGTATAAAGAATACAATCTCACCATATATATAAGAGAACTCTTGACGGACATAATGGCAGAGACTACCTTGTATGCAAAAGTGACATAATGATTTGTCCCTTCCCCCAAAATTGAATGTGGTGATGGTGGCATTAGCAATATTGTATACATTGCATAATTTAAATGATATTTTGGCAAAATATGGATTTGCCTACTTAACCAAGAAATAAACAGAAGGTATAAATTCTCATTCACCTATTTTTGAAGAAAAGAATAGTAAGAAAATGAATAGAAACTTTCTTTTTCACATACTCATCAAGCTATTTTAGGAGAAATTCTAATCTAAGCAATAACAGGGGAAAATTTAGCAATAGCAGCCAATGCATTAATTTGATGTCATGAAAGCAGTCAGTTTACTGATAATACTAAAAGAAAAGGATGAAATAATAATAAGCTAATGGTAATCGAATGAACTCCTTAAGGCATAAAAGGTTTAGCTTCTGATACATTAATCACTAATGGAAACAATGATAATTTCCCCAACAAGATACGCCATAAATATCACCTAATAAGCCTCAAACTACATTTTAACTAAAGAGCTGGATTTTTCCTAGAGATACAGCCACATAATGCTATGTATCTTTTAAGATCAGTTATTGTACATGTGCCGTGGAAGATATTATAAGATTTGTAGCAAAAGCAGTTATGCTTTGGAGATAAGAATCCTACTTTCAAAGGGAGCAGGCTTACTTCAATGTTCTTCGGTTTATTCTTTTTAAAAAAGTTGTAAATATTTTTCTCTTGTGGACTAGACTTATACTGATTTTATATATTTTATAACCAGTACTTATGACATAACCCAAATCTTAAAGATATCTCCACTTTCCATTGCTGCTTACTTTGATTAGTTGTAAATTGAGCACAGTCTTTGAATGGTCTCTTTCTGTGGGTATTTTTACTATTGTGTAAGGCTAGGAGGCATCCCTTTTGGGGATTTGCCACTTATAGTTCCCTTTCTTTTCTAATCTTTTTCTTCACTGCATCATGATCATGCAAAGATGAGGGAAATGTTTTTTTATTGTGACACCAAGACAGACTACTTTCAGTTTAAATATACTCCTGGCTAGAAAAATGCAATAAACCTTGGTACCTATGGAAATACATTAAGCATTTTTTGAAGCTAAATTGAAGAATTTTACATGGATACAAACAGATCATTTGTGTGAGTGACTGAATATTTTCCTTTGAGAATGATGAGTATATAAACATTTTTCAGACAAATTCCTGAAGTTGGGAAACATACTTAATTTCAGTAAATCTTTTAAAGCCTGGAGGAAAAGAGAATCAATAAAAAATGCAAATCAGGGCTTCCCTGGTGGCGCAGTGGTTGAGATTCCGCCTGCCGATGCAGGGGACACGGGTTCGTGCCCCAGTCGGGAGGATCCCACATGCTGCAGAGCGGCTGGGCCTGTGAGCCATGGCCGCTGAGCCTGCGTGTCCGGAGCCTGTGCTCCGCAACGGGAGAGGCCACAACAGTGAGATGTCCGTGTACCGCAAAAAAAAAAAAAAAAGTGGAAATCAATCTATATATGGAACAAGACCTGAAAATATATTTTAACAAGCAAAGTACTCTGCTCTCAAGCTTTTGTAAGAAAATATCTGAAGCCCCAAATATGATTTTAAAAGGGAGCAATTGTCAGTATTAATTATCTTAGGCATTGAAAACTATTTTTATGTTCATAACATCAGAATGTCATTTGTTTCTGATACAAATTATTCATTATTTGATCATTATATCTATCATCCATTATCATCAGTTCTTCTCACGATGTTAGTGATGTAAAGAAGTTAAACTGATTTCTCTTTACTTTACAATAGTTGTAACAAATGAGATCACTACTGACAGCAGAAATATCAAGGCATTTCTGAACATAGGGAGAAAGGAGGGTGTTAAGAAAGACAAAGAACTCTTTTGGAAGTTTAGATAGATAGATAGATAGGGATATCTGTGGCTAATAAAAAGTATCCCAGTTGGCAAAAGCAAATTTGTCACAATCAAGATCTAATTTAAAAAAAGAGCGATTTTGGGTGTTCAAGACGGCAGAAGAGTAATATGTGGAGATCACCTTCCTCCCCACAGATACACCAGAAATACATCTACTGATGTGGAACAACTCTTACAGAACACCTACTGAATGCTGGCAGAAGACCTCAGACCTCCCAAAAGGCAAGAAACTCCCCACGTACCTGGGTAGGGCAAAAGAAAAAAGAATAAACAGAGACAAAAGGATAGGGACGGGACCTGCACCAGTGAGAGGGAGCTGTGAAGGAGGAAAGGTTTCCACACACTAGGAAGTCCCTTCGCAGGTGGAGACTGCAGGTAGGGAGGGGAGAAGCTCTGGAGCCATGGAGGAGAGTGCAGCAACAGGGGTGTGGAGGGCAAAGCAAAGAGATTCCCACACAGAGGATCCGTGCCAACCAGCACTCACCATCACCAGAGGCCTGTCTGCTCACCCGCCAGGGCGGGCGGGGGCTGGGAGCTGAGGCAAGGGCTTCAGTCGGATCCCAGGGAGAGGACTGGGGTTGGCTGTGTGAACACAGCCTGAAGGGGGCTAGTGCACCATGGCTACCCAGGAGGGGTTCTGGGAAAATGTCTGGAGCTGCCTAAGAGGCAAGAGACCATTGTTTCAGGGTACACGATGAGAGGGGATTAAGAGTGCCACTTAAACAAGCTCCAAAACCGGGCATGAGCCGTGGCTATCAGCACGGACCCCAGAGACGGGCATGAGATGCTAAGGCTTCTACTCCTGCCACCAAGAAGCCTGTGTGCAAGCATAGGTCATTCTCCTCACCTACCCTCCTGGGAGCCTGTGCAGCCTGCCACTGCCAGGGTCCTGTGATCCAGGGAAGCTTCCCCAAGACAACACAAGGTGTGCCTCAGGCTGGTGCAGTATCACGCTGCAGGCTTGCCCCACATCCGTACCCCTCCCTCCCTTTGGCCTGAGTAAGCCAGAGCCCCCGAATCAGCTGCTCCTTTAACCCTGTCCTGTATGAGCAGGAACAGACGCTCTCAGGCGACCTATACACAGAGGCAGGGCCAAATCCAAAACTGAAACCCGGGAGCTGTGGGAACAAAGAAGAGAAAGAGAAATCTCTCCCAGCAGCCTCAGGAGCGGCGGAATAAATCTCCACAATCAGTTTGATGTACCCAGCAACTCTGGAATACCCAAATAGGAAATGAATCATCCCAAACTGAGGTGGTGGACTTTGGGAGCAATGATAGATAGATATATATATATTTTCTTTTTCTTTTTCTTTTTCTCTTTTTGTGAGTGTGTATATGGATGCTTCTGTGTTTGATTTTGTCTGTATAGCTTTCCTTTACCATTTGTCCTAGGGTTCTCTCTTTCGGCTTTCTTTTTTTTTTTTAATATAGTTTTTAGTTCTTGTTACCATTGGTGGATTTGCTTTTTGGTTTGGTTGCTTTCTTATTTCTTTCTTTCTTTCTTTTTATTACTTTTTTTAAAATTTAATTTTATTTTTAATTTAATTTTATCTTTTATTTTTCATTTCAATATCTTTATATATATATATATATATATATATATATATATATATATATATATATTCTTTTCTCTTGCTTTCTTTCTTTTTCTCACTTTTATTCTGAGCTGTGTGGATGATACGGTCTTGATACTCTGGCCGAGTGTCAGGCCTGGGCCTCTGAGGTGGGAGAGCCGAGTTCAGGATATTGGTCCACCAGAGGCCTCCCAGCTCCATGTAATATCAAAGAGTAAAAATCACCCAGAGATCTCCATCCCAATGCCAAGGCACAGTTCCACTCAACGACCAGCAAGCTACACTTGCTGGACACCGTAGGCCAAACAACTAGCAAGACAGGAACACAACCTCACCCATTATCAGAGAGGCTGCCTAAATTAATAATAAGGTCACAGATAGCCCAAAACACATGACCAGACGTGGTCTGCTGACAAGAAAGACAAGATCCAGCCTCATCCTCCAGAACACAGGCACTAGTCCCCTTTACCAGGGAGTCTACACAACACACTGAACCAAACTTAGCCACTGGGGGCAGACACCAAAAACAGTGGGAACTATGAACCTGTAGCCTGCGAAAACGAGACCCCAAACACAGTAAGTTAAGCAAAATGAGAAGACACGGAAATACACAGCAGATGAGGGAGCAAGGTAAAAACCCACCAGAACAAACAAATTAAGAGGAAATAGGCAATCTACCTGAAAAACAATTCAGATAAATGATAGTAATCATGATCCAAAATGTTGGAAAGAGAATGGAGAAAATACAAGAAACGTCTAACAAGGACTGAGAAGAACTAAAGAGCAAACAAACAATGATGAACAACACAATAAATAAAATTAAAAATTCTCTAGAAGGAATCAATAGCAGAATAACTGAGGCAGAAGAACAGATAAGTGACCTGGAAGATAAAATAGAGGAAATAACTACTGCAGAGCAGAATAAAGAAAAAAGAATGAAAAGAATTGAGGACAGTCTCAGAGACCTCTAGGACAATATTAAATGCATTTGAATTATAATGGTCCCAGAAGAAGAAGAGAAAAAGAAAGGGACTGAGAAAATATTTGAAGAGATTATAGTTGAAAACTTCCCTAATATGGGAAAGAAAATAGTTAATCAGGTCCAGGAAGCGCAAAGAGTCCCATACAGGATAAATCCAAGGAAAAACACGCCAAGACACGTATTAATCAAACTATCAAAAATTAAATACAAAGAAAACATATTAAAATCAGCAAGGGAAAAACAACAAATAACATACAGGGAATCCCTATCAGGTTAACAGCTGATCTTTCAGCAGAAATTCTGCAAGCCAGAAAGGAGTGGCAGGACATAATTAAAGTGACAAAAGGGAAAAACCTACAACCAAGATTACTCTACCCAACAAGGATATCATTCAGATTCAGTGGAGAAATTAAAACCTTTACAGACAAGCAAAAGCTAAGAGAATTCAGCACCACCAATCCAGCTTTACAACAAATGCTAAAGGAACTTCTCTAGGAAGAAAACACAAGAGAAGGAAAAGACGTGCAATAACAAATACAAAACAATTAGGAAATTGTAATAGGAACATACATATGGATAATTACCTTAAATGTAAATGGATTAAATGCTCCCACCAAAAGACATAGACTGGCTGAAGGGACACAAAAACAAGATTGTATATATACTGTATACAAGAGACCCACTTCAGACCTAGGGACACATACAGACTGAAAGTGAGGGGATAGTAAAAGATATTCCATGAAAATGGAAATCAAAAAAAGCTGGCATAGCAATTCTCATATCAGACAAAATAGACTTTAAAACAAAGACTCTTACAAAAGACAAAGAAAGACACTACATAATGATCAAGGGACCAATCCAAGAAGATACAACAATTATAAATATTTATGCACCCAACATAGGAGCACCTCAATACATAAGGCACATGCTAACAGCCTTAAAAGGGGAAACCTACAATAACACAATCATAGTAGGGGACTTTAACACCCCTCTTTCACCCATGGACAGATCATCCAAAATAAAAATAAATAAGGAAACACACGCTTTAAATGATACATTAAACAAGATGGACTTAATTGATATTTAAAGACATTCCATCCAAAAACAACAGAATACACTTTCTTCTCAAGTGCTCATGGAACATTCTCCAGGATAGATCATATCTTGTGTCACAAATCGAGCCTTGATAAATTTAAGAAAATTGAAATCATATCAAGTATTTTTTCTGACCACAAAACTATGACATTAGATATCAACTACAGGAAAAAAATGTGTAAAAAATACAAATACATAGAGGCTAAACAATACAATACTTAATAACCAAGAGATCAGTGAAAAAATCAAGGAGGAAATCAAAAAATACCTAGAAACAAATGACAATTTAAACATGACAACCCAAAACCTATCGGATGCAGCTAAAGCATTTCTAGGAGTGAAGTTTATAGCTATACAATCCTACATTAAGGAACAAGAAACATCTCAAATAAACAACCTGACCTTACACCTAAAGCAATTACAGAAAGAAGAAGAACAACAACAACAACAACAAAAAAAAAACAAAGTTAGCAGAAGGAAAGAAATCATAAAGACCACAACAGAAATAAATGAAAAAGAAATGAAGGAAACAATAGCAAAGATCAATAAAACTAAAAGCTGGTTCTTTGAGAAGATAAACAAAATGGATAAAACATTAACCAGACTCATAAAGGAAAAAAGGGAGAAGACTCAAATCAATAGAACCAGCAGTGAAAAAGGGGAAGTAACAACTGACACTGCAGAAATACAGAGCCTCATGAGAGACTACTACAAGCAACTATATGCCAATAAAATGGACTACCTGGAAGAAATGGACAAATTCTTAGAAAACCATAACCTCCCGACACTGAACCAGGAAGAAATAGAAAATATAAACAGACCAATCACAAGCACTGAAATTGAAACTGTGATTAAAAATCTTCCAACAAACAAAACCCCAGGACAAGATGGCTTCACAGGCAAATTCTGTCAAACACTGAGAGAAAAGCTAACACCTATCCTTCTCAAATGCTTTCAAAATATAGCAGAGAGAGGAACAGTCTCAAACTCATTCTACAATGTCACCATCACCCTGGTATCAAAAACAAAGAAGTCACAGAGAAAGAAAACTACAGACCAATATCACTGATGAATATAGATGCAAAAATGCTCAACAAAATACTACCAAACAGAATCCAACAGCACATTAAAAGGATCATACACCATGATCAAGTGGGATTTATCCCAGGGATGCAAGGATTCTTCAATATACGCAAATCAATCAACGTGATAAACCACATAAACAAATTGAAGGAGAAAAAGCCATATGATAATCTCAATAGATGCAGAAAAAGCTTTTGACAAAATTCAACACCCATTTATGATAAAAATCCTAAAAGTAGGCATAGAGGGAACATACCTCAACATAATAAAGGCCATATATGACAAACCCACAGCCAACATCATCCTCAATGGTGAAAAACTGAAACCATTTCCACTAAGAACAGGAACAAGACAAGATTGCCCACTCTCACCACTATTATTCAACATTGTTTTGGAAGTTTTAGCCACAGCAATCAGAGAACAAAAAGAAATAAAAGGAATCCAAATTGGAAAAGAAGAAGTAAAGCTGTCACTGTTTACAGATGGCATGACACTATACATAGAGAATCCTAAATATGCTACCAGAAAACTACTAGAGCTAATCAATGAATTTGGTAAAGTAGCAGGAAACAAACTTAATGCACAGAAATCTCTTGCATTCCTATACACTAATGATGAAAAATCTGAAAGAGAAATTAAGGAAACAGCTCCATTTATAATTGCAACCAAAAGAATAAAATACCTAGGAATAAACCTACCTAAGGAGACAAAAGACCTGTATGCCAAAAACTATAAAACACTGATGAAAGAAATTAAAGATGATATAAACAGATTGAAAGAGAAACCATGTCCTTGGATTGGGAGAATCAACATTGTGAAAATTACTATACTACCCAAAGCAATCTAAAGATTCAATGCCATCCCTATCAAACTACTACTGGAAATTTTCACAGAACTAGAGCAAAGAATTTTGCAATTTGTATGGAAACACAAAAGACCCCGAATAGCCAAAGCAACCTTGAGAAAGAAAATCGGAGCTGGAGGAATCAAGCTCCCTGACTTCAGGCTATACTACAAAGCTACAGTAATGAAGACAGTATGGTAAAAGCAGAAATTTAGATCAATGGAATAGGATAGAAAGCCCAGAGATAAACCCAGGCACATATGATCACCTTATCTTTGATAAAGGAGGCAAGAATATACAATGGAGAAAAGACAGCCTCTTCAGTAAGTGGTGCTGGCTAAACTGGACAGCTACAAGTAAAATAATGAAATTAGAACACTCCTAACACCATGCACAATAAAAAAACTCAAAGTGGATTAAAGACCTAAATGTAAGGCCAGACACTATAAAACTCTTAGAGGAAAACATAGGCAGAACACTCTATGACCTACATCACAGCATGATACTTTTTGACCCTCCTCCTAGAGAAATGGAAATAAAAATAAACAAATGGGATCTAATGAAACTTAAAAATGTTTGCACAGCAAAGGAAACCATAAGATGAAAAGGCAACCCTCAGAATGGGAGAAAACATTTGCAAATGAAGCAACTGACAAAGGATTAATCTGCAAAATTTACAAGCAGCTCATGCAGCTCAATAAAAAAAAAAAAAAAAAATCCAAAAATGGTCAGAAGACCTAAATAGACATCTCTCCAAAGAAGATATACAGATTGCCAACAAACTCATGAAAGAATGCTCAACATCATTAATCATTAGAGAAATGAAAATCAAAACTACAATGAGGTATAACCTCACACCAGTCAGAATGGCCATAATCAAAAAATCTACAAAGAATAAATGCTGGAGAGGGTGTGGAGAAAAGGGAACTCTCTTGCACTGTTGGTGGGAATGTAAATTGATACAGCCACTATGGAGAACACTATGGAGGTTCCTTAAAAAACTACAAATAGAACTACCATATGACCCATCAATCCCACTACTAGGCATATACCCTGAGAAAACCATAATTCAAAAAGAGTCATGTATCACAATGTTCATTGCAGCTCTGTTTACAATAGCCAGGACATGGAAACAACCTAAGTGTCCATCAACAGATGAATGGATAAAGAAGATGTGGTGTATATATATAATGGAATATTACTCAGACATAAGATAAATGAAATTGAGTTATTTGTAGTGAGGTGGATGGACCCAGAGTCTGTCATACAGAATGAAGTCAGAAAGAGAAAAAACAAATGCTGTATGCTAACACATATATATGGAATCTAAAAAAAAAAGTGGTTATGAAGAACATAGGGGCAGTATGGGAATAAAGACACAGACCTACTAGAGAATGGACTTGAGGATACTGGGAGGGGGAAGGTTAAGCTGGGACAAAGTGAGAGAGTGGGATGGACATATATACACTACCAAACATAAAGTAGATAGCTGGTGGGAAGCAGCCACATAGCACAGGGAGATCAGCTTGGTGCTTTTTGACCACCTAGAGGGATGGGATAAGGAAGGTGGGAGGGAGGGAGATGCAAGAGGGAAGAGACATGGGGATATATGTGTATGTATAGCTGATTCTCGTTGCTATAAAGCAGAAACTAACATACCATTGTAAAGCAATTATACTCCAATAAAGATGTTAAAAAAAGAAAAGAAAGCACTGGAAAATAATCTAAAACTCATTAATTATATTAAGGAAAATAAAGAAAAAGGAAGAAAGAGTCTTCTACACGAAACATGTATTCCCATTGCATACGTGATGATTAGTTTTATGTGTCAACTTGGCTAGCTACAGTATTTAGTTATTCGATTAAACACTGCTCCAGATGTTGCTGTGAAGACACAATGTAGATGTGGTTAGGATCTACAATCAATTGACTTTAAGTAAAGGTGATGATCCTTGATAACATGAATGGGTGTCACTTAATCAGTTGAAGGCCTTTAGGCTAAACACTGAAATTTCCTGGAGAAAAAGAATTTCTGCTGGAGACTACAGCATAAACTCCTGCCTACAGGCATGAGCCAAAGTTTTTTGGACTTTGTTATCCCTTAATCATATGAACCAGTTCCTTAAAATAATCTCTCTCTCTCTCTCTCTCTCTCTCTCCCTCTCTCTCTCTCTGTATCTATACACACACACACACACACACACACACACACACACACACACATATATATAATTTACTTGTTTGTTTGTTTGTTTTTGTTTTTCTGGAGAACCTTGACTAATAAAGCAGGTAATCCTTTCCTGAATGTTCTTCTCTTGTTGAGGAAACATTTCCCTGATATCACCATTGACAAAACTCACTCACAGATTTTATTAAAAAGAGGAATTTCTGCTAATGTATGATAACCAGATGTTTCTGAATAAAAATATCCCATGTTTTACAGTTGCATTCCCAGTAATTTATTTTATTTTATTTTCCAAAATATCTGAAAAATGCCCCTGTAACTACCTGAGAACCTTATTTATTATACATTTTCACAAAACCTTTTAAGGTTCAAAGATATGCTCTTAGGCCTCCAGTTTTCTGTTCAGAGATCCAGAGCATGGAGCCTGCATCGATTGTCACTCTCCAAACTCTCATGGTACAGCTCCACTCAGGTCTTGATAAGAGCAAAAGTAATTACTATTATTTTCCACAATCTAAGAAGACTGATCTGAACATGCGGATGTAGTATAATTACAGATCGTTTTACAACTGGTATATTAGTATACCATCTCTGTAAAAACTCCTATTGGTGAAAATATTTATGTGTGATGTATTTATATAAGTGCATATGAAAATGTGAACAGCTATTAGGATATTCTATTCCAAATCTCAAATTATATGCAAGTGCTCTGGCACTTGTAAAGTGCTGGATGATGTTAAGTTTAGCTGAGGAGCTAGAGAAAGCATCATGTAGGTGATGGGACTTAAGACAGGCCTTAAAGAACAAGACTTAAGCAACCACACAGAAGATTCAGGGGCATACAGCATCTGGGGCAAGTTCTAAGCAATGGTTTAGAACTTGTTCTAAACCATGGATGTTGGGAACCACTACCAAAGTGGGTAGAGTAAGAGAAGGTTTCACATTTTGCCATTTTAAATGTAAGAAAACAAAACACAACTTTGTGCTTCCAATTCTGGCTTCCTGGGTGATTACACAGCTGCCAATAAAGAAAGGTTTACTCAAGAAAAAATAAGTCGGTATAAATTGAAATAAACAGTAACAGTTTAAAATAATTGTCTAATCAATATTAATTCCTCTGGTAACTATTTAACAGCATTAATCCCAGTGAACTCATTTAGTATTAATGTGAATGTCACAAGTAATTCAATTGGATTTCCACTGTAATTCAACATTAATTACCTTAACTAGGCCATTATTTTATAGCACTACCCAGAAAACATGAAAATAAAAGCAACACAATAAAACATTAAATAATAATATTGAAGTGCTATACAGTTTATCTCTTTATAATAAACTACTTAATTTATCAAATAAACTATTTGATAGATTTGAAATATTTACTTTGAAAGGTTTAATTTATTAGTAGAATATACACACTCACACATGCCCACAAAATTATGGCACATCACACCCGTATTTGTAAGAAAAATTGTTAAGTCTTGAGATTTCCTGTTTAAGTTTCTACACTTAGTAAACCATATTCATTTAACTGTTGACTCCCTATATGCAAGTAGAGATGTATATGAATTTTGTTACACAATATGATTAGAAGAAACTATGTTTTATGGTACTTTTGCTAGTTTGTCAAGGTTTTTTTCAGTTTTCTCACTATCAGGTTATCAGCTGTCATATGTTACTTGTATGGCATTATGTAGGCATTTAATTTGTCTTCTCTCCACTTTCAATTTAATCCTTCTAATATACTGAACGCTATAAAAAAAAAAAGGAAGGAAGGAAAGAAGGAAGGAATGAAGGGAGGGAGGGAGGAAGGAAGAAAGGGGACTTTCATGGCAGTCCAGTGGTTAAGACTTCACCTTCCACAGCAGTGGGTGTGGGTTCGATCCCTGGTTGGGAGCTAAGATCCCACATGCCTTGCGGCCAAAAATCCAACACATAAAACAGAAGCAGTATTGTAACAAATGCAATAAAAACCTTTAAAAAAAGAAAGAAAGAAAGAAGAGAGAGGGAAGAAAAAATGATAAGCTTCTCACAAGTATCTGTGAAGTATGAATCAGCAGGTTCTAAGTGACAGAATGTGGATCTCTGAATATAAATATTAGCCTTCATTTACTGATTATACATAGATATTTCACCTTTGAAAATCCTCAAAGGACTGTGTTCTAGGACGTTAAGAGTTCCACATCCGGATTTCAAATTAAATTGTTCTGAGACGTATCACAAAATGTAAATGCTATATCTAATGCTTCTTTTTACATTTTTATTTCATATATAAGCACTCAAGAAAGGAAGCATGTTTTATTCAATTTTGCACATCCTGTAGCACCAAGAGCAGTGTTTTGCAAAACAAATATTCCCTGGGGGAAAAAATACAACAGAATTATTCTTTACCTCATCATAGGTACTAAATAAATATGACAATTATCTACTAAATCATTCATTCATATATGTTTATATACTACACATTATATAATGTGATTTACAACACAGTCTTTTTTAGCAGTTCATTGAACAAGCATCTTTAAAAAGTATGCCAAATGAAATCTTACATGAAACCCCAATACATAAAACAAACATGCATCAGACACGTGATTGAAATGGGGGCCATGGGACCTGGAACCCTAGCAGGCTTCCCTTAATGATAAGGGCAGCCTATGGGGAACCACCAGGGAACCTCAGGGCTTAAATAACCTTAAAACAGGTAGCAAGGATATAGGAATCAAATCTGAGCAAAAACGGAGCTATACAGGTTTGTTAACTATAGATTGCTGGTCATGCAACTTAACTTTTCTGAGCTTCCATTTGTCTACTTGTAAAATGAGACTGAATGTATCTATCAGTAAGTGTTATCATGAGGGGTAGAATAACAGACATAATATCACTGCTATACTTATAATTCATTCATTCAAGAAATATTCATTTATATACATACAAAAGAGAGTATTATTGGCCATAAAAAGGAAGGAAATATTGCCATTTTCAACAACATGGATGGGCCTTGAGGTCATTACACTAAGTGAAATAAGTTGAAAGGCAAATACCATAAAATCTCACTTTTATGTGGAATCTAGAAAAAACAAAACAAAAACCAAGCTCATAGATACGGAGAACAGATTGGGAGTGGCCAATGTGGGGAGTGAGGGGCAGAGGAAATGGGTGAAGGTGATCAAAAGGTGCAAATGTCCTGTTATACAATAAATAAATCATAGAGATGCAAGGTATAGCATAGTGACTATAGTTAATAATATTCTATTACATATTTGAAAGTTGCTAAGAGAGATCTTAAAATTTCTCATCACAAGAAAAAAATCTGTAACTGTGTGTGGTGACGGATATTAACTAAACTTATGGTGATGATCATTTCACGTGTCTTATGTTGTACACCAGAAAATAATATAGTGTTATAGGTCCATTTATGTCAATAAAAATATTCATTTAATTTGTACTTTGTTCAAAACTTAATAGTTGTTGAGGTTAAGGTAGTGAACAAAACAGACCAAGGCCCTGCCTTCATGGAGCTCATATTCTAGTGGAGGAGATTGATACTAGATCAAGTAATGATATAACATTTCAGATGATTATAAATAATATAATTAACAACAGGTAGAGAAAAAAGAGGAGAGATGTTTTTGTTAGTCTAGTATTTAGGTATGGCACTCAGGAAAGCATTTGGGATGAAGTGAGAGAGAAACCTAGATGGATATAAGGAGGGAGAGAATTCTTGGTGCAGGGAATGATTATTATAAAGGTCCTGAGTTGGAGTAGTCTGGATGTATTAGAGGAACACGGCAGAGGCCAGTACTAGTTGACTGGAGGGGACCATATCTGGCCAGTGAGAGGAACTGAGGTCACAACATTATCAGGGACTCTGATCGTTAAAACTTTAGGTCACTTTAAGAACTTTGGATTTGACTCCAAGTTAGATGGGAAGGTGGTGGGTGATTTTAAACAGAGATGCTAATTGACTCACACACTGAAGGAAACACTCTGCTGTTTGGGAAAGAGACTGAAATGGGAGGCAGCATGGGTGAAGGAAAGAGTTCAAAGGAGGCTTTGATTATAAGGGATGATGGCTGGTGTCTTGGGCTGGGGAACCACTAATGAAGTTGGAAAAATGTATAGGTGGAATTGGGAGGTCTATATATTTTGTTTTTTATTAATCATGAATTATGTATCATGATGTAGTAAACACACACACATACACACACACACACACGATTTGAACTGGAGCAAGATTGTGTTTGTATTCCTATTTGAATTGATGCCAAATTTGTACTGATGCAAAAAAGCTCTAGGAAAATATTTCATCTCTCTGTTTTCCTCCTATGGCTTTAGCTTCAAGCTGGTATCCTCCCTCATGAGTATGCACTCCTACTCCCATAATTTAACCTCTCTCAGCCTTCCTTGCTCTGTTTGTAAAATGTTCAGCTTTGCTCTCTAGGTTGAGACTGAATCTAATGAGAAGGTGGAAATGCTTTGAAAACTATAAAAGTGTCCACAGTTGTCAGATGCAATCAATATATTACAATATATCATAGCCCATTACATTATATTATACTTGATGCTTATATAAACTTGCCTTCTGATTCTTGTGGTCCTTTATCATCTATTAACATGTCCATTTCTACTTTTCTCAATGTGTTGTTTCTTTTTCACTATATTGCTGTATACGAAGGAGAATGTTATTTGAGTTCTCCTGTACCTCTTCTGTCTCAGGAGAATGTGTTATGGGGCAGGTTGTGGAGGCAACTGCAGAGGGAGTCCTCTCCAAATCCAGAATAACTACGACATCGCAATATGACATAACATACCGCAGATGGGATAGTGTTATTGTCTTTCATGCATATAAGTGTGCTGGAAAATATGTTTCTTCATTGTGTTTTATAGCTTGCCAGTAGCAGCTACACTTTGTGTGTGTGTGTGTGTGTGTGTGTGTGTGTCTGTTGGTCTGTCAAGGGGGTAGTGCTCTACAACTTACTTTTATAATTGCTGTTTTTGTGCTTCCTACAACTTTATACAGTTTTTACCAGTCATCTGTTTTATTGCTGTGTTCTTCTAACTGGTTTTGCTCTTTGACCCCTGAATTCCATCAGGTTTCCCAGTATGCTATATATTGCATCTTAACTCCTATGATCCAGTCATTTGAACCATGACATTTGCATTGTTTTTTCTACATGTGGTAACAGATTTTTTTGTCTTCTGAATAATGTGACCAGCCCCACTGATGGTGAATGAGAAGTTTGTGAAATACTAGCTAAGGTTGATTAGTGTCAGTGAAAAAATGTTTTCTTTTTTTTCTTGTATTTGTTTTGTTTTATTATAAACCTGTTTAATAAGAAGGGGTGGATTAACATTTTAGAGTGTGTTTATTTTTGATAAATATGCACACTTCTCTCAGAACAATTCTGTTGTAATGACATTTCTATTCCTAGAATAATACCTTTTTATAATCTTTCCATACTATACATCTGATTTTGCTTTCCTCATACAAAAGAGACCATTCAAACTATTGATGGAATATCTGCAACACTTATTTATATTGTTTTATTTTTAAACAGCATAATTGAGATATAATTCATATGCCATACATTTAAAGTGCCCAATTCAGTGTTTTTAGTATATTCCCAGAGTTGTGCAACCACACACTGTAATCAACTTAGAACCTTTTAATCACTCCAGAAAGAAACCCTGCATCCTCTAGCAACCACTCCCCACTTCTCCCCAGTATCAGAAAAATGTTAATTTCCTTTTTGTTTCTATAGATTTGCTTAATCTGAAAATGTCTTATAAGAGGAATCATACAACATGCAGTCTTTTGTAATGGGTTTTCTCACATGACATTAAAATTTTAAGATTCATTCATGTTGCAACATGTATCAATATTTCATTCATTTTTATTGCCAAATAATATTCCATTGTGTGGATATAGCATATCATATATACCCATTCATCAGTTGATAGACATTTGGGTTTTGACCACATTTTTGGTTATTGTGAATGTTTGTGCTATGAACATTCGTGTCCAAATTTCTATGTGGACATACCATCTCATTCTCTTGTGTATGTACCTAGAAGTGGGGTTGCTGGGTTATATGGTAACTCTATGTTTAACCTCAGAAACTTCTAGATAGTTTTGCAAAGCAGCTTCAGCATTTTGCATTTCCACCAGCAGTGTATGAGGGCTAGAATCTATCCACATCTTCGACAACATTTCTTGTCATCTGTCTTTTCTATTTTATCCATCCTGAATGTGAAGGGATATCTTACTGTGGTTTTAATTTGCATTTCCCTGATGGCTAATAATGTTTGTCACCTTTTCCTTTTTTCTTATTGGTCATCTGTATACCTGCTTTGGAGAAATGTCTATTCAGATGCTTTCCATTTTTAAATATTGTGATATTTGCCTTTCTATTATCGAGTTGCAATCCTTTGTATATTCTAGATACCTTATCAGATGTTTTATTTTCAAAATTTTTCTCCCATTCTGTGTATTGCCTTTTCACTTACTTGAAGGTGCCTTTTGAACCACAAGATTTTAATTTTGATTTAAATTAAAATTTAATTTGATGATGTCCAATTTATATTTTTCCTGTGTTACTTGTGCTTTTGGTGTCATATCTAAGAATTCCTTGTCTAATCCAAGGTCATGAAAAATTATACCTATGTTTTCTTTTAAGAATTTGATACTTTTAGCTCTCACATTTAGTTTTTTTAATGTATTTTGAGTAAATTTTTGTATATAACATAAGATAGGTATACGACTTAATTCTTTTGCATGTGAATATACAGTTGTCCCAGCACCACTTATTGAAAATACTATTCATTTCCAAAATTTTTATCTTAGTGTAAAAATAACTAGATTTGCAGGAATTTAAGCAGCAATTTTTATCCCCATTTTACTTAACAAGCATTAACTAATCACTTACTTTATTTGTTTTGCTTTGGAATATACACTAGGAATCATTAGAGTCCCTCTCTTGGGCAATTATAATCCAATTAGTTCCTATATGAATGATTAGGCCTAAATAAAATAACACTTTCTACACCACATATTATAAGTTTCTGCTCTCTTTTTTTCTATCTTCCTATCTCTTTCTCTCCTGTGTGTTTGTGTGTGTGTTGAAATTGAAGACATCGTTATAGGTATATATATATATATATATATATATATATATATAAATTTAGAAATAGATGATAATGTGTACATATATACCATATTAATTCTACATCAATAAATTCAACTCCATCACCAAAAATCTTCCACATTCATACCATTTTGCTTTTCTCTTCCTAATGGCTTGAAAGATTGACTTCATTTGAATGTGAATAACAAGCTCTTTGGTGTATATTGGTTCTTTTATTTTATCTTTTCTCTTCCTATTCTGGTGTCTTAAGTGCCTTCTTTTCTATTTCTTGTTAAGATATTTTTGTACTGAGGAATAGACAGAGAACATTTTCTATTTTTCATGAACTACCCCCAAAATCTTTAGCATTCACGAAAGCTACTCAAACTGTCAGGTGTAATTATTTCTGTGAGATTAGGAATACTGAAACTGACCTCTACAATATTTTATTGTATCTGGCTCCATATCTAACTTTGAGCTGATTAGGATAGGTGAGATACTTGACATTACAAATACAAGGTTGAATTTGAAATTGTTATATTCTTTTATTGTTTTTCACACCATCTTCAAAGTGTTCTGGGCACTTGTGGCTTTATAGAAGTAGTAGCAATAAAAAATAAGTAGGATGAATAAGGACACCCCCAGAACACTGGTACAAACTGCTCTGTGCACTAATAACCATGTATTTAAATTCCCATCTTCAGCTCTCGCAGATTGGTTTGGTCAATGCCTTGCAGTTTTTATGGAAGCATCTATGTGATTTCCTGGAAAACATAAAAGTCTTTTCCTGGAAAACATAAAAGTCTTTGCCTAGATCAGCAGCTGCTGGTTGTGTGGTGTATCTGCCTCTAAGAGCAGCTTTCATGAGTGCAAAAGCAATCCCCACTGGAGATCTAAAATGCTAAATCAATTTCTGTTTTAAAATCTAAACCAAAGTAACTGATGTTTGATATTGCAGTTAAGAATTTTTAATTTTTGTAAAGCTCCTGGGGATTCTCTGAGAAAATCACTCAGAACATAAGTGTAATTTATTCTCTTCATTGCATTAAGTCAACTCTACATTCATTTGGCTTAAAGAGAAAGATACCCCCTTAATGGTATATTTATTCATCATTCCTGAGCAAATATGTGCTTTGAAATAATATTTGCCCATATTACAGAATAGTTTCCATTCAACCCAATGGGAGATAGAAACTAGATGAACATTATCAAAAATACTAATGCTACCTGAGAAGTTAACTGGGTTTTTCAAGTATATTGATCAAGTAGAGTGGACTCTTATCAAAATCAAACAGAAATGCATTCTCGTTCTGCATTCATTCTTCTTTAGCCTTTCATGGAGGTTCCAAAGAACAATACACATAGAACGAGAGTTTTGAGCACAACTGAAGCTTTCTTCATTACTCTCACTCTTGAAACCATGGACATGGAAGGAAAAAAAGTAGGAAAATTCCACTAGACATGTGAAAAGGTGATTCTGGCATTTAAAGAAAAAAAAAACTCTGCTGGAAAATTATCTAAGAATATTTTTCTTGAATTAACTTTAATGTAGTATTAAGAACACTTCTTCCATTTTCTGCTGCTACAATTGAAATTTACATTCCTTTCCATTTAACCATACCTTAGAAGAGACCAAAATATGGATGTATGGATGCATGCATGGTAAGCACTCCAAGGCCCTATGCTTGGTAATTATGAGAATGAGCTTTGAGGTCAGTAAAGTTTTAGCTATTATGAATAATGGTGCAATGAACATTCATGTCTACTTTTTTGTTGTCTGTCAACAATATTTACAGGATATGCAACCTTAGAAAATTACTTTGACAATTTCTCCACATCTGCAAAAGAGGTACCCTAATAATACAGACTTCTTAGGGTTGTTTTGAATATGAAATGAGACAATGGATATATAATACACAGAATAATGCCTAGCATAATTTTAGGTTCACAGTAAAGTGATATCTTTAATTATAGCTGTTATTGGTGGCTAAAAAATCTCATAGGAAATTATGAGCTTTTTAAGGTGAGACAAAGAAGAATCAAATACAGCAGCTTTGCACACTGAAGGGTAGGAAAAACCACTAATGTTTTTCTCCCATCCTTCATGAGTTTGTGTAAGATCTATAACCACTATGTGACTCCATAAAAAGAAAATGTCTGTCATACTACAATACTGTGTGAAAAGTTCAAAAGAAAAAGGGCAAATAATGTGCCCAACAAAAATGAAATGTTTTCATTTTTAGTTAGTTAATTAGTTATACACTAAACTGTTGTCTTCAAAAGCCTTCAAATGCAAAAGGCATGTTTGCACACTTTCAGAGATTCAGAGAATGGATGACTGGTTTCCTTTAAACAGATTTAAATTGTACCTAGCTTCTGCAAGTCATGCACATGTATTGATTTAATAATTAAATGCCATATTCTCATTCCCTTTTCTACTCATGCATTTTTCCTCAGGCAGTGAATATGAATGTTGAAGAATTTGAGTCTAGACTTCAGTGGGTAGTCAAAGTTGCTAAAAAGGAATGTATGTCATGCCAAAACAAATCTAAAAGCATTGCAATTCTTGCAATCTCAAGTTTAGCAAGGCACACAATCCTCTTTGGATTCTTAAAATGTCACAAAAGTTTGTAAAAGAAAAAGGTGTGTTTCTTATTTTTCTCCCATTGTCTTAGTACTTGTTGATATTTTTCTCATAGAGAAGGAGATGTTCAAATCCAGAGAGACTGTTTCCATTCTCTCATTTTAAAGATGAAGAAATTGAAAAACCAAGAATTAAAAGAAATCACTGTCAATGCATATATATTTGATTCAAAGACCATCTTCTAGGGGAAAAAAAAATGCATGGTGTTAGTAAAAGATGATAATTCATTTACTATACCTACACATACCTTTCTGGATATAATGTACATATTTCTAAATTTTATTTGATTAAAATTGTAAATATGCATAAATACTTATAAATTTCAAAGGAATACATATAGTATACAATATTATATTATATGTCATACATTATATAATTTATATAAGATAAATATATATTATTTCTAGGTATAAAGTCATATATGGCTAATATCTATTCCAACATAAATATTCTTAGTAACAATAGGATATAATTTACTTAAATTTTACCCAAATATTTCCAGATCTTTAGGTTTGTATCATATTCCAGGAATATAAATAAATCCACACTTAAAAAATAAACAAACAAAAAACCAAACAAAAACCCACCTCATTCTAGCCTCTATCCAATATGTCTTAAACAAAATTAAGGAGGAGCTTCAAGATGGTGGAAGAGTAAGATGTGGAGACCTTCCTCCCCAAAAATACATGCGAAATACATCTACACATGGAAAACTCCTACAGAACACCTACTGAATGCTGGCAGAAGACCTCAGACCTCCCAAAAGGCAAGAAACTCCCCACATACATGGATAGGGCAAAAGAAAAAATAGAGACAAAAGAAGAGGGATGAGACCTGCACCAGTGAGAGGGAGCTGTGAAGGAGGAAAGGTTTCCACACACTAGGAAGCCCCTTCGCAGGTGGAGACTGCAGGTAGGGAGGGGGGAAGCTTTGGAGGCACAGAGCAGAGCGCAGCAACAGGGGTGCAGAGAGCAAAGTGGAGAGATTCCCGCACAGGGGATCGGTGCCGACCAGCACTCACCAGCCCGAGAGGCTTGTCTGCTCACCCGCCAGGGCGGGTGGGGTCTGGGAGCTGAGGCTCAGGCTTCAGTCAGATCACAGGGACAGGAGTGGGGTTGGCAGCATGAACACAGCCTGAAGGGAGCTAGCGCGCCACAGCTAGCCGGGAGGGAATCTGGAAAAAGGTCTGGAGCTGCCGAAGAGGCAAGAGACTTTTTCTTGCCTCTTTGTTTCTTGGTGTGTGAGGAGAGGGGATTAAGAGCACCGCTTAAAGGAGCTCCAGGGATGGGCGCAAGCCGTGGCTATCAACGCGGATGCCAGAGATGGGCATGAGACGCTAAGGTCGCTGCTGCAGCCACCAAGAAGCCTGTGTACGAGCACAGGTCACTATCCACACCTCCCCTCCGGGGAGCCTGTGCAGCCCGCCACTGCCAGGGTCCCGTGATCCAGGGACAACTTTCCCGGGAGAACGCACGGCGCGCCTCAGGCTGATGCAACGTCACCCTGGCCTCTGCCACCGCAGGCTTGGCCTGCACTCCATACCCATCCCTTCCCATGGCCTGAGTGAGCCAGAGCCCCCGAATCAGCTGCTCCTTTAAACCTGTCCTGTCTGTGTGGGTAACAGATGCCCTCAGGCAACCTACACGCAGAGGTGGGACCAAATCCAAAGCTGAACCCTAGGAGCTGTGCGAACAAAGAGAAAGGGAAATCTCTCCAGCAGCCTCGGGAGGAATGGATTAAATCTCCACAATCAACTTGATGTACCCTGCATCTGTGGAATACCGGAATAGACAACGAATCATCCCAAATTGAGGAGGTGGACTTTGGGAGCAACGATATACACATTTTTCCCTTTCTCTCTTTCTGTGAGTGTGTACATGCATGCTTCTGTGTGTGATTTTGTCTGTATAGCTTTACTTTTACCATTTGTCCTGGGCTCTGTCTTTTTTTTTTCTTTATTAAATTTTTTTTGTTAACAATTATTTTTCATATTAATAACTTTATTTTATTTTATCTTCTTTTTTATTTATTTTATTTATTTATTTATTTTTTTATTTTATCTTCTTTGTTTCTTTTTTTTTCCTCACTTTTATTCTGAGGCTCTTGGTGCTCCAACTAGGTGTCAGGGCTGTGCCACTGAGGTGGGAGAGCCAAGTTCAGGACATTGGTCCACCAGACACCTCCCAGCTCCATGACTATCAAATGGCAAAAATCTCCCAGAGATCTCCATCTCAACACAAAGACCCAGCTCCACTCAATGACCAGCAAGCTACAGTGCAGAACACCTTATGCCAAACAACTAGCAAGACAGGAAGACAACCCCATTAGCACAGAGGCTGCCTACAATCATAATAAGATGACAGACACCCCAAAACACACCACCAGACATGGACCTGCCCTCCAGAAAGACAAGATGCAGCCTCATCCACCACAACACAGGCACTAGTCCCCTCCACCAGGAAACCTACACAACCCACTGAACCAACCATAGTCCCTGGAGAGAGACACCCAAAACAACAGAAACTATGAACCTGCAGCCTGTGAAAAGGAGATCCAAAACACAGTAAGGTAAGAAAAATGAGAAGACAGACAAACAAAAAGCAGATGAAGGAGCAGGGCAAAACCCCACCAGACCTAAGAAATGAAGAGGAAATAGGCAGTCTATCTGAAAAAGAATTCATAATAATGATAGTATAGATGATTCAAAATCTTGAAAATAGAATGAAAGAAAATACAAGAAATGTTTAACAAGGACCTCGAAGACCTAAAGATCAAACAAACAGTGATGAACAACACAATAAATGAAATTAAAAATTCTCTAGAAGGGATCAATAGCAGAATAACTGAGGTAGAAGAACGGATAAGTGACTTGGAAGATAAAATTGTTGAAATAACTACTGCAGAGCAGAATAAAGAAAAAAGAATGAAAAGAATTGAGGAACTCTCAGAGACCTCTGGGACAACATTAAATGGACCAACATTCGAATTATAGGGGTTCCAGAAGAAGAAGAGAAAAAGAAAGAGACTGAGAAAATATTTGAAGAGATTATAGTTGAAAACTTCCCTATTATGGGAAAGGAGATAGTTGATCAAGTCCAGGAAGCACAGAGAGTCCCATACAGGATAAATCCAAGGAGAAACATGCCAAGATACATATTAATCAAACTATCAAAAATTAACTACAAAGAACAAATAATAAAAGCAGTAAGGGAAAAACAACAAATAAAACATAAGGGAATCCCCATAAGGTTAACAGCTGATTTTCAGAAGAAACTCTGCAAACCAGAAGGCAGTGGCAGGACATATTTAAAGTGATGAAGGAGAAAAAGCTACAACCAAGATTACTCTATCCAGCAAGGATCTCATTCAGATTTGATGGAGAAATTAAAAGCTTTACAGACAAGCAAAAGCTAAGAGAATACAGCACCACAAATCCAGATTTACAACAAATGCTAAAGTAACTTCTCTAGGCAGGAAACACAAGAGAAGGAAAAGACCTACAATAATAAATTCAAAACAATTAAGAAAATGGTAATACAAACACACATATTGATAATTACCTTAAATATAAATGGTTTAAATGTTCTAACCAAAAGACATAGACTGGCTGAATGGATACAAAAACAAGACCCATAAATATGCTGTCTACAAGAGACCCACTTCAGACCTAGGGACACATACAGACTGAAAGTGAGGGGACGGAAAAAGATATTTCATGCAAATGGAAATCAAAAGAAAGCAGGGGTAGCAACTTTTATAGCAGACAAAATAGATCTTAAAAAAAAAGACTATAACAAGAGACAAAGACGAACACTATATAATGATCAAGGGATCAATCCAAGAAGAAGATATAACAATTGTAAATATTTATACACCCAATATAGCAACACCTCAATACATAAGGCAAATACTAACAGCCATAAAACGGAAATCGACAGTAACACAATCATCATAGGGGACTTTAACACCCCACTTTCACCAATGGACAGATCAACCAAAAATAAAATAAATAAGAAAACACAAGCTTTAAATGATACATTAAACAAGATGAAGTTAATTGATATTTAAAGGACATTCCATCCAAAAACAACAGAATACACTCTCTTCTCAAGTGCTCATGGAACAGTCTCCAGGATAGATCATGTCTTGGGTCACAAATCAAGCCTTGGTAAATTTAAGAAAATTGAAATCATATCAAATATCTTTTCGAACCAAAATGCTGTGAGACTAGATATCAATTATAGGAAAAAACCTGTAAGAAATATAAGCACATGGAGGCTAAGCAACACACTAGTTAATAACCAAGAGATCACTGAAGAAATCAAAGAGGAAATCAAAAAATACCTAGAAACAAATGACAATGAAAACACGATGACCCAAAACCTATGGGTTGCAGCTAAAGCAGTTCTAAGAGTGAAGTTTATAGCAATACAATCCTACCTTAAGAAATAAGAAAAATCTCAAATAAACCACCTAATGTTACACTTAAAGCAGTTAGAGACAGAAGAACAAAAATCTTCAAAGTTAGCAGAAGGAAAGAAATTGTAAAGATCAGATCAGAAATAAATGAAAAATAAATGAAGGAAATGATAGCAAAGATCAGTAAAACTAAAAGCTGTTTCTTTGAGAAGATAAACAAAATTGATTAGCAAGACATATCAACATAATAAGGGAGAAGACTCAAATCAATAGAATTAGAAATGATAAAGGAGAAGTAACAACCAACACGGCAGAAATACAAAGGATCACAAGAGATTACTACAAGCAACTCTATGCCAAAAAATGGACAACCTGGAAGAAATGGACAAATTCTTAGGAATACACAACCTTCCCTGACTGAACCAGAAAGAAATAGAAAATGTGAACAGACCAATCACAAGCACTGAAATTGAAACTGTAATTAAAAATCTTCCAACAAACAAAAGCCCAGGACCAGATGGCTTCACAGGCGAATTCTATCAAACATTTAGGGAAGAGCTAATACCTATCCTTCTCAAACTCTTCCAAAATATAGCAGAGAGAGGAACACTCCCAAAGTCATTCTATGAGGCCACCAACACTCTGATACCAAAACCAGACAAAGATGTCACAAGGAAAGAAAACTACAGGCCAATATTGTTGATGAACATAGATACAAAACTCCTCAACAAAATCCTAGCAAATAGAATCCAACAGCACATTAAAAGAATCATACACCATGATCAAGTGGGATTTATCCCAGGAATGCAAGCATTCTTCAATATATGCAAATCAATCGTGAAACACCATATTAACAAATCGAAGGAGAAAAATCATATGATCATCTCAATAGATGCAGAGAAAGCTTTCGACAAAATTCAACACCAATTTATGATAAAAACCCTCCAGAAAGTAGGCATAGACGGAAATTTCCTCAAGATAATAAAAGCCATATATGACAAACCCACAGCCAACATCATCCTCAATGGTGAAAAACTGAAACCATTTCCACTAAGGTCAGGAACAAGACAAGGTTGCCCACTCCCATCACTCTTATTCAACATAGTTTTGGAAGTTTTAGCCACAGCAATCAGAGAACAAAAAGAAATAAAAGGAGTCCAAATTGGAAAAGAAGAGGTAAAGCTGTCACTGTTTGCAGATGACATGATACTATACATAGAGAGCCCTAAAGATGCTATCAGAAAACTACTAGAGCTAATCAATGAATTTGGTAAAGCAGCAGGATACAAAATTAATGCACAGAAATTTCTTGCATTCCTATACACTAATGATCAAAAATCTGAAACTGAAATTAAGAAAACACTCTCATTTACCATTGCAACAAAAAGAATAAAATGTCTCGGAATAAACTTACCTAAGGAGACAAAAGACCTGTATGCAGAAAATTATAAGACACTGATGAAAGAAATTAAAGATGATACAAATAGATGGAGAGGTATACCATGTTCTTGGATTGGAAGAATCAACATTGTGAAAATGATTCTACTACCCAAAGCAATCTACAGATTCAATGCAATCTCTATCAAACTACCACTGGCATTTTTCACAGAACTAGAACAAAAAATTTCTCAATTTGTATGGAAACACAAAAGACCCCAAATAGCCAAAGCAATCGTGAGAACGAAAAATGGAGATGGAGGAATCAGGCTCCCTGACTTCAGACTATACTACAAAGCTACAGTAATCAAGACAGTTTGGTACTGGCAGAAAAACAGAAATATAGATCAATGGAACAGGATAGAAAGCCCAGAGATAAACCCACACACATATGGTCACCTTATCTTTGATAAAGGAGGCAAGAATATACAGTGGAGAAAAGACAGCCTCTTCGATATGTGTTGCTGGGAAAACTGGACAGCTACATGCAAAAGAATGAAATTAGAACATTCCCTAACACTGTGCACAAAAATAAACTCAAAATGGATTACAGACCTAAATGTAAGGCCAGACCCCATCAAACTCTTTGAGGAAAACATAGGAAGAATACTCTGTGACATAAATCACAGCAAGATCCTTTTTGACCCACCTCCTAGAGATATGGAAATAAAAACAAAAATAAACAAATGGGACCTAATGAATCTTAAAAACTTTTGCACAGCAAAGGAAACCATAAACAAGTAGAAAGGACAGATCTCAGATTGGGAGAAAATATTTGCAAATGAAGCAACTGACAAAGGATTAATCTCCAAAATCTACAAGCAGCTCATGCAGCTAATAACAAAAAAACAAAAAACCCAATCCAAAAATGGGCAGAAGACCTAAATAGACATTTCTCCAAAGAATATATACAGATTGCCAACATACACATGAAAGAATGCTCAATATCATTAATCATTAGAGAAATTCAAATCAAAATTAAAATGAGATATTATCTCACACTGGTCAGAATGGCCATCATCAGAAAATCTACAAACTGTAAATGCAGGAGAGGGTGTGGAGAAAAGCGAACCCTCTTGCACTCCTGGTGGGAATGTAAATTGATACAGCCACTATGGAGAACTGTATGAAGTTTCCTTAATAAACTAAAAATAGAACTACCATACAACCCAGCAATCCCACTACTGGGCATATACCCTGAGAAAACCATAATTCAAAAAGAGTCATGTACCAAAATTTTCATTGCAGTTCTGTTTACAATTGCCAGGACATGGAAGCAACCTAAGTGTCCATCAACAGATGAATGGATAAAGAAGATGTGGTACATACGTACAATGGAATATTACTCAGCCATAAAAAGAAACGAAACTGAGTTTTTTTCTTGTTTTTCTTTTTTTGTTTTATTTGCGGTATGCGGGCCTCTCACTGTTGTGGCCTCTTCCGTTGCGGAGCACAGGCTCCGGACGCGCCGGCCCAGCGGCCATGGCTCATGGGCCCAGCTGCTCCACCGCATGTGGGATCCTCCCAGACCGGGGCACGAACCCGTGTCCCCTAAATCGGCAGGCGGATTCTCAACCACTGCACCATCAGGGAAGCCCCAAAACTGAGTTATTTGTAGTGAGGTGGATGAACCTAGAGACTGTCATACAGAGTGAAGTAAGTCTGAAAGAGAAAAACAAATACCGTATGCTAACACATATATATGGAATCTAAAAAAGAAAAAAGAAAAAAGAAAATTATCTGAAGAACCTAGGGGCAAGACGGGAATAAAGATGCAGACCTACTAGAGAATGGACTTGAGGATACGGGGAGGGGGAAGGGTGAGATGTGACAAAGTGAGAGAGTGGCATGGACATATATGCATTACCAAACGTAAAATAGATAGCTAGTGGGAAGCAGCCACATAGCACAGGGAGATCAGCTCGGTGCTTTGTGACCACCTAGAGCAGTGGGATAGGGAGGGTGGGAGGGAGGGAGATGCAAGAGGG
Organism: Monodon monoceros; assembly: GCF_005190385.1. Taxonomy (NCBI): domain Eukaryota; kingdom Metazoa; phylum Chordata; class Mammalia; order Artiodactyla; family Monodontidae; genus Monodon; species Monodon monoceros. The sequence continues at coordinate 111,994,096 of NW_021703774.1, forward strand.
AAGAGATATGGGGACATATGTAAATGCATAACTGATTCACTTTGTTTTAAAGTAGAAACTAACACACCATTGTAAAGCTATTATACTCCAATAAAGATGTTAAAAAAAAATTAAAAGAGGCCACAAAAAGCATAAACATAATGCCATTCTCTCCTTCATCTCCATTCCTTCCATTCATCCCTTAGTCACCCCTTCTCCAACAGCTGACAATCCCAACATTACCCAACTACTAAACCAAAGCATTCAGTCACATATTATGGAAGAAAATACATATGTAGGAAAAGGAAGTGGCCACAAGCAGTGTCTGTGCCTCAGCAGTGGTCAAAAATGGCCCATTACTCTGATAAATAAAATGCATAATTATTTATACATCTACACTCTAACCAGAAATAGAAGGTGTGAGTTATATCTTGGCACCTACATAAGAAGAAAGACTTGAATTTTTGTGACATCCTCGCCTTTTCCAAGATATCATCATTGCAATGAACTCACTGAACATAATCCTGATGAATTAGAAGTCAAGTTTGGTTGGTTGAAAGAGCAAGAACAGTCAGAGAGTAAAAAATACTTGGGAACTAAGAGCACAGCCAAAATGAAAGAGGGAATCTTGAACTGGGTGGCAACCCATTTTAATGAGAATGGGTCTGGATATAGGATTAGAAGACCAGGGTTTAAATCTCAGCCTAGACACTTACTAACTGTGCAGCTTTAGAGAAATCATTCAATACTCAGCAATGAAGGGTGCAAAGATGACTACAATACACCTTTCAAATAGGTAGAGACAATTGTGAATAAATCGTTATACTTATGTGAGAAAAATGCTTCAAGAGGGATAAGAATAGTAACTTAGAAATATGGAGGAGAAAACAACAAACGCTCTTTGAGAATTTGTTATGACTTCACAAAGTAAAAATTTAAAGGGTAAGCAGTGGTGAGAAACAGAAAAGTCATTCAGGTCCGATAGAACTACAGGCATACCTTGAAGATATTGTGGGCTTGGTTCCAGAGCATCTCAATAAAGCAAGTAACACAATTTATTTGGTTTCCCAGTGCATGTAAGACTATACTGTAGTCTATTTAGCGTAAAATAGCATTATGTCTGAAAAAAATGTATGTACCTTAATTAAAAAATACTTTATTGCTAAAATTACTAACCATCATCTGAACCTTCAGCGAGGAGTCATAATCTTTTCACTGGTGGAGGGTCTTGCCTTGATGTTGATGGTTGCTGACTGCAGGGTGATAGTTGCTAAAGACTGGGATGGCTGTGACAATTTCTTAAAATAAGACAACAATGAAGTTTATGGCATCCCCTGACTTTTCCTTCATAAATGATTTCTCTGTAGCATACGATGATATTTGATAGCATTCTACCCACAGTAGAACTTCTTTCAAAATAGGAGTCAATCCTCTCAAACCCTGCCACTGCTTTATCACCTAAGTTTATATAATATTCTAAATCTTTTGTTGTCATTTCAACAATCTACACAGCATCTTCACCAGGTGTGGCTTCCACTCCTGGTGAAGAAACCACTTTGTTTTTGCTATCCATAAGAAGCAACTCCTCATGAAATTGCAGCAATTCAGTCACATCTTCAGCCTCCACTTCTAATTCTAGTCCTCTTGCTATTTCTGCCACATCAGCAATTACTTCTTCCACTGAAGTCTTGAACCCCTCAAAGTCATGCATGAGGGTTGGAATCAACTTCTTCCAAACTCCTGTAAATGTTGATATTTTGACCTCTTCCCATGAATCATGAATGTTCTTAGTGGCATCTAGAATGATGAATCCTTTCCAGAAGGTTTTCAATTGACTTTGCCCAGATCCATCAGAGGAATCACTATCTATGAAAGCCATAATCTTATGAAATATACTTCTTACATAAGACTTGAAAGTCGAAATTACTTTTTGGTCCATGGGCTTCAGGATGGAAACTGTGTTAATAGGCATAAAAATAACACTAATATCATTGCACATATCCGCTGGAGATCTTGGGTGACCAGGTGTATTGTCAATGAGCAGTAATGTTTTGAAAGGTATCTTTTTTCCTGAGCTGTAGGTCTCAACAGTGGGCCTAAAATATTTAGTAAACCAGTGTGATAAATACATGTGCTGTCATCCACACTTTTTTGTCCCACTTATAGAGCACAGGCAGAATAGATTTAGCATAATTCTTAAGGGCCTAGGATTTTCTGAATGGTAAATGAACATTGGCTTCAACTTAAAGTCACCAGGTGCCTTAGCTCCTAATAAAAGTCAGCTTGTCCTTTGAAGCTTTGAAGCCAGGCATTGACTTCTCTTCTCTAACTATGAAAGTCCTAGAGGTCATCTTTTTCCAGCTTAAGGTTATTTCATCTACAGTGAAAAATTTGTTCTTTAGTGTAGCTGCCTTCCTTTATTATCTGAGCTAAATCTTCTGGATAATTTCCTGCAGCCTCTACATCAGCATGTGCTGCTTCACGGTGGCACTTTTATGTTATGGAGATGGCTTCTTTTCTTAAAGAACCAATCTCTAATAGCTTCAAACTTTTCTTCTGCATATTCCTCATCTCTCTCAGCCTTCACAGAAATTGAAGAGGGTTTGTCTTTCTCTGGATTAGGCTTTGGCTTAAGGGGGTTTGATCAGCATCCAACTTTGACTGTTGAGGCTGGTTTGATCTTGTATCCAGACCACTAAATCTTTCTCCATATCACCAATAAGACTGTTTCTCTTTTACAACATTCTTGTGTTCACTGGAGTAGCACTTTAATTTCCTTCAAGAACTTTTCCTTTCCACTGACAACTGTTTGGTGCAAGAGGCCTAGCTTTCAGCTTATCTTGGCTGTCACCATGCCTTCCTCACTAATCTTAATAATTTCTAGCTTTGGTTTAAAGTGAAAGACAAGCAATTTTTTTCTTTCTCTTAAACACTTAGGGACAACAAGTCCTACTGTATAGCACAGAGAACTATATTCAAATCCTGTGATAAACCATAATGGAAAAAATACTAAAAAAAGAATATATATATATATATATATATATATATATATATACACACACACATATATATGTATAACTGAATCACTTTGCTGTACAGCAGAAATTAACACAACATTGTAAATCAACTGTACTTCAATTTAAAAAAATAAAAAACATACTTAGAGGCCATCGGAGGGTTTATTAATTGGCCGTATTTCAATATTGTTGTATCCCAGGGAATAGGGAGGCCTGAGGAGAGGGAGAGAGACAGGAAAACAGTGGGTCAGTGGAGCAGTCAAAACACACACAACATTTATGGATTAAGCTTTCTGTCTTATATGAGCAAAGCTCTTGGTGCACCAAAACAAGTACAATAGTAACATCAAAGATCACTGATCACAGATCACCATAACAAATATAAGAATAACAAAAACTTTGAAGCATTGTATTACCAAAGTGTGGCACAGAGACATGAAGTGCACAAATGCTGTTGCAAAATGATGCCAATAGAATTGCTTAACCCAGGGTGGCCATAAACCTTCAATTTGTAAAAAATGCAACATTTATTGTGAAGCACAATAAAGGGAAGCACAATAAAATGAGGTCTGTGTATATATGTAAAAGCATAAAGCAGTAAATAACACGATAAGAAAAGGAGTGTAAAAGGTCAGTGGGTGTGGAGGGAACTGTTTATGGGTTAGTGAAGGATATGGACTCAGAAACCTGGGAAAACCTGGATTCTAGAGGGCTTTGCCTGACGTGAATTAGACTTTGGACTCTATCTTATGGGCACACCAAGTCATATGAAAGGTCTTTTAGTAGAGAAGTTATACAGTTAAATGTGTAAGTTTAGGAAGATAACCTTAGCAACACTTGTAAAATTAGATGGGAGGCCATTTCTGATAGCCTAGGCAAGACATGTGAGGCATGTAAGGGACTTGCCTAAGACAGGCCTTGTGTGATGGGACAATAGCAGCCAAATTCCAGAAATGTCTGTGGGCTGAAATCAACAAGCTTTGATAACTACTTAGAAGTTTGGGTTAAGGGGTTAGAGAAAAGGAAGTCTAGAATTACATTGGTGTTTTGTTTTGTTTGGTTTGGTTTTGTGTTTCCAGCTTGGAATACAGAGTGAATGGTGATGGTTCTTAAGAAAAATGTTATAAACATGCAAAAAATTATCAAATTTGTGTCCAAATTATTGCTATAAGTTTTGACTTATTGAATCTGGTCACCAGATAGATTTGAAAATATAATTTTTGAACATAAAATATGGTCAGAGTTGCATATAAAGTTTCAGTAGTCAGCAGCTTTAGAAATGGTAACTGAGGCTATGGCAGAAGGCTAAGATCTCTGAGGAAGAATGCATAAGACAAAAAATTTGAGGGAATAAAATCAAAGGAATACCAACATTTAAAGTACAGGTAGAGGAAGGGGAAAGCCAGTTAGGAGCTAATTGTAGGCAAGAGGCCAAAAAGAAGAGATGTTTCTAGTAAGAGACAATGGTCAATAGAGCAAGTAGTGTAGAGATCAAGTCAGTTGAAGGTGCCCAAGAGATTGTGTGGGAGAAATATATCCCCAAAATAATGCTAGATACAGATTAAAAAGTGCACTATATTAGAAATGTGTCATTTTATTTGAAATCAGCCCTAATGTTTCTATATACAAGTCATATTAAACGTGATCTCAGGAATCAGAGAAGTGTGTTATCTCTAGAATACTAAGCACTGTGTCAATTTTTTATAAACATTCTTAGTGTCTTTATATGTTAGAGTTCTCGTATTGATGAGGTAACAAATCAATATAATCTACCTCAATTTTATGCACAATTTTCTTCAGTTTCTTGGGAAAATATAATTACTAGCCATTAATTATCAATTTACTGGTGCCATTTTTAACATTAATATTGGAATATTTAGCAGTCCTGAAATGTAAACAAAATGGGGATTAAATGTTACCCATAATGCTAACCACTTCCATGAAATCCTATTTTGGTGAAAGACTCAAACATTAGCACTTGAGTTTTCTGTACAAAAGCATTTCCACTATGGCAGAGATGAGATTTAAAAAAAAAAACAAAACAGAATTCCCTATAAAACAGCTTAGAAGTGTTCTCATTTGTGAAAAAAAATAAGTCAGAGTATGGATTCCACAGCATAAAAGAAACCTCATATTTCTCTGCATTTAGTATTAAATGTTTGAACATATGATCTCTATATTCATATGTATATTCACTGCTACATATCGAGTAGAAACATGTTCAAAATAATCCTTTGCATCTTAACTTTAAAATCCGGTTTGCTTAAATTTTATCACAAGTTGAAGATATTTTATGTACAAATTGAATCAGAATGTAGAAAATACAACTATGTATAGTACATGGTGAAGCTACCTAAGTAGATAATGCATTTTTATTCCACGGCTTTGTTTTCTCCTTATTTGGGAAAACTGTATAATCATTCAGGTTTGTAGCTATTTCCTGATGAATATGCACATAATGCCCTCAACTTTCTGCATTGCCTCTGGAAATGTGCCATCAGGGTGCCTTGGAAACACACCACTGCTAGTTTGTCTGTGGTTTACTGGGAAGCTTTGAGGTTTAACTTTGATCTCTTTCCTCACACACCGAGATTTTCTCCTCACTCCACTAGCCCAGACAGAATTTCTACCCTTGATCGCTAAGGAAATCTTAAACATACTCTTGACACCAGAATCAGTGGTAAAGTTTCCCTCTTAACCATGGCCTGTTTACTCTTCAGTTTCTGTGTTGCCCTTTGTCCATCTAGACTCAAGAGTGGCAAGTGGCTTATTTAAACTTTCTAACTCAGGAAGTTTCTCATTTAGTTTACTTGTTTCCTGCCTTGACTAAAGTGTGTTGAGGTTCCATTTTTGTTTCCTCAACTCTTTAAATTCCTCTCTTTGACCTGTCAGAGAATTTGTAACAATGTTTGACCACGGGGTGAACTCTACTTAAAGTGGCTTCATATTTTTGCAGCGCTTTCATGCATCCCTTTTTTTATTCTGCTTCTCTTCCAAGGCACTGTATACCTCAGATATTGAAGTTTTGTTTTGTTTTGTTTTACCATTTAACCCGTTACTATCAGACTGAATCTCAGAAATGAATCTCCCATCAGTAACTTCTAGCTTCATATGCCAATGATATAACGTATACTTCAACTAGAGATATTTTAAATTGAGCCCTAATTTTCACAGGTGGAAAAAAAGGAAGGGTTTATTTGACATAAAACATAATAAATTAACAAACTAATGACACTTTTGGAAGAGACTGCTTCTTTAGATCTTGCCAGCCTGTAGAATCATTTTCCTTTTGTCATCTAATAAAAAGAAGCAGGCCATGTACAAGGGAAGAAGATATTTATTAATCTACCTCAGAGTCAGTCTTTTATGATAAAGAATGTGAAACGTATAACTAATACTTTCATGGCACTTTAACCACTACAAAGAACTATCAAGATATTATCTGACTGTTAGTTCCTCACATCGAAAAAAAGTGTGTTAAATGTTATCATTTTTATCCCAGTTTAATAAGTAAGCTCAAATGCAGAAAGGTTAAAGTTTTCCAAAGGCCCCCAGTGAGCAACAGTGGGATCTGGAACTCTCTCCCGGGTCTTCCTCTTCACAGCTTGTTTACTTTCCCCAACATCACAGCTGCCACAGTTATGATTTCATAATTTCTCAAAACCTACCATTTTCCCAGTTACTTCTTTTTAACCAATGCTTTGCTTTCACCATATGGATCTCAAATAGCATTAAATGTGTTTAATACCAGTTGCAGATGGAATTCAGACTTAAATATTTTAGATGCAACTCTAAAATAAGTTGAAATAGTTTACTTGGCATTTACCCTAACCAAGATATAGTTCTAGACCTGAGAGGTAATGCCAAGCCATAAAATTATACAAATGTCAATGCTAATGTCCTTAAATTATTATTCCTCAAGTACTGCTATTTGATTATTAATACTAGATCTCTTGTCACGTTTGCCCGTGTTCTGTAGCTCATTTTTGAAACCCTTCCTTTTATGAGCTACATAATTTTCACTTAGATCACCTGAATATTCCTAGAGTTGATGGGGGTTCCTCTGACAAAAACAGCCCATTTATAAAATCTCTCATTACTATAGCCCCAAACAAGAAGGTACCAATTTGTAAATTGAATTAAATTCAATTTAAGTGATCTCTAAAAGTTATCATGACCTCCAAGGGATTAAATATAGATTTTCAACTACTAATATTTAAGCTAATTGCATTCAATCATTCATTCATTCTGAAAATATTTAAGTTTTCCAATTGTCAAAATCATCCTTGAGAAACGTGTTATTGGATATTTTATTTGTTTCTATTAAGGGTCCATTATAAAAACAAACAAGAAATATTATAACGTGGAATTTTAAGCATGCTTGTTTTTCAGAGGGATAAAGAGGAAATTTTATGAAGGTATAATCCCCTGAAGATATTATATTTCTGAAGTTGGCTTAATTTTGTACATCATTTATCTATTTTTCATATTTCTCTTTGTGTGAAGTTAACATGGGCAGGGCAAAAGATACAGAGATAAATCCAGTGCTGGAGTCTGAACATACTCTTTGCTCTAATAGACTCACCAGGATTTCTCTAACCTTCTCTATTGCCCTGAGTGCTGGGCTGAGGTCTAGTTTTCAACTGAGAAAAAAAATAATTTTAACAGAGGAGTAGCAATTCATTCTTTGCTCTTGCTGGGCTAGCAGTCTGCAGGATATATGTACTACTTCCCAGACCAAAAGGATCTTGAGGATCGATTATCATTCTCCCAAGTACTATCTACTCCTCCAGCCTACTTTCTAACACTAGACAAGTCCTTCAGGGGGTTCCCCTGTACAGGCTGGTGGTGACTCAACACAACCAAATGGATGCTGCCACCTGAATTTAATAGTTATATATTCTCAGAGGTTCAATATCAAGAAAACCCCTCTTTGTCCCTTAGATAGAGGCATATATTTATGAGTATCTGTATCCTCACATAAGAGCAAAATTCTCCCTGTATGGTGGGTTTTATCAGAAGAGGGCTTAGATAAGTGGCAAAATTTTCATAACATGAAACAATGCCACTTACTGTTTTATCCTTATTTAGATAAACCAAAAACTAAAAATAAATAAATAAGCTTTGCAAAGTACTATGGGAGTTAAAATTGTCAGAACCCTTGAATTCAAGAAGCATACATGTAGAGAAGAGGCGGTCATAGAACGAACGAGGAAATGTTACATGATTACAGCAATTATACAAGCAATTTTGTTTAAGAGTTTGGAAGTTACTTGAGGTTTAGTAGAGAAGGGTTTATAGAGGAGATGGAATTTCAGCTGGCTTGAAGGCAACTGTGAAATTAAAAAAAAAAAATCTGAACTGGGGTTTTAAATCCATTCTCTGTCATTTCATAGCTCAGTGCCTTAAGATATAAATTTAGTATGTCCAATATTTAGTTTCTTAATTTTTAAAATAAAGCATTGTTTCAGAGATTCATTTGATAGATCCACATAAAAAATCACCAAGCATAGTGCCTTGTAGATAGTAGGCTCTCAGTAATGCTGCTGGAGGATGGGTGGAGCTTTCATAAAAAAGAAAGGGAAATCCAAGCAAGGAAAGTAAGATAAACAAAATAATAGAGGTGAAAGACAAATATATTCAGTCTATCAAGTATGTCAGTTTGATTGACATGGAAGAGCAATATAAAGGAGAAAGAAAAAGGAAAACGGGGCCACATTGTGAAACCCTCCCCAGAAGAAGTTTGGACTTGATCTTTGAGAAATGGGAAGTGATGAAATATATTTCCACATGAACGTAATTCCCAAAGTGACATTTTGAAAGCTCAATTATCATCAGCAAACATTTTTTTCTCAATAATTATATATTTATAGCCAATAATATTTTTATAACTGTATTATTAAAACCCAGTCTCAGCTATACTTCTCCCAATCATCTGATGATGCAATGATGCTGAATTATTCATTAGTACAAATTTATCATTCAGCTAAGAGAATTAAGGACACAAGGGTAGAATATTTTACATAAGTACTTAAGGAGGCATTCCAGCCTCCCATAGAAATCAGTTGCTTTATTTTAAGAAATTTGTTTGGTTAAAATTTATACTCTGACTATAAAATGATCACAACAGATGAGGCTTCCCGAAACCTTAGAAAGTCAAGCAAGATACTGTTTTCAAAACATCAGAAAGCTGTGGTCCAGACTGAGAGTTGTAGTTGCTTAAAATGTCTGGCAGGTAAGTCAGGGTAAATTTTGCAACCTCACTCAGAAGGGTGGTGTTGCCAAGTGACTAGAAGAAGCTTGGAAATAATTATCACAAAGACTGTCTTGGGACTTTAGTCAACAATTCGCTTCTGATGTGACAATTGTTTATTCTTAATAGTGACTACTGCTTTGATAAAGGAGTGTGTATGTCTGTGAGTATGTGTGTATACTCATGAGTGCAGGGAGCCTCGATTCGGGGAGACTGGGTGGTTATCTGGTTACTCTTTGGAGCACTATGCCAGTAACATTGCTGGTACTTCTGAGATAGAGCAACACACATTATAATAAAGTGTCAACCATGACTGCTTATGCCTGTCTTGGTCCTTGAAAGAGTTTGAGTCTTTGTCACAGTCACGTTGTTAGTTACTTTGAAAAAACTCTAATGAAAAAAGTGAGAAAGATGTGTTAATATTTAATAAGCCTACTGATTGATTGCCGTGCCTCCTAAAATTGTTCATCTCTTGGACTGGTGGGAAATGAACTTCATTAGGATTTCTCTGCTACCTTATAGCTACTTGTTAATATTTCCCCTTTTGGGGCCCTGAGAAAAACTGCACAGCTTCTTTCCATGAATCTCTGCCAACCATGTTCTCCTGCACTATTTTCAATATTCGTTTGCTCGGAAAAGTGGATGTAAATCTCATTTTGCAGGGAAAATATTATCAGATCTTTGTGATCTAAAATAAAATTCATGAAATGGTATTTTTATGAGTCATAGAAATAACCAGGAGATTGATTTAATATATATGGAAGCTAGTGCTATATTTAGTTTAAAGCTATGAATATCAAAAATATTAAGCACACTTTCTCATATTTTAGCTTCATTTTGCATGTTTGATTTGAAAAAGAGAAAGAAAAATGTAGAACCTTGAAAGAAGGGAAACTACTAGGAAAAGACTTGTCCCTAAAAAGTATTATGAAATTTGATTTTTTAAAAGGGTTCAAATAGAGGAGAAAAAGGAAATAGAGTGTAACACATATAATACTAGAGGTAAAAGAGAAATAAAAATGATTAATAAAATAATTATCAATGCAACACTTCAAGATTTTTTGGTATACAGCTATTTCTGGTAATCTAATACGGGCATATATAAATGACTCACACTGAAGTTGACCTTAATGGTAAAAAAAAAAAATTGTTAAATGTATTGATAACTTAATAAGTGGCCAAAATATGTTAAACATTTGATATGCATTGTCTCATTCAATCTTCATAACCAAGAAATAAGATGTATACCATAAACTACTATTTTTCCTACTTTAATAATGAGAAAACTCAGGGAGAGATTATGCAATAAACTTGCCCAAGGTCACACTGTTAAAAATGTTTCTAAGTACCCCAAAGGGTATTTCAACCAAAGCACTCTGCTTCCAGAGCCCATGCTCCTAAAAAAGTATTTATTCCTGGATGCAAGGCTAAGAGAAGTTAGGTGGATCTCTCTTTTGAAATTCACCTATTTTCAGAGAAAGCAGAAGACAACACCCAAACAGAAAAGTTGAACAGTAAGGGAAAGGTTATTTTAGGATCAGCCCAAATGAAAAGCCAGACTTCATTTTGATTATGTGAATCTGAATGAGAATATAATTCAGGAAAACAAGATACAGAGAATAGCCAGAAGTTCTTCTTGTGCTTTTATTCTCTTTATAAAACAATATCATTACTATCCAGTTACTGAAGACACTTTTTCTAATCCTAGTCCTTTGCTGATGGTGGAATTTTCTCTGTTTCCAAGCATCTAAGAACCCTAGCTGATGCAAATAAGTTTCAAACCAGGGACAACTGCCTACATACGTTGCAGGGCCCAGTACAAAATGAAAATGAAAGGCTCCTTGTTCATTAATTATTAAGAATTTCAAAATGTTTACAGGAGAGCATTAAACCAAACTCAGAGTTCTGTGACTGCATAGTTCGTATACCTATGAAGCCTGCCATACTCACAGCCAAAGTCTCAGTGCTTATTCTGTGAACTCTTCCAAGCAGGAAGTTTTTGTATATTATTCATTCTTGGCTAGAAATTGTGGATGTTGATGACATACAAGCAACTTTCTTGTTTCATTTGAGACAGATTTAATTTTGATATTCAGTTATAACTTTTTTTTACCTCATTCAGGGCACTGAAGGAAAATTCTATTTCCTGAGAGAAAAAAACAAACAAACAAAGAACTGTGATTTCTGGACAATCTTCAATGGGAGAAAACTTGAACAACAGAACATATGATGTTATACTTTATCCTTTTTAAATGTAGCCTGCTTCTAGGAAAAAGGTATACAGATCTTTGAGTCCCTACCTAAAAGCAAATAAAAACTATATGGGAAAAGGATCTGAAAAAGAATGGATATATGTACATGTATAACTGAATCACTTTGCTGAACACTTGAAACTCACATAACATTGTAAATCAAATATGCTCCACTGTAAGATAAAAAAATTAAATTAAAAAATAAAATCAAATAAAAACTAATCATAGTTTGCCTTTTCTCTTTTATTAAAAGGACAAAACTATCACATGATTATTTCAGAGGGTATCTCACATCTGGAGTATATTTCCTATATTGAGAGTGGGGGTGGGGAGAAAAGATGAAAGGAAATGACAGCAAACATTTTTCTCCTATATCTCATCCATAGTTTGTCCTGCCTCCACTTCTACTATCTCACCATTTTCCAAGTAGAACTGGCAGGATTGAAACTAAGTAATCCTCAGGATAAACTATTGAGCAGGAGCAAATGCAAGGGTGATCTGTCAACCATATCAGCACCTAGAACAAGACCTCTCACATAGAGGCTAGTCAATAAATATGTATGGAGTTAATAACTTTATTAATAATCCCAAACTTAAGATATTAGGTGCAATATACAGGAGGAATTCAGGATAGGAAAAACTAGATTCCTCTTGAGAAGTCACATTCTTAACTCACTCTGTATCTAGCAACTGCTAGGAGCTAAGCATCATCATCTATAGAATCCAACAGAGGTGCCCCTTATGACCACGAATACTTTGCATGCATGCCCCCAAGGAACACCGTTCTCTGACTTTCTAATGTCCCTGGCTCAGTATACTGATATTACACTGTTGAAATTGAATAACACTCCATTAGTATTTTTCAAAAAAAAAGCTAGTGGAAGTTATGGCTACATGCTAAAAGAAAGGGGTGGAAAAGAGAATGTTGGGTGAAAGGAGTGTCAACTGAAAAAAAATGTACAACCTAAAAGTTAAGAGTTACCTTTTATTCAGTGGACATTCTAAGAACTTCAAGCCCATGATGTGACATCTCAGATAATGCTGAGAAATTGTTCTGAAGAGGTGGAGGGATGGGGGGCAGGATATATAGGAGTTTTTGCAACACAGGCCAGGTAGTCAGAACATCAAGAGATTATCGTTAATTAAAGGAAACCAGACATCTCAAGTTAAACTAGCGTTTTTCTACATATGGGAAGATGCAAAGTCTGGGCTCACTGAAATCATTTCTTTGATGTGCACCTCAGCTATCTGGGGCCAGTATCCTGTTTTTTCTCATCCTGAGTCTCCTCAGAGTGCTCCATCAGTGTTGGCTGCAGCAGTTGACTGCTAGATGGCAGGCATCTTGTGTTCATCCTGAGTTCCCTCAGGGCTCACTGTTGGGATGGCTATAATGTGGTGGCTTGATGGCTGCAACATCCTTTGTTTACTGATATGGCAGGCTGCATTCTTAGTTCACATGGTTGACTTTGATGAACTTATGAAGTACCAAGAGACATCAGGACAATAAAATAGTGTTTTTCATTTTAGCCACTATTTGGAAATGAAATATTGAATTAACCCCCTTAAGACATTTTTAAATTATGATATGCACTTAATACAATATATGTGGAAACAGGTACCATATTGCTTCAGTCCCTTCTTAAATTCTGTTCCTGAGGTTTTATTTGTGAGATTTATGTATTTCTCCTCTCTTAACCTTCCCTTTCTTCATGAATAATTTTTTTTGGTAAAATTCCTTGTTTTCTAATTATATAGAGACTTAAGTTAGTCCTGCCCTTTGTTGAGTGCTGAATATTTAAATACAGCTTTTATTTCAACTGCAAGCTTTTCCTTGTAGCTAGAGTTTTGTTTTGTTTTGTTTTGTTTTTGAGAAGAATAAATCTCTTCCCAAGTGGCTTATATTTATCTTTAAAAGCAATTTATAAGGAAAATAAATCTTTCATAATCAGGTCACCCAGACATAGAACTATAAAAGCATTCTAATATCTGATAAAGTCTGTGAAATAAGGAACAATGCTGATTTTGCTCTTAAAATTCATCATGTCACATAATGGGCTTATATAGAGATGTCAATTTTAGTGTTAGCTGATCTACACATCTTAGTCAAAGAATAATATAAACTGAGGTAGATGCAGCATATGCATTGTTTTACATTATTCTTTAACATAGTTTTCTCTGAAGTTTAATGATTTTCCCATTGATTAAACACGTCTAGTTGAATTAGGCATATCTGATGTACTGGCAACAATCTTAGATGAATCTTCGGGAGCTCTAAGTTATACTTGGGGGTTTGGATTTCATTTGCCAGCCTTATTTCATTACAATATAATAAAATGCAACAAATGGCAGCACTGATATGAGACTGAAATAATAAAACATCCAGTTATTTTTAAGGAATCAGTTAATTACATGCTAATGCTGACTGAGTTTGTGCTTGTGTATGTTAGATTTTCTTCAAGGGGTTTATGTATTACACATAGCATTTGTGCATGTTCTTTAAAGCAATTCAGTATGAAAAACAACAAGAACAGTTTGTTTCTTTCTATCACAATTTGCTTTGCCTTCTCCAAGAGTTGTTCAGTGCTATAAATAAATTATATCCATTTGGTAAATATGGTCAATTATTTTATAATAATTGTATGGCAATTAGTATTTTATGGCTATAATATTAATATTACCTAAATAAGATAGTAAATTTATGCCATGAGTGGCTATTTGGCATACACATCGTTTTGCTATTAACTGATTATAAACTGAAAATGAAGTTTTCATCACCTAAGGCAAAAATTATAAGTAATTTCCAAGAGTCTTTTAAATTAAAGGATAATGGGAATCCTTCGAGATGCTTTTGACAAGGAGCATGTTCTCTCAGTGAGGGTCAGAGTTCAGTTCCTGAAATCATCCATCAAATTCTGACTGACAAGGCCTGAATAGCTGTAAAAAGTGAACGGGAGATAGGGCGCCTTTGCTGACCTCCTAAATCACTTACATGCACATAGTTCAGTAAATACACACACCCATTCACAAACACCATACACAAATAAGTATACATTTCAAAAAGGGCATTTGTGATTTGGAAAAGCAAGCTTTAAGCAGACTGGGATGTCAAAGGATTTTATATATTTGAGATTTTCTTTCAAAAGTTTAATTTCATCACAGGAAAACACCATTTCATACCATTATTTCAGTTAAAAATGATCAGTTGAAATATTTATTGATTCCTTTCTATATGCTATAACAATTTTGGGAATCATGAGAGGTGCAAAAAATGTTTAGATAAAGGCCCCTACCTATAGCTGGTCAGTCAAAACCTATCTCTTTAGCATTAAGCACTCCTGAGGATGCTATAACCTGATGATGCTTCTGAACTAAATCGGAAATTTAGTGTTAACTTGAGGTTGTTCCAACTGTACTGCTTAGCCACATTTCTTATCTCTTTTCCTTATGATTCAGCCTACATGTTAAGGAATATAGGTTAGGTAATCATCCTCTGAAGTGCCTTAACACCATCTACTTAGCCCATTTTACTCACGAAAATATATTATAAATTTTCTCTATAATTCTTCATTTCCCTATCTAAAATGTGAGCTCCACTGTAGCAGGGACCAGCTTATCTCTATAGTTGATGTCCGGTGACTGGCATATTATAGGTTCTAACTATTTGCTGAACTAATTGATTAGATAACTTGCCCTGCCCCCAAATCCTAGGGCCAAGGGAACATTTCCCATATGTGAAAACTATTGATAATGTACAAAACAGCATTCCTCTCAGAAGTACTAAATGTACTTTTCAGACAATAGTCAATCCACATCTTTTCTACATTTGAAATTGGTGTAAGACTATATCACTTATTTATAAACCAAATAAAGTAACTAGGGGGATGCTTTTCTCTAGCTTTATGAAATTAAACTTATTTTGGGTCCACATTCCACCTTCAATAAGAGGGTCAGATGAGCATACCTGACTTTCATTCATTCCCTGTTCATGGTCACAATGCTGGGCATTGCAGGGGTTCAACACACTTTTCTAAAATTAACACAACCAAATTCAAAAATCCTTTATTACTTACCAATGTTTTAATTCAGAAGATTGTCTTTAAAATTTGGAAGTTGAAGAGGATTTCAAGAGTGGATGATTGCATTCTTCAAAATTCCTTTAAAAATAGCTTATTAAGAAACTTCAAATATACCCATAAAGAAATCATCATGACCAAGCTTCTCAATAAACTCTGAGTCTTAAAATAGTACATTATATATAAAGATATTTTGTTATATAGACTTTTCTTGAATTTTTTTTCCTTTAATTTGTTACTTGACTAGGGAAATGGCCATTTAAACAAGTGTTCCAATGAAACTATCAAAATTTCTAGATGTTATCAGTACTTCTGGAGAAGTAAAAGCAACAAAGATAGTGACTCAATATTAACTGCAATGTTTTCGAACTTAACCATGATATTTACCAAAAACATTTTAATTTCCTAACTTGTGAGAATGTTAGAAAATTAAAAGTTAAATAATGGAATTGGCTTCTGTGCTCTAAAAAATACAATATTCTTAGGTTGACCTAAAACAAAATTGGTTTAATTATATATATATATATGTATATACGTATATACATATGTATACATATATACACATACGTGTGTGTATGTATAAACATATCTATATATATATAGAGAGAGAGATGCACACATACAAAATTCTTAATTGGTATGATTACTTCTCCTGAACTCAAGTATTAATTAGAACTCCCGGCTTAAAATTTGCAGAAAAATATATTTATTAAAAAAAAATAATAACCTCACTAGTTTTCCTAAGGTATGGCATTTACATGTTTTAAAATTTAGAATGGTTTGAAGCATCAACATGTTCTATTTAAAAAACAAGAGTTGAGAACATTCTTACTAAAATTTCTTTTTGGGGTGAACCTTACCAAAGTGGACAGAAACCTATGTCCGTGTGCACCCAAACACACACGCACACATCTTACCTTTTCTGACAAGAGACTGATAAAACATCTTGTTTTCAGTTCTGAGGGCCAGATTTCATTCAGCTGTAAGGTTATAGCACCCCCTAGCCCAGCCTAACAGAATAGCAGTCACTTCTGGCATCGATTGAAGTTTAAAGGAAGTTTTAAAAATGTCTGTAAAACCCAGGAGCTTTTTAAAAGTATTCTTCATTAAAGGAGGTATTTTATTTTATTTGGTAGCAATTGTTTTGTTTTTTATTATTTACAATTTCTGGTATATAATCTGTTGTGATTCTGAATTGTACCAACTGCTGGTGGAGTACAGAAAGCTGACTTATACTAAAGATCACATACAGCATAAATATATCAAACAAATTTCCACTGGTCATCTAAATTCCCCCCACCCTCCCAAATCATCAAAGAGCCAGACACTTGGAGTGCAAATATGAAATATAGGACATGACTGTGATGGTTATTGGCAAATCCTATGCTAGGAGGCAACAGCTCTCTGGAGAAAAAAAAGTACATTATTGAAAAATATATCTGAATATGACACATGTGGCCACCATTCAGATAAGATCCTTACCATTATTCTTTTATTCATGTATCACATATTAAGGAAAGAGTTGAAAAAGGAAGAATTCTGATGTGCTTGTAATAAATTTAAACTGTTTTTCTTGTCTTATCTTTGAATCTTCATGGTTTCCTTATTAAGCTACAAAGACTATTTCCAGCATATAATAGCACTGCTTGCATAGCACCTGTCGGCATAAATTCAGAAATATAAACCTTAAAGTCTTTGATGGGAATGTAAATGGAATACCAATTTGCCAATGCAGCACTCAAGCCTCTAGTATCTGTGGAGTTCACAGGATTCCAATTAGTCTAACATTTTTTGCAGACTTCAGAAAAAGAACGATTGTAAAACTTGGAAGCAAACAAAAAGGCAAGTGTTCACACTGTCTTGGCCCATTGTACATGTATTCCTCTCTTTGCTTCAGGAATAGTTGAAAGTCATCCTTCTTTATTCTGAGATACTATAAATCTAGATACTGTAAATCACTTAGTCAATCCACATTAAATTTAATTTAGTCTGACCACCACTACCATTCAAAGACCAGCAAATTGATTTTGTGTTACTAAAAGGTGATCACATTGATACTGCCATTTAATGAGCTCCATGCTTGTACATTGCTCCTAATGCACACTACTTCAGATCACTTAGTCAACTCCAGTCTAATTGAATGTACAATTTGAAACCTTGACTTGATGCTAACCGTCCAAAAGTAGCAGAGTCTTTCCAGAGTAGTCCTGTCTACAAAATGCCATATATTGATGTTGTCCTGCAACAAACACTTGTCTTTCTTGTCTTTTTGTCAGGGCCAGCTGTCAGTTATTGAGGTACAATTACAAGAAAACTTGCATTTAGAAAAAGATATTATTGACCTCTGCAAATTGGCAACATCAAAATTTGAAAGTGGAGCTCAGGCAGACTTAATGGGGTATATGCAAATTTTCCAAACACAGGCCTGAAACTGTCACACGGCTGTTGTTATTTTAAGATATGCATGATATCCTCTTTCTGTTCTACCCCTTTTATTTTCACTAAATGGAGGCAACATGTTTTCAAGACTAGTCTGGCTTAAGAGAAATGGCAATAGCATTTGCTGGGTTCCACTGTGAAGGATCACTATCAGTGCCAGTGGGTTTCATAAGTAAGCACTGCAAAAAAAGTGAAACTGATATAAGGTGACATTAAAACAGGAAAAGAGAGTACAGAAAAGACATGATTTCTGTAGGTTTACAAAATCAAGGCTGCATTGTAGAAATTAGAAATGAGCAGAGAATAGTAACTGATTATGCTTTATTATATTTTTTTTACAAAAGAACATAATTTAGTGTTGCACTGTAGTTCAAAAATAGCTCCACATAATTCATAATGTGCTGTACTTGAGCACTGATGTTCCTCATTATGATAATGCCTTTTGATAACTTTTATTGAACATAAGCATTCCAATGATTAAACCTTTTAATAGGCAGCTCTCTTCAGCACTGGTTGCCATAATTTCAAAGCTCTGCTATACACATTTCTATACCAAAACAAGATGAAATCTAACACAGCTAGCCAAAAATCTAATGGGAGAATAAATGTACGGAAAAATAATCTAATTTGCAATTAAAAATCCAATGAAAAATTACCACCTATACAGAGCTTTGAGCCAAGAAATAAGACATTCTTCATCATGGGTTATACTCATAACCCAAACTAAATAGAAAATTAAGCATTTTTTGAAGTGACCCATCGTTTCCAATCCCCCTTTCTTTTACATATGTGTGTCCCGTTAAGTTCAACCTCACAAAAAGAAATTAGCTAATTACACTTTTACTTACACCACCTCCCATCATTTGTTATGTGGGGTTTGTTATAGTCCTAAATTTCAGGTAATAAAAAGTTATCCATGAGCAGGAATATTTGTATCAGTTCCTTCATTGCTCAAATCCTACAGAGTGACATGAGTGGCCCAGGTGGATGCTTTGCATGCAGTGAGTTTGTATCACAGCTAAGGAACCCCAAATTTAGGAGACCCCAGCCTTCTATAATGGACTGTAAGCAAATCTGCCTAATCTTTGCCTGGAGGGGAACATTTTCATTATTATACTGGGCTGTATACAAACCTGCTCTTTGCTCTAAAGGATGCATTACTTCTACCTTCTAAGGCCACTTGCTATACAAACATTCATAGAAAGGTAATCTGTAACAAAGAGAATCAGTGCCTCTGCTTGCACGGAAATGCAACAGACTCATGGAGATTTGTCTCCTTAAACTCTCCTACCTTTGAGCTCTCATAGAATGCATTTTCTGTTCTGCATAATACATAACATTAAATTTATTTATGTTTTTGTCAATATATCCAGTGTCCCCAAATCAACCCCAAGCTCTGGGAAAAAAGAATTCATTCTTATATGAATATATATCCTTACTGCCTAATACAATGTCATAACCTAATTTGTGCTCAAGATATACTTAAGAAATGTTATTGATAATGATGATGACTGAATGATTAATTGATTGATGGTGGAAATGCTGTTAAAATAGAAAGATGCAGTCAATTTTCCAGAGCTTTTGTCTTCACAATGCCAACCATCAGGATCTTTACAAGTCCAAAGAATTTTAGATGGTTGGCATTATGTAGAACACAGAATTATACAACCCACAGAGTTTCAGTCTTTAATTCTGTTTTTTTGTTTTTATTTTTTTTTCTTTGTTATGTTGTAGAAATAGTCTTTGTCTAAGAACCTGACCTGGTAAAGCATATGCACATTTAATTAGAAGAATTTTGTGTAGAAAATGCCCTTGAGAAGAGAAGAAATAGAAATTTAGAACAAAGGAAGAAATGGGGTTACAATGAATTCTAAGCCAAAAATCATGTTCACTATTTGTCATCCAATAGCTAGAAAGCTTGGTTTATACTGTGGAAACAGAGACTTAATGCTCAAAGTACTTCACTGGTAAAACTGCCTGGAGTACATTTTGTTAGTACACATATATAGCTTTAAAGTTTCATTGTCTTTAAAATAGTGCTATTAGGGGAGAGATTGTTTCAAGATGGTGGAGTAGAAGGACATGCGCTCACTCCCTCTTTCTAGAGCACCGGAATCACAACTAATGGCTGAACAATCATCGACTAGAAGACACTGGAATTCACCAAAAAAGATACCTCACATCCAAAGACAAAGGAGAAGCTGCAGTGAGACAGTAGGAGGGGCACAATCACAATAAAATCAAACCCAATAAGCAATGGGTGGTTGACTCACAAACTGGAGAACAATTATACCACAGAAGTCCACCCAATGGAGTGAAGGTTCTGAGCTCCATGTCAGGCTTCCCAACCTGGGGGTCTGGCAATGGGAGGAGGAATTCCCAGAGAATCAAACACTGAAGGTAGTGAGATTTGACTGCAGGACTTTGACAGGACTAGGGGAAACAGAGACTGCACTCTTGGAGGACACACACAAAGTAGTGTGCACATCAGGACCCAGGGGAAGGAGCAGTGAGCCCATAGGAGATTGAACCATATCTACCTGCTAGTGTTAGAGGGTCTCCTGCAGAGTCAGGGAGTGGCTGTGGCTCACTATGGGGACAAGTACACTGGCAGCAGAAGTTCTGGGAAGTACTCCTTGGCATAAGCCCTCCCAGAATCCACCACTAGCCCTACCAAAGAGCCTGTAGCCTTCAGTGCTGTGTTGTCTCAGGCCAAACAACCAACAGGGAGGGAACTCAGCCCCACCCATCAGCAGACAAGCAGATTAAAGCTTTACTGAGCTCTGCCCACCAGAGCAACAGCCAGCTCTACCCACCATCAGTCTCTCCCATCAGGAAGCTTGTACAAGCCTCTTAGATGGCCTTACCCACCAGAGGGCACACAGCAGAAGCAAGAAGAACTACTATCCTGCAGCCTGTGGAAAAAAAATCACATTCACAGAAAGATAGACAAAATGAAAAGGCAGAGGACTATGTACTAGATGAAGGAAAAAGATAAAAAACCCAGAGAAACAACTAAATGAAGTGGAGATAGGCAACCTTCCAGAAAAATAATTCAGAGTAATGATAGTGAAGATGATCCAGGACCTTGGAAAAAGAATGGAGGCAAAGATCGAGAAGATGCAAGAAATGTTTAACAAAGACCTAGAAAAAATAAAGAACAAACACCTAGAAAAATTAAAGAACAAACAGATAGAGATTAACAATAAAATAACTGAATGGAAAAATACACTAGAAGGAATCAATAGCAGAATAACTGAGGAAGAAGAATGGATAAGTGACCTGGAAGACAGAATGGTGGAATTCACTGCTGCAGAACAGAATAAAGAAAAAAGAATGAAATGAAAAGAAAAGAGCCTAAGAGACCTCTGGGACAACATTAAATGCACCAACATTCGCATTATAGGCATCCCAGAAAAAAAGAGAGAGAAAGGACCTGAGAAAATATTTGAAGAGATTATAGTCAAAAACTTCCTAAACATGGGAAAGGAAATAGTCAATCAACTCCAGGAAGTGCAGAAAGTCTCATACAGGATAAATCCAAGGAGAAACATGCCAAGACACATATTAATCAAACTATCAAAAATTAAATACAAAGAAAAAATACTAAAAGCAGCAAGGGAAAAATGACAAATAACATACAAGGGAACTCCCAAAAGGTTAACAGCATTTTTTTCAGCAGAAACTCTACAAGCCAGAAGGGAGTGGCACAATATATTTAAAGTGATGAAAGGGAAAAACCTACAACCAAGATTACTCTACCCTGCAAGGATCTTATTCAGATTTGATGAAGAAATCAAAAGCTTTACAGCCAAGCAAAAGCTAAGAGAATACAGCACCACCAAACCAGCTCTACAACAAATGCTAAAGAAACTTCTCTAAGAGGAAAAAGACCTAAAAAGAAAAACCCAAAACAATAAAGAAAATGGTAATAGGAACATATATATTGATAAGTACTTTAAATGTGAATGGATTAAATGCTCCAACCAAAAGACACAGGCTCACTGAATGGGTACAAAAACAAGGCCCATATATATGCTGTCTACAAGGGACCCACTTCAGACCTAGGGACACATACAGACTGAAAGTGAGGGGATGGAAAAGGAGATTCCATGCAATTGGAAATTGAAACAAAGCTGGAGTAGAAATACTCATGTCAGATAAATTAGACTTTAAAATAAAGAATATTACAAGAGACAAGGAAGGACACTACATAACAATCAAGAGACCGAGCCAAGAAGAAGATATAACAATTACATATATATATATGCACCCAACATAGGAGCACCTCAATACATAAGGCAACTGCTAACAACTATAAAAGAGGAAATCGACAGTAACACAATAATAGTGGGGGAATTTAACACCTCACTTACACCAGTGTACAGATCATCCAGACAGAATATTAATAAGTAAACACAAGCTTTAAATGACACAATAGACCCAATAGATTTAACTGATATTTATAGGACATTCCATCCAAAAACAGCAGATTACACTTTCTTCTCAAGTGTACACAGAACTTTCTTCAGGATAGATCATATCTTAGGTCACAAGTCAAGCCATGGTAAATTTAAGAAAATTGAAATCATATCAGGCATCTTTTCCGACCACAGCACTATGAGATTAGAAATCAATTACAGGGAAAAAAGCGTAAAAAACACAAACACATGGAGGTTAAACAGTACGTTACTAAATAACCAAGAGATCACTGAAGAAATCAAAGAGAAAATCAGAAAACACCTAGAGACAAATGACAATGAAAACAAGACAATCCAAAACCTATGGGACTCAGCAAAAGCAGTTCTAAGAGGGAAGTTTATAGCAATACAATCCTAACTCAAGAAATAAGAAAAATCTCAAATAAACAATCTAATCTTACACCTAAAGGAACTAGAGAAAGAAAAACAAACTAAACCCAAAGTTAGTAGAAGGAAAGAAATTGTAAAGATCAGATCAGAAATAAATGAAATAGAAACAAAGAAAACAATACCAAAGATCAATAAAACTAAAAGCTGGTTCTTTGAGAAGATAAACAAAGTTGATAAACCTTTAGCCAGGCTCATCAAGAAAAAGAGGGAGAGGACTCAAATCAATAAAATTAAAAATGAAACAGGAGAAGTTACAATGGACACCACAGAAATACAAAGCATTATAAGAGACTACTACAAGCAACCCTATGCCAGTAAAATGAACAACCTGGAAGAAATAGACAAATTCTTAGAAAGGTATAACCTTCCAAGGTTGAACCAGGAAGAAACAGAAAATATGAACAGACCAATCACAAGTAATGAAATTGAAACTGTGATTAAAAATCTTCCAACAAGCAAAAGTCCAGGACCAGGTGACTTCACAGGTGAATTCTATCAAACATTTAGAGACGAGCTAACACTCGAAGAGCTAACACCCATCCTTCTCAAACTCTCCTCAAAAAATTGCAGAGGAAGGAGCACTCCCAAACTCATTCTACGAGGCCACCATCACCTGGATACCAAAACTAGACAGAGATACTACAAAAAAGCAATATTACAGACCAGTATCACTGATTAACATAGATGCAAAAATCCTCAACAAAATACTAGCAAACAGAATCCAACAACACATTAAAAGGATAATACACCAAGATCAAGTGGGATTTATCCCAAGGATGCAAGGATTCTTCAGTATATGCAAATCAATCAATGTGATACACCATATTAACAAATTGAAGAATAAAAACCATGTGAACATCTCAATAGATGCAGAAAAAGCTTTTAAAAAAATTCAACACCCATTTATGATAAAAGTTCTCCAGAAAGTGGGCATAGAGAAAACCTACCTCAACATAATAAAGGCCATATATGACAAACCCACAGCATACATCATTCTCAGTGGTGAAAACTGAAAGCATTTCCTATAAGATCAGGAACAGCACAAGTATGTCCACTCTTGCCACTTTTATTCAACATAGTTTTGAAGTCCTAACCATGGCAATCAGAGAAGAAAAAGAAATAAAAATAATGCAAATTGGAAAAGAAGAAGTAAAACTGTTTGCAGATGACATGATACTATACATAGAGAATCCTAAAGATGCCACCAGAAAACTACTAGAGCTAATCAATGAATTTGGTAATGTTGCAGCATACAAAATTAATGCACAGAAATCTCTTTCATTCCTATATGCTAACAGTGAAAGATCAAAAAGAGAAATTAAGGAAATTATCCCATTCACCATTGCAACAAAAAGAATAAAATACCTAGGAATAAACCTACCTAAGGAGGTAAAAGACCTGTACTCAGAAAACTATAAGACACTAATGAAAGAAATCAAAGGTGACACAAACAGATGGAGAGATATACCATGTTCTTGGATTGGAAGAATCAATATTGTAAAAATGACTATACTGCCCAAAGCAATCTACAGAATCAATGCAATCCCTATCAAACTACCAATGGCATTTTTCATAGAAAAAACAAAAAATCTTAAAATTTGTATGGAGACACAAAAGACCCCGAATAGCCAAAGCAATCTTGAGGAGAAAAAAAAACAGAGCTGGAGGAGTCAGACTCCCTGACTTCAGACTATATTACAAAGCTACAGTAATCAAGACAGTATGGTATTGGTACAGAAACAGAAATATAGATCAATGCAACAGGTTAGAAAGCCCAAAGATAAACCCACACACCTATGGTCAACTAATCTATGACAAAGGAGGAAAGGATATACAATGGAGGAAAGACAGTCTCTTCAATAAGTGGTGCTGGGAAAACTGGACAGCTACGTGTAAAAGAATGAAATTAGAACACTCCTTAACACCATACACAAAAATGAACTCAAAATGGATTAAAGACCTAAAAGTAAGGCTGGACACTATAAAACTCTTAGAGGAAAACATAGGAAGAACACACTTTGACATAAATTACAGCAAGATCTTTCTTTTTTAAAGTACATTAGGTATAAACAAACTTTTGGATATAGAAAATAAGATAAGATTCCTCCTTAAAAATAATAAATTGTTTTATCAATTGAATATCTTATCTATAAAGTGAAGCATAAAGGGAAATACCTTTTTACTGATAACTTTAAATGTATCTTCATATTTAATATAAAAATGAAAAGAGTACCAACATACTTTGCAAGTATCTTATTTTGTATAATAAAATAAATGAATACTCTGTTAAAATCTGAACTAAGAAAGAGTCAGTTTTTTAGAGAAAAAGGGAATCATTTGAGATGTAAATATCTGACAAATAGATACAGGAGTAAAGGGAATTTAAAAAGGGTTTTGGGAAGAAATGGGCAGTTTCTAGTTGTTAAGGTAATTAACCTTTTTTCAAGATCATTAAAAAATATTTTTCCTGCACACTACTAATTTTCTTTCAGGTTATAGAGGTCATTGTTAAGCAGAACAGGAGAGAAAAAAATTGAGAGCTGGTATTTATCTACCTAGTGCAAAAGGGCACAAACAATATTAACAATCACAGTTAGGTTCTTCCTTTCTGGCATATGTCTTTCTGGCCCAGAATTCTACCACAGTCTGGTGAGATAGAACTATAAAACGGCACCTATTTAAGTATTAATTACAGTGACAATTATCAATGTAAAATAGTTCCTTCAGTATTTTGAATATGGCCCACTATCTCCACACTACTTCCTATAAGAAACGGTATTCTTTTTAGCATCCAATTGTGCATGAAACAATTTGTTCTGATGCACTGCAGAGGGATTTATTTTTGCTTCTCTGCTCCGTGAAGCTGATTCCTAAGGGATTACTACATTAAGGATAGAAAGATTGTGTTTGAAGTATTCTTACAAAACAGAAATGTTGAAAGACTAAGGTGATGGAATAAATAGCTAAAATACCAGTTCTGGCCAAATACATGGTCATACTGACCTCCTTAATTTCATAACTGCTTTAGCTTTTCATGTGTAGAAGTTTTATTTTTATCGGTACTGAGTAACTTAAAATACCTCTGACTTTTGTAAGAACCCTTCAGTAAGAGAAGAGCTCAAAAGCACGACATCATATGTATCTAGGAATGATAATGACTAAATCTGACCCTGTGAGCTTCTGGTAGGGTAATTTAATCCTCCTAGTTACCATATAGTTCAGTTTCTTTATCCAATACAAGGACTAAGCAGATAAACCATTTGTAGTGTGATTGTTCAAAAGTTCAACTATTCTGAAAATGAAACCAACAAATAATCAAGCTGGAGACATTATATAGAAACATAAATCTGGTCTACAGATGAAAGAAAGATGATATAGAAAAAAGCATAGAAGCTTTGAAGTTAGATAAGCCTGGCTTTGAATCATGTCACACTGAAGCTTATTCAGTTGCCTTGTTTAATAGAAGTTTTATTTAAAGGATATAAACACAGATGTACACAGAGGGATCTGAATATCACCTCCTTGGTGTCAGCAAGAACTGGCACCCAGATGAGCTCTAGTGGGAACATGACACTTGATAGAACCAGGACATAGGGCTGGTTCTATGTGAGTTCTATGTGAGTACTCAATGTGAGTGCTTTGCTTATTAATAACATTTACTTGCATTTAGCTTATTTGTCTCTTATATTTCTTTTTGTCTCATGATACATCTGTCTACTGGTAAGTGAAAAATTCACTCATATGTCCATTTCAAATTCTTGAGAGAGAAACTAAATGTTCCCAATTATCTTTTTCTACCTGGTCTGCCATCTCTGGTCAATGAAGACACCAACCTAAAATCCCAATGGATTGAATCTGGGAATAGAGGGCACCCTCTGGTGGTAGCAAACACGACAATGTGAATCTGCTACCTAAGGACTAACGGTGGGCAAGTATAATGATTAATATCATAATTCAAAATCCCACCTTTGGAAGTATGGTAAAAAATCTGGCAAAACTTGACTGAACCAGTGTAGCCCTCAGCAACTGGTAGTAAGTTATAACTTCATGCTTCAAGAGGTGATCATAAATATGTGTGATTTAATAACTTCCCCAAATGATATTTGTTTCTGCAACTTATGTATCTCAGAATACCCCTCTTACTTTTAGAAGGGGCTTCTAGAACAGATGGTCATTGTAACATAAAGTGAGCTGCTGATTCCATTTCCTACTTGGTGCCCAGATTGATATTCAAGGACATATGAACATCCTCTAGTTTAAAATCCTTCACTGGCTTCCTATTTCCCTCCAGATAAAATTCCAGTTTCTTAGAATGTACCTTCATATTGGTTCATGTTTAACTTCATGTTTGGCTTCAACAACATCTTTGGCTATTCCCTTCTTCTACCACTTCAAACCCTGTGTTTCAGTTATGCCATTTTATTTTTTCCCCCTTGCTAGATGTTGTAATTACTGAGGTCCAAATATCACACCAGACAGCAAGTATTTGATCACTAAAATTCAGTGAAACTCTTTCTGGCAGGAATTGTCCCTGATTTTTATATTGTGTTTATACTAACTATCATGATTAAGAACCAACTCTCTGTGAAATGCAACACAGACCTCTTCATCTAATTTTCACAACATCCTTATGAAGGACAAATTACCATACTAATTTTGCAGCTAAGGAAACAGTCTCTAGTAGGTTTGAAAACTTGTCCAAATTAAGACAGTTACTAAGAGAGCCAGACAGAACTCAATCTCAGGTATATCTGACTTTAAAATTCACTTACTGTCCCACAAGACTCTCTCTAGTCTCCATAATAATGGAGAATCTAAGGGCCACTTGTAGTAGAAGAAACTAGTTATAATTGATCTTTGCTAAATTATGAAGAAACACCAAATCTGGGGTTGTCCAGTGTAAGACATCTTTGCCCTTGCCTTCCACTAATCTTTGCTCTCAAGGATGGGATGGGAATACAAGCTCATAGTGCTTGCTGACTCTATGTCCTTGCCCTTCCTTTAGTAACCTGGTGTCCAATTTTTTTTTTTTTTTTTTTTG
Organism: Monodon monoceros; assembly: GCF_005190385.1. Lineage (NCBI taxonomy): Eukaryota > Metazoa > Chordata > Mammalia > Artiodactyla > Monodontidae > Monodon > Monodon monoceros. The sequence continues at coordinate 112,022,021 of NW_021703774.1, forward strand.
GTACGTGGGCCTCTCAATGTTGTGGCCTCTCCTGTTGTGGAGCACAGGCTCCGGACGCGCAGGCTCAGTGGCCATGGCTCACGGGCCCAACCGCTCCGCAGCATGTGGGATCTTCCTGGACCGGGGCACGAACCCGTGTCCCCTGCATCGGCAGGCGGACTCTTAACCACTGCGCCACCAGGGAAGCACTGGTGTCCATTTTTAAGTGGTGGGGAAAATAGTTGTTTGCTTATAGCTACCATGATGATGATGTGAAAAGAGTGTGATGGGGTAAATGAGCCAGGAAAAGATACAAAAATGGGCAAGATAATAGTTTGTGATTGCCTACTATAGAGGAAAGAATGAGATTCTTTATTTGCACAACTATATTAAGGTTCTAAGATATTCTGTTTTTAGGTATTACTAATATTTCATTGTGTTTTACTTGTATTGCTGCTTTTGAAAACAAGTAAATGATTTTTTTGTTGCTGTTATTTGTCTCTGCTATTAATTGGCTGTGTAAATTAAAAGAGTGTATTTTATAAAATATAATTATTTTACTTCATAGAGATTAGCAGTAAGAAACATTTCAAGTATTACACACAATAAAGAGAATCAGAGCAAATTTAATGCAGTAGCATGTTATAAAATGTCTTCATTGTTAATTTTCTGAAAGATATAGTACCAGATTATTACAAAATAAATTTATTTCTCAAATATAGGTATAATACAATACATATATTTTTAATATAGGTTATGATGGGACATTATAAACTAATATTAAAATATAGATATTTAAGTATTTTATTTGTTTAATAAGCCAAAAATTGCAGTACCACTTTCAAGGTACTTGATACTTGGGCTGTCCTTAAACCTTTGTAGAAACCTATCAGATTGTTTCACAAATATTTGTTAATTTACCTTTTCCTCTTGAAACTTCAGAGCTCTTATCAATGACAGAGTTTCTTCTTAAGAAACTCTAGTCGGGCTCTTCTGAACTCTCTTCTCAACTAGGTCCTGATTTTGGGTTTCCATGTCTATTTCTTCATTGTCCAATTTTAGCAAGAATCCTAATAAGCTTAGCCATCCTCAATATCTGATTGCTCATAATATCTGGTCATGGGTTTCCTCATCCTCCATCATCCCCCAGGTGATGTTTGATCACCCTGGCCTACCTTCTGCAAGAATTAAGTTAGGTCAGTTTAGCCAGAATCTCCCCTTACCCTGATGTTTCTTCTTAGTTATTTTCCATCCACTGATCCTCACCCTGCTCCTTGGTTATAAATTCCCACTTTTCCTTGTTGTATTTGGAGTTGAGTCCAATCTCTCTTCCCATTGCAAAACCCCATCGAAATTGTCCCTACACTTATTGTGATGGTCCTAAGTAAATTCTGTCTTACTGTTCTTTAACAAATGTCATTGAATAATTGTTTTTCTTTAACATCAGTGTGCAAGGACTCTATAAGAAAGTCTCCCACCTTGTAAAGCTGTTTTGAATATTCAATGAGTTAGCATAAATAACATTTCCCAGCTTAATACCAGGCACCTAAGAAGCACTAAGTACCTTCTGTTGAAGGTAAAATTTTCAAGATGGTAAAATCATGGCTCTCCTCAAACATAAAATGAACACATCAAATACTTTTTTTAGCTCATTAATTAGTGAGGAAACATGAAAGATGGTGAAACTGGTTCAAATGAAAATGTGTTATAGAGATTTTTATTCATGACTAGACAAAATTTATTTGCATTTCTATGTACGAGAAACATTTACATTGTTAACAGTTTTCTACAACATAACCTCCATCCCTATACAGTTGTAAAAGAGCCCAGTTAGTATAAAAGATAATCTAAGGTGTACAGCTTTATAGAATCAGATAATACCCAGAGGGTCCAGTAAACAACATTCACCAAATCACTTGAAAAGACAGCCAGGAATTTCATTTGCCATTTCCAAGTCAATTTACTTTTTATAACTGTTTGCCCATTTTTTCTTGAAAAAATTTAAGACAATTTTTTTCTGGCACTTTCTTCTCCATAAGGTTTATTTATTTTAGAACTAATCTTTATACTCTCAGTACTTAGATATGCTTAGTAGTCTAAAAATGATGGTTTAAATAATTTATTAATTGCCACTGCCACTTATACAGCACTTTATTATATGCAAAAGAGCTTTCTCATGATTCCTGTCATCCGTTCAATTATCTCACAAGGACCATTGAAAAAACAACAGTCACAACATTATTTTCAACTCAATTTAATAAATATTTAATGAGAACCTACTACATATTCTCTGAAATAAAGGGGAGAAATTTAACTGCAGTGGCTTGATTGAGGTCTCTTCAATTTTCCTCCCTGATAATACACTAGGCCTTTCTTTTTTATCCTCTCATGATAATGTATCCATCATTACCATAGAAATACTTCCAGAGTTATAACTCTGCTTTTCATAGGGAGTTTCTAGTCTAAGTACCAAAGGACAATATAAAAATCATAACTACCTCCTATTAGTTTATAATGAATCCTCACAACAGTCCTCTCAACAAGCTTCTGAAGCATTAGATTCCTCCCAGAAATAGCACAAAGCAAAAGAAGGCCGAGGGCAGTCATGAGATCATTTGCATTTAGAGGGACCCCATCTGCTGTTCCACTGTTTAGTCTCAGAGCCACTTTTCAATCCCATGCTCTTTATCAGCTGAACTTCTCTTCTCCTAATGAGTCAACACACTCTGTATCCCTCAGGGATTTCACCCTTCAACCTGTCTTCAAAGTAGCAGAAATGCCATCTCTCTTGCTCTTCTCTTCTTTGCTCCTCCCAGTGATAAGATTTTTAGAAAGAAAAGGAAACAAATGCTACCAAATGCCCAGGACAGATTGAGATGTTATGAATAAATGAGGTCCCAAATTGGGTACATTTCATAATAGGAAGTATAGCTCATAGAAAGTAAATATATATAATTACTAAACTAAAACGTGGCAAGGGCAGGATTCAAATTCAGGATCCAAGGTTTCCACAGAAGGTATAGTGCTAACAGCTAAGATTTTGGAGTTAAAAAAAAAAAAACTGTTCGCATCAAGGTCAGCCACTCTCTGTGACTTTAAGGAGGTTACTTAACTTTCCGTAATCACATGGATTTTTTCTAGAAATAGTATGTACCTAATGAGGTCGTTTTCAGGATTAAATTAGATACTGCCTGAAAGGCAACTATTCAATAGTATTTTAACTTTCAATATTATTATCTTTAGTTAATGTTATCTGCCAAAACTTTTACTGCTAATCAATACCAAAAATCAGAGAGATAATAACAAACATGAAGAAGTTACAAAGATCAAGCATTTTATGAAGTTCTTAAAGTCTTTAGCCTTATAACTAGAAACATGTAAGTGCCTGCTTTCAACTTTTTTAAGCAGGAGATAGAATTCACTAATCATTTCCATTTACAGCTCTCCACCCCAATTTTCTTCTAATTTCCTAACTTTCATCCTTCCATTAAGTGGCACTTAAACTCCATGTTTTAAGAAATCTCCCTTCCTGGTCCCAGACCACTCACATGATCACTTAACTCAACCATGTAATTTTCATTTTTAAGGACGTGACCTCCATCTCAGTAGCCCATGGCTCCAAAGTGTTGATGAAATATTAATCATTCAATCCAAGAAAGAATTGGAGAATTTTATTTGAGCCAAATTTAAGGATTATAACCCAGGAAGAATATCTCAGAAAGCTCTGAGAACTGTTCTGCTTGTTAGAAGTCAAGACACAGTTTATGTAAGTTTTTTGACAGAGGGCTGTACATCAAATGACAAATACTGACAATTTACATAATCCAGATCTAAGCGCCATCGTGGTGGGTCATGTGACCCATTACGAGATCAAGAAGTGCTATTTATTAAGGAGTTGTCTTGTTGATGTTGGGAGAATGTTACTCTTTATGGTTGACCAGCTATTCCTGCCTTTGAGGGAGGTTTGGTCGATGCATAATGCAGATACAAAATGCACAGTCGGGGGAGAGACAAGGTCAAAGCACAGAGAATTTTTACGTTTAAATTTATCTTTTCTTGCCATAAAATATGCATTTTATTTCAAGAAAGAAGGAAGGAACGAACAAACGAACGAAGGAAGGGAGGAAAGAAGGAAGAATAATTTCTTGTGTATACAGTTCTCATTTTAGAGTTTAAAAAATGTATATTTTTGGACTTTCCTGGTGGCGCAGTGGTTGAGAGTCCGCCTGCGGATGCAGGGGACATGGATTCGTGCCCCGGTTCTGGGAAGATCCCACATGCCACGGAGCAGCTAGGCCCGTGGGCCATGGCCGCTGAGCCTGCACGTCCAGAGCCTGTGCTCTGCAACGGGAGAGGCCACAGCAGTGACAGGTCCGCGTACTGCAAAAAAAAAAAAAAAAAAGTATATTTTTAACACTTCTTTTTATACATTCAGAGAGATCTTGCTTTTCTGTGCAAATGCTTAACCATGCTGAAAGAGGAAGAGCTCATCTATGTTTGAATGGGCTCAATCTTTATGGTACCCCACATCAAAGTTGGACTTTTATAGGACCCATTTTCAATTTTCAGCATCTCATTCCATAGAATTCAGTCAGTCCAGAGCTTTCAGATTGATTCGATCAGTAACTGGCCCATTCATTTGTTCCAGTTTATCAAGGATTCAAACTATGGCAGATATTCCTTTTCCACTGCTGATTAAATCCTTTTATCACAGCAGTAATTTTTGACTGAGATTTATTGACCCCCCTCTCTTCCCTTAAAATAGGCAATTAGTAATCCCTTATCCAGACCTTCAATTCTACTTGTCACAAACTTACGTAAAAAGAGAAAAATTGACCCAAGTCTGGATGAGGACTAAAACTTTGTTCAAATTGTAATTTGCAAATCTTTTTTTGGAAAAAATGATTATCCTTGATACAAAGCTTAGTTAATGTTCAAATAAATTTTAATGAGAATAAGACCACTTCTGAGAACTCAGTTATCCACTCCTTCAGTGGACTGTTAATCTTGGGAAGGGCCTAATGGCCAGTCTTGAAGCACTGTGTAATATTTCTTAACTAGATTATTTTCTCTTCTGTATAGAATAACAGTGGTTAACTAACCATCTCCTTTTCCTATAGTATTTCCCCCCCAAAAGTAAATCTTATTTTTAAACTGACCTGTTGAAAGTTTTTTCCCCTGCAGCCAGATTGTAATAAAATTTTGACATATGCACAGAAGTAAATTGTCTAAAAAAATATTTCACCATGTCATTATTTTAAATTACTTTTTGTTTTTTAATTTAATATTATTTAAAAAATTTTTAACATCTTTATTGGAGTATAATTGCTTTACAATGGTGTTAGTTTCTGCTTTATAACAAAGTGAATCAGTTATACATATACATATGTCCTGATATCTATTCCCTCTTGTGTCTCCCTCCCTCCCACCCTCCCTATCCCACCCCTCTAGGTGGTCACAAAGCACTGAGCTGATCTCCCTGTGCTATGCAGCTGCTTCCCACTAGCTATCTATTTTACGTTTGGTAGTGTAAAAGACAACCCTCAGAACGGGAGGAAATATTTGCAAATGAAGAAACTGACAAATGATTAATCTCCAAAATTTACAAGCAGCTCATGCAGCTCAATATCAAAAGAACAAACAACCCAATCCATAAATGAGCAGAAGACCTAAATAGACATTTCTCCAAAGAAGAGACACAGATTGCCAACAAACACATGAAAGAATCCTCAACATCATTAATCATTAGAGAAATTCAAATCAATACTACAATGAGATATCATCTCACACTGGTCAGAATGGCCATCATCAAAAAATCTACAAACAATAAATGCTGGAGAGGGTGTGGAGAAAAGGGAACCCTCTTGCACTGTTGGTGGGAATGTAAATTCATACTTTTTGTTTTGTATTCATCTTTTGTCCAACCTGACTAGCTTTTAAATACTTTGATGGCAGAGGATACAAAATCTATTTTTTTAAGTCCTGGTACCTAGCATAATATCTAGCACATAGTAGATGCTTAACAGTTTTGCTGACTAAATGAAGATGGAACAAAAAGAGGTAGAGATGTAGGACATAAAGTAGTATTAGGGAGGCTGAGGAAGTAAATGAAGTTGGTATCCCAGTGTGTTTCTGAGTCTCTAGGATGAGTCTCATTCTAATACAAGAGACCAAGAGTATAATAGAATATTAAGATGCAAGTCACCCAAGTTCTCTGCCTAAGAAGGTATGCAGAAAACATTTTGTTGGGTTACTGGTTAAGATCTGGGATTGTGCTTTGTGATTTGGGCTAAGCTGGGTAACTGTTTGAAGTCTTTTTCCTCATGTGTTGAGTGATAATAGTAATGGGGTTTCTGCCCCACAGGGTTATTGTAACAATAAGAGTAAAGTCTAAAAGGTCTAATATTGTCCTTGGCACATGGTATATCTAAATCTAAGTCTAAATTTATGTTTAAATATTGATATAGACTTAGATATAGATATATAGATTGATTGATAGATATAGATACCATTCATTACTAATAGTGCTATAATTATTACTTTAGAAATGAGGAAACTGAGTCAACATTAGGTTACCTCCCTGAGTCACAAACCTCTTTGACACCAAACTATGGCACACAAGTTTCTATAGTTTTTTTTTTTTTTTAGTCTTAATACATCAACAAAGGCCCACTATTTGAATGGAAAAAAAAAATCAATAACTATAAATAAATTAATCAATCTCCATTCTTTATTACATGTGTATTAAAACCTCAGAAATCCCTTTCTGTACTTTTCAACTCTTATATCCTAAAACTGCTCTGGCACATTGCCAAATTTTACTTCCTGTGTCTCAGCCTCTCCAGGTCTTGCCTCTTTCTTCTTTTTCTCTACATCCTCCTTTTATTACGTCAATCTATATAAAGCTCATAAAGCCCCATGCTAATATATCTTGTTCTACTGCATAATGTTCCCTGTAATGAATTTGACACCTCCTACAGAGATCAAGTACTTCTCCAGACACATTCATTTGCCTTGTCTTGTGTAAAAGTGTTTTGCATTTGCTTATTATTCAAAGTAGTCTTCTGAGTTTAGGACAATCTGAGATAACATTCACTGTTCATGTTTGTTAAATTGCTATTTTTCAATAAGTTAAAATATTTACAGCCAAGAAACATAACTGTGGTCTTTGGTGGACTCTCATATTCCTGGTGAGCCTCTTATTTATGTTCAGCCATTTACGCCCATGGAATCAAATGCCCTCTCCCTCAACCTCTATAAGTGTGCATTCACTGAGATTCTCTCAAACCTTATTTAATTTCTTTGTGTGTAAAATTGGTTCATATGACTGAAACACATACTGTATGACCTTAAATATGTTGCAGCATATTAAAAATTAATTTTTAAGTTAAGAAAAAAAAACTACAGCAACAGCAAAAACTAAGATTTGCTTCTCCCAAGGTAGAGTCTAATTCAGTTGCAACAGCAAGATTGGATAAATGTTTTCTATAAACATGAACTCCCACAAAGTACAGAAAACTTCTTTAAGTGTGGGTGAGTTCTGTTTATTGACTAAAAAATCCTATGCATTACAAGGAGCAGTGAGCTACAATCCTGAGTCATATATAAGGAAATTTCCCAAGCTGCTTTGTGATAAACTCATTTCTGGTGTCATACACACTACTTAACACCAAATAAAACTTCTTTCATATCACAGTTAAACTGTAAATAATCTCTTGCTTGGTCTTCTGTATAAAGAGCTAAGAAGCCTAGCTGAGCCCATGAGATGTCTTATAATCTCTGCATTCGGTTATTGTCACAAGATACTGTGCTCTAGGGTTTCATGCCGTCAGCAAGAAATTTCATTTAATTACATTATTGGATTCGATCGGGGGACTATTTTTTGTCTGCCCCCAAACTGACACCTATTGAAAAGGTATAATTTACATATATAGAAGAACTAGCAAACTGTGCATTACTATGGCTATCAGTGTAAGTCTGGAACACTGAAAGTTATGTCTACACAATAGGTCAAAATATGTAGAGTTTTAGGCAGTGAATTCTCAATTTCCAGAAGTGTTGACTGGTACACTGTGATTTGTTAATGTCCTCTTTACTCTCTTACTTTAAGAAATTCCCATATTATACAAATATTTCTTTTTTTTTTAATTTTCAATCTATACTTTCTGATATACTTACTAAGAAGAAAATATCCAAAATGCTTATTAAGCCTGTACTGTGAAAACATATTTCCAGTCATTTCTTATCTTTCACTCCTAATATCATAGCCAATGGCTTATAATTCTAATTCCTAGGAAGTATTGCTGGATTTTGGTGGTCCCTATGTAGATATATAACAATAGGCATACAGTTAGTAGCAATATTCTTTAAGAACCTAGGAATTTGAATTCAGAAAATTTGAATTTTGTCCTGGTTATAGCATTTATAAGCTAAGGATCTTGGAAAAATCAAGTTGCTAGAGTCTAAATTTCCTCAGCTATTGTTGGACAGAACAAATGAGATACTGTATGAGAAAGTATTTTACAAATTATACTGTGATACAGTGTTTGTAACTGTTATGTTCAATATATAAGAAAAATAGGAATTATCCATTTGACTTTGATATCTTGAGTGTTTTTCTGTCAAATTAAGCATTCTCATCATGTATGTTTGTTTGTTTGTTTGTTTTTGCAGTACGCGGGCCTCTCACTGTTGTGGCCTCTCCCCTTGCGGAGCACAGGCTCCGGACGCGCAGGCTCAGCGGCCATGGCTCACGGGCCCAGCCGCTCCGCGGCATGTGGGATCCTCCCAGACCGGGGCACGAACCCATGTCCCCTGCATCGGCAGGCGGACTCTCAACCACTGCGCCACCAGGGAAGCCCATCATGTATGTTTTTAATGACATTTAAATGATAACACAAGAGCAAATGTGTGTACCACTGAAGATTTTGCTATTCAAAGTGTCAGCTAGTTCATAGTCACACTAACAGCCCAATCACAGTGCCAAGGAAGGGTTCTGTTCGTCATTATTTGACTTCATTCCAATCTGACCCAATTCACTTGACACTATCTGAACTCCAGGTGGCTAGTTAGTTGTGCAATTACAGTTCCACAGTTTTAGTTTAATACTTTGGACTCAATTTAGTTGTACAAAGAGAATGCAAGATCACCACATAGATTAGTTCTTTAAAGACTTTTGATCCTTTTGTATTTTAATAAATTTTCCAAATGCTATTATTGCTTCTCTTAAAGACTTGATTCCTGAAAGCATTTGCTCTTTACAAGCTTAATATTGCTGAAGAAAGCTGCAGAAAAATGTTCAATAATGGGAACACTAAGCTTTCATTCTCATAATCAACATAAGCTTTGAATCTTTATCAAATGTTTATCAACTGTTCATTACTTTCTATCCTTTAAGCTCATGCTGACTTCACCAGAGAACTCCTCATTGTAAAGTTTATATTCCTTTGTTTTGCTTTGACACTTTATTAAGTGTGTTTTGACTTTTGGAGGGACTATTATTTTACACTTTTTTTTATATATGGAATTTTTCAGAGGTTCAGTGTTAGTTTTCTATTCAGCAACGTCAACATAAAACTAGTAAAGTTTATCACATAGGATGAAGTTCACAATTCATATTTCAGTTAAGTTACAATTTGTCTATAGTTAAATTCATCTCAAAAAGAATTTAGCATTTGTTGTTTTCCAGATGACTTTTAAACATTTATCTTTAATAATCTCCATGCTTATTTATGAAAACGATAATCGTCATATGATTTATTTTTTATACTTTAAAAACTAAGTTATTGGTAGCAAAAATGGTAAAGTTTCTTTGAGTCGATATGCATTGTGTTTATACATTTATTCATCCCCTTAATTGTTCAACAATGACTCAATTGGGATCTACTCTACACTACGAATAGCGCTGACACTGTGCACAAAACCAAGGTATGTCTCCTGCCTTGAGAGGACTTGTGCTTTAGTAAGAGAAAGTGTTAAATATACAAAGGTAAGTGCCTTAGTGCATATGCCCTGTAAGAACTGACCAGTCCATGAGTTTCTCTGACTCAGAGATTAGGGGGAGATTTCATAGGACTTGATATTTGAGCTGAATTATGAAGAAAGCACAGGACCGCCAAATGAAAAATGTTTAAGAAAAGGTAAATAAGGGAATAAATAAAATGTGGAAAGGTTATTACAGGCAGGAATATGCCACTGCCCTTTGAATATTACTGGCCCTGTCTTTTCTCTAGTAGGAATGAGTTAGAGCATTCCTCCATGTTTTGTTGTTTGTAACTCTCTGGAAAGCATATTTGCAGATCTGGTGTCTCACAGGAGCTTGTGTCCAGGGTGAAATCCTAACCATGGCTTACATTCAAACCTTCCAGCTTCACAGATGCATAGTTTGAAATAATATTTCAGCTGCTTAAGATAGTTGAAAAATTCAGAAGAAGAGTTCTCATTAATATACTTTTAAAATTTAAATTATATTTATTATTTGTAAAGTTATGTTATAGATTCACCTTATATGCTTTCCCAGTTGCTGTATACAAATTTATGTAATGTATTTTTGTCAGTAAGAGTAATTTGCTTTTTATTTTGTTGTTGTTGTTATTTGAGCAATATAATTTCAAAGATCAGTGTTACATACTATTTCTTTTTTGTGTTTGTGGGATACCAAAATTCAATCTCAAGTCCATATTATGAACTGTTATTTCCTAATAATTAATTTGTATGGTAATTACCAAGTGTTATGGACTAGATGTTTGCATCTACCCCAATTCATATGTCGAAGTTCTACCCACCCCCTCATATGATGGTATTAGTAGGAGGTGGGGCCTTTGGGAAGTAGTTTTAGATGGGGTCATGGGTATGGGTTCCTCAGGGTGGGAGTTGTGCCCTTATAAGAAAAGAACACAGAGCTTGCTCTCTGTTTCTCTCCATCAAGTGAGGCTACAACAAGAAGGGAAACACCATCTACAATATAGGAAGAGACCTCTCACCAGGAATGAAGTCAACCAACCGAAACCTTAATCTTGGGTAGTCCAGCCTCCAGAACTGTGAGAAATGAATGTCTGTTGTTTAAGCCACACAGTTTATGGTATGTTGTTACAGCAGCCTGAGCAGACTAAGAAGCAGACTAAGTGAGTTTTAGCTTTGCATTTCTGCATACTCAAAACTTATTCTTAGGCCAACTAGTAAGTAGTAAAATGCTGAGTGTACCTTGAACTTAGATAAGCTTGCTACAGGTTTTCTACCAGTCACTAGTGGCTCTTCTTTTCAACGTGAGCTGCACTTCTAGTTTTTCAGAAGTGTCAGGAAATCTTGTCTGAGCAAATAAAATAAAATTTTAATGAAGTAGCATATTGGTCATGAGTTGTTTTTTATTTTTTCCATTTTTGTGCAGATAATAAGGGCATTTCCATCTTTGATCTCTGTCGTTGCTTGGCTCAGGGTGACAACTGGTTAGCAATATCTGTCAGGGCTGTATTTCAAGGGTATTCTGGCATAGAACCTGAGCAGACTATACTGGGATATGCAAGGCCCCATGGACACATGCCTTAAATACTTGTGCTAAAAGTGCACATGTTGCTTGTTTGCACATCCTGTTATGATGTCAGGATCAAATCATTTTTTTTTTCCTCCTGAACTTTTCTACTTTTTAATGTTCTGTTTCTAATCATATGACTAAAAATAGATCTATAATGATGAAGATGTTTATAATAAAAGTGAAGTTTCCTTGAAGAGGGTTATTTCTCCTCCTCTTAATAAAGTCAATACCTCAGCTGAACTTACAGCCCTTTATCTCCCCAAAAGAAGTGCCTAGAATAGCAATCTTTAGGCATTCTGTATACAGGGGAATGTTCTACAGTCCGATATTACAGCTTCTTTTGGAATGTGCCCTGATATGCAGCACCACATACTTGGAGACAACTCAGAAAATGGTGAGGGGAGCAGAAAGCTGACATCCTTTCTTTTTCTTGACCTTCAACTTCTCACCATGGGATGCTCTAAAATTAATACCACTCAATGTGACTACAGAGCTATGAAATTAATACATAAATTTACCTTAAGAAGAAAATGATCATTTGCTTTTCCCTCCTACATGTTAGATGCTTCTATGGCTTTATTCCTATACCAGAACCCCTTTAAAATAAGTCTTACTATCCATTTTATATTTGTGGAGAAATCTATGCTAATTCCGGTATAGTTCCTTGCCTATGTTCCTATTATGGCAGAACAAGGATTCCAACATTCTGTGTTTTCTCCAAAAAACATCTCTCTCAATTGGGCAATCATATAACTAAACTACTATAATAATAAACTAGAAAATGATTTTACATTAAAAATCAATAAAGAAACTGTGCAGTGAAGATTTTCAAAAGCAAAAGACTATGTGAAGAAAAAAATTAATAAAACTGCTTATTCAAGGATATATTTTCTACTAAATTTTAATATTTTTTTTTCTGATGCCATGATTCTTAGAAGAGCAAGACAGTTATTTCAATTTAACCCAAATCTAATGAGTACCCATGATGTGCCTCTAACATTGTGATAGATGATAAGTCCTATTGAATCAAAAGTGGAACTATGGAAAGCTACTGCAGCCTTCCCTCAAGACCCAAAGCCCTGTGAAGAGGAAATAGCACATCAGGTGTGTGAGGCTGAAAAACAAAGTCACAGGTACTATTGAATATTATAAATAAGGGCCATGAAACTGTTACTTTTCTGAGACTTCTTTATAAAACAATCTCAGACATGATCCCTGCATCTGTGACTACAACAAGGGCAACCCAAATAGAATTCTACTCACCAAAATTTCTTAACCTCTAGTGTTATTTGCTGAAGGAATAAGTGCCAGAATCATGTAATTTTATTAATAAATTAGGATTTCCAGGAATTGTCCTAAAGCTTCCTTCTCGACAAAACATAAATTGTTTGATGTGGCAGCTCCCTCCATCCTATGTGGTCTGTGTGTCATATTCTCTAAACCATTGCCTTTGTCACCCAGGCTAGTGTATATCTTCACTCACTTATTCCCTACCAAATGAGGGTTGAATGAGTAGATTCTATACCTTGGAATAATCATTGATTCCTTCGCTTTACAACTGACATCGAAATGATCAGAAATTCTTTTGATGCTACTTTTAAAATCTACACAGAAACTGATTGCTACTTTTGCCTATATGCCTTGGCATAAGTCATGGTCTCTTGACTGGAAATTTTCCAATAACTTTCTAGCCAACTTCCATCCTTTTACCTCCATCTACCTTATAGTCTATTCTCAACAAAATAGATTGTCAGCAATCCTCAAATCACTTCTGATCTACCTTCGTTGATTTCTTGCTTCACCAAGAGTCAAATCTGAACGTTTTTCCATGGCCTACAAGCCCTGTATTATCCCGTCATTTTATCCTGCTATTTTTCTGACCCATCTTTCATCATTCTTTTCCTCTATGATTTTGCTCTAGCCATGGTAAACTCCTTACTGTTTCTCAAACACACCTAACATTCCCATCTCAAAATCTTTACATATGGTTTTCCCTCTACTGGAACACCCTTCTCTCAGGTATTCAGGTAGCTCATTCCATCAATTTATTTATATGTTTAACACGTCAGTCACCTTATCTGACTGAGAGCCTTCCTTGACTGTCCTATATAAAACGCCAACTCTTATTCTTCCTTTAATTCCCTGGCACCACTTGTTTTTCTTCATAACACTTAACTTGACCTGACATATTACATAATTATTATTTATTTATTATCTATCTTCCCCCATTATAATAGAAGCTTACTGAAGACAGAGATATCTATTTTGTTTACTGCTTGGATATTTTTTTAGCATTGATAACACCTAGAATTCTGTGTGGTATATATTAATGACATATTTAGTATTGAATGGTGGTCAAGAGAGGTGCTGTACAGTTTTTCAAAATATGAGTACTGATGCACATTTTTACTTTAAATAAGGACATTTATCTAAAAGTGCTACCCCTTTCCTTATAAATTACTGTTTCCAAATAAAAGTCTAAAATATGATGCAAAAATTATCTTTCACACCGTTTTCTTGCAAATGGGTTCTTGATCACACCCTAAAACAAGTCAACTTTGCTTGTGTGCTGAAAAGTATTCAGTATTATAGGTGTGATTAAGACAAATAATAATATTTTATTTAAAATAATTCCCTAAATAAATTTTCTTTGCAAAATATCTAACTTTTCTGCAACCATTAAAGAAGGACTTTTGTGTGTGTGTTCTGGTTAGCTCTCTGTGTAGCTATTTTGTAGATGTTTACTTGACCATTTCACATGGATAAATACTAACATATAAAGTAAAAGGACCCTCTACTGTCTATGAGTCACTATGTCCAAGTTATTATCCTCCCAATTCAGTGTTGATGAAATCCAAACTTGGGTTAATATTTTTTTTTTAATAACTATCTAGAAGTTTGGAAACAAGTGGAATATAGCCCTCCCTCAAGTTTTCCAAATATTAATGAAAACATTCTTTTGCTCATAAAACTATAGGTGTATTTTTTTTTTTTTTTTTGCGGTACGCGGGCCTCCCACTGCTGTGGCCTCTCCCGCTGCGGAGCACAGGCTCCGGACGCGCAGGCTCAGCGGCCATGGCTCACGGGCCCAGCCGCTCCGCGGCATGTGGGATCCTCCCAGACCGGGGCACGAACCCGCATCCCCTGCATCGGCAGGCGGACTCTCAACCACTGCGCCACCAGGGAAGCCCTATAGGTGTATTTTGAACAGATTTTATATCAGTCTTTTATTTTGAATGCTCATAGCTTTGACTTTGACACAGGCTACAAGAAATACATTTTATAAGTCTCTTGCTCCCAAGTCTCTAAATTGCACATCCTGAAAAACTGGCTATTTCTACAAAGAACATAGAGATTGAATGCAAGGCTATAATTCACTTTCAGGTTTTCTGCTGATGACATAAACCGCCAGAGCTTGTTGGTTTATGAACAACAGCAGGACACAGAGATTGAATTATGGCGTGTGTCAGTGATGAGAGGTAAAGAATTGGCACACACAACCCAAAGATAATAGTTTCATTCCAGTTAAATTTGAGACATGGAAGAAAGAAGATTTTTAAACATTTAAGAAAGAGTTCATCTCTGTAAAAGTTCATATTTTATAAAAGATAACTAGCAAGAACAGTTTAAGAAAATATCAAATCCATGCTCAAGAGAACATAAAATATAGAGATGATATAAGAATGTCCATAGGCAGATCTGGCATTTTACATAACTGAGATGTTTCTGAATCTGCTGAGAAAATTATCACTTCTTCCTTCTGGAAGTAGCACCTTACAAAGCATTATATTAGCTCATTCGTGGCCCTGGCTTCTGAAAGTGCTGTACTTATTAACAGTGTAAGAAGATATTCCCTTTTTATTTCCTAACATCTTTTGAGAGGAAGAAGAGAAGAGAGACACAGGCAGAATAAGTAGAAACCATAATATAGTATTTTATAAGGGTAGTCATTAAAGTAAATTCTGATAGCATTATTTTTCAAGATTCCTCAGTGGTTCAGGTGCCAAGTTTTTAACAGTCAGCTCTGCTACTAAGCTTCTAAAAGCAGTCATAGGTAAAGAGAGTGTCTCAATTTGGTTTTCCTAGGGCCAATGCCTGAAGTAAGGGTTCTAGGGTTAGTATTTTCTTTGGGAGGGATGGGGAACATGGACAGGGCAGAAAAACAGTATTACAGAAAAGAGAAGGCTACTACTAAAGGGGTGAGTTATTAAACCATTTACCTCAGTAGCTACTGGAGCTTAGTCCCACAGGGAAACTCTGAGCAACACTGCAAACAATGCTCCCACATTACTTATCCCACGGGATGGGTGAGGTTGATGAGTTAATTACATCCTACAGTCATTGGTTGAATAGTGCCCAGGGTGGAGGTAGGCTGCATCAATGTGGAAAAAAGTACCAGTCTTAGAAACAAATACTGGCAGTTAGAGGTCAAGGTCAGAACGCTACTGACCAGGCTCTACCTGTGTCTGTTGTAGAGGGAATTGTTGGTGACATTGCCACCAAGACTGGGGGGTGGGAGGGTGGCAGGGTAGCTTGACTTCCATTCTTAGTTCTTTTACTCATCAGAAATGCAACTGTGAGCAGGTCCCAATTTCTCTTTATTTCTGCAAAAGAAATGGTTGCAGCAGATAATTTTTAAAGACTCTCCCCTTGCAATATTTCAGACTTGGAATTTCCCATGATATTAGATGATTAAATACTTTAGGACCTAGACCATATCTTGAGGCTCCAAAGCTCAGCTTAGTGACTACCATATGACTCCCCACAACCCACATGCCCTTCTCACTTCTTCCTCCTCATATGGGTAATGGCGCCAGCATCCACCCATGTTTGAAATTATTTTTGCCTATGAATATATCATCATAATAGCCTTATGAATTTTTACTATTCCCATTTTACAGATGAAAGAACTGAGGTAGTGAGAAGGTTAAGTGCTTTGGCAAAGACTGAACAACAAATAAGCAGCAGATTCAAAACAGGAAACTCTAGGTGGTATGGGGGGGTGACAAGCTCTACTCAAAGATTATAGAAATATGAAACTGAATTGTCATGGAACCAATAATTAATAAATCAATGAAAATATATAGACAGTCAACATGAAGGAAAAGAAGGACTTCCAGTCTAATTCCATTTGTTAATAAAATCAATAGCTCCAGAGGTGATTGAATGTATTCATGACATTAAAGAAATGTTTATTTTTTATCCAAAGAGAGGTTGGCAAGTAACAGAAGCACAGAAAAGAGGTTAAGGGAAAGCAAAATATATTGACAAGCCTTTTTCAAGTGTCCAATATGTAAGAAGGAACTCTAATTCAGAAACAAGAATATTACATTTATCAAGCACATATAATCTTTTAAGGGAGTTTCACATTTCCAATTTTAGCAAAATTAGATTATTCAATTCTTGGCACTCTGATTCTGTGTTCACCAATCAATCTTCTAAATTATTGTTATTGTTTTCTTTTACTAATATTAATATAGACATCAATAATCTCATCTATGCATTATCTCAAGTCATTTTAGCCACCCTATGTGGTAGGTACTTACTAAGTCCATTTTGCAGATTAGAAACAGAAGTTCAGAAATGGTACTTTGTTAATTTTATTACAGTCCTTTACTCCTCATACACTTTCACGTAGAGAAATGTGCCTCCTAGTGAGATTGAGAAGCCAGATAGTTCTTGATACAAATTAATACATTTACAATCTATTTTATAACAATTTTTCGGTGTTTTGTGATCAGTTGCCTGCACACCAAATGGAGTCAAGACCTGGACTTGGACAAATTGGGGAGTAAGACTAGAATACCGTGATGACATCAGTTACAGTCAGCCATCTTTCACTGAATGACATCCCTGACCCTGCACATCTTTTAAAATTGTCATACAACATAAGCCTTCCAAAGCCAGAATTTTCTGAAATAGACAATAATGCAGCCCAGGAAAAAAAGAAGGTGAAGTTGAAGAATGCAAAGCACAAGGGTTAAAGTAAGTTAGGGAGAAAGAGAATTTTTGGCTTCTGTATTAAATAATAGACACTGTGATGCAAAAGAAGAGCTGGAATGTGTAGGGTTACCTGACAAAATACAGGACATCCAGTTAAATTTTAATTTCAGATAAACAATGGATAACTTTTTAGTATAAGCATATCCCAAATATTGCTCGTAACAACCCTATGAGTGTCCACTATTACCATTTGTAACAATGAATATTTTAAAAAACATTCATTGTTTATTTGCAAAAAAAATTTAACTGTTAAATCTGGAATGGAAAATGGGTTAAAAGCACACCTGTATGGAAATGTGTAGATAAACAACTCAGTGGATGGATATGAAGTTGGGTTTCTGGTGAAAATCTAAGAATCATTATAATTTATTTATTTATTTATTTATTTGAATTTTTGAATCTTATATTATTTTTTTTTATACAGCAGGTTCTTATTAGTTATCTATTTTATACGTATTAGTGTTTTATATCAATCCCAATCTCCCAATTCATCCCACCACCACCACCTCCCCCTCACTTTTCCCCCTTCATGTCCTTATGTTTGTTCTCTATATCTGTGTCTCTATTTCTGCCCTGCAAACTAGTTCATCTGTACCATTTTTCTAGTTCTACATATATGTGTTAATATACGGTATTTGTTTTTCTCTCTCTGACTTACTTCACTCTGTATGACAGTCTCTAGATCTATCCACATCTCTACAAATGACCCCGTTTCATTCCTTTTTATGACTGAGTAGTATTCCATTGTATATATGTACCACATCTTCTTTATCCATTCATCTGTCAATGGGCATTTAGGTTGTTTCCATGACCTGGCTATTGTAAATAGTGCTGCAATGAACATTGGGGCTCATGTGTATTTTTGAATTATGGTTTTCTCTGGGTCTATGCCCAGCAGTGGGATTTCTTGGTAATATGGTAATTCTAATTTTAGTTTTTTAAGGAACCTCCAGAGTGTTCTCCATAGTGGCTGTATCAATTTACATTCCCACTAACAGTGCAAGATGGTTCCCTTTTCTCCACACCCTCTCCAACATTTGTTGTTTGTAGATTTTCTGATGATTCCCATTCTGACTGGTGTGAGGTGATACCTCATTGTAGTTTTTATTCACATTTCCTAATAAGTAGTGATGTTGAGTAGCTTTTCATGTGCCTCTTGGCCATCTGTATGTCTTTGGAGAAATGTGTATTTAGGTCTTCTGCGCATTTTTGGATTAGGTTGTTTGCTTTTTAATATTGAGCTGCATGAACTGTTTATATATTTTGGAGATTAATCCTTTGTCCATTTGCAAATATTTTCTCCCATTCTGAGGGGTGTCTTTTCATCTTGTTTATGGTTTCCTTTGCTGTGCAAAAGCTTTGAAGTTTCATTAGGTCCCATTTGTTTATTTTTGTTTTTATTTCCATTACTCTAGGAGCTGGATCAAAAAAGATCTTGCTGTGATTTATGTCAAAGAGTGTTCTTCCTATGTTGTCCTCTAAGAATTTTATAGTGTCCGGTCTTACATTTAGGTCTCTAATCCATTTTGAGTTTATTTTTGTGTATGGTGTTAGGGAGTGTTCTAATTTCATTCTTTTACATGTAGCTGTCCAGTTTTCCCAGCACCACTTATTGAAGGGACTGTCTTTTCTCCACTGTATATCCTTGTCTCCTTTGTCATAGATTACATGACCATAGGTTTGTGGGTTTATCTCTGGGCTTTCTATCCTCTTCCATTGATCTCTATTTCTGTTTTTGTGCCAGTATCATATTGTCTTGATTACTGTAGCTTTGTAGTATAGTCTGAAGAAGAATCATTGTAATTTAAATTTGTGAGGCTGTGTAAAGGCAATACCATATAGTTCAGTATTTCTGAGCATCTTTAGGCTTTGGAGACAGGCCAACACAATCTTACTTGTGTGACCTTGGGCAAGTCACCTACCTTTTTGAGTTTCAATCTCTTTATATCAAGAAGTGGAGATAATAATCTCTTGGGGTTTTATGGGAATTAAATGAAATAACACAAAATAACTTTTAAAATACTATTGGGTAAAACATCTGCTGGAATCTACTTGACACTGTTACTAATGGGCTACTTAATTTTTTTAGCACATCTGAGAATAAATAAGTTAAAAACATGCCAATAAAGCACATTGTTAAAAACTGCAGGTAGAAAACACACTCAACATTAAATCCTTGGTACAGATGAAAAAGAAACTATCTAAGAGACTGAGAGTTGGAAGGTAGAGACTTTTATATGTCATTTTATACCTTAATATAGCGGGAGTTTTTTTTTTATTTTTATCTTTTACTCTGTACTTGTACTGTTTATTGAAAATGTTGAACAAGAAGCCATCTAGGTGTCTCTGTTGAACTTCAATGCCAGGCTTTCTTATAATCATTACTGAGATTAGTTTTATTTTAGAGAACTCTTAGGGGCAGAACAGAGTACATGAGAGATTCAGGGGCAAGCATAGGTAACAGGTTCTCTGATACTTAAGTGCCTGAAATAGAAACAGTGAAACCAAAATAGCTACAAGTTGTGCTGTTTTCCCCATCACTGTATTTGTCACAAGGGAGTCCATTCTGATGACCTCCTTCCTAAGAGTACTGTCCTCCCCTCAGTGACATATTGGCTCTCCAGAGTTTTATCAGCAGTGAAATAACTAGAGTTCATTATATAACTCTCATTCCCAAGGAAGAATCATTCTATGTTATTAACAACATCAGCAGGTTAATTAAGAATTCTGCCCATGATAATGTTAAGCAAGTTGACATATTTTCAATATCAACTGTCATTACTCAAGCCAAAAGCATAACAGATCTTTGTTCACTAATACTCAGATATGTCATGGATTGGTGCAGGACACTTAATATCTACTCCAAAAAAAAATCTAGTATTGGAAAAATATGCTTTCTAGACCACTGTTTAAAAAATTACGAGCTAGTCAATGGATATTACATTGAATCATGAAGAATAATACTTTCATTTAACTGTAGTTTAAAAAACAATGAGAAAAATAAAATGCGGTCAGTACATTATAGTGTACTGAAATGGAAACTCAGCTTCAAGTCCAGATTCTACCACTGAGAACATGATGATATGAAAATATCTGGCTCTCGGGTTTGGGGGGATCTGGGGAACCTGGGAAGGAAAGTTTCTCAGTGTTTTAGTTGTTCAAAGTTTTGAAGTTAGATGGAAATTGTTTTAATTCTTGGCTATGACAATTACCTGTTGTGTATTTCTTAGCCACTTGGAGTCTTATTTTCCTCTTTTGGAAAATGGGGATCATAAAAGCACCTACTTGATTGAGTAGGTTTTTCTGAGAACTACAGGAAAAGCATAGATCATGGTGGATAGCACATAGCAAGAGCCTGAGAAGAAAGTTTTCAATTCTTCCCTTTCTTTTCCTTATTATTCCTTCTCTCCCACAGTGTCTTTGACCAACGTCTGTAATTTTGCATTCATGTATAGTGTTGTTACTTTGTTTTAGATTTAACAATATAGAGGTATTCATATACTCCCATATCCCTATACAACTTATTCTTTATTATAAAATATCCATGGAGTGCTTATAAGGAAAACAAAAAGTGTATTGTAAGGAAGAATAGTTATATTCAATAGGATAATGAACCATATAAAATAGAAAACTTAAAAATTGTTTACTCATATTATGAGCTAGAAATAATCACTCACCCATTTAGAAGAATTATGTGAAAAGAGAGCTATTTCTGTCTGGACAGTTCAAAGTTGGCATCTTGATGTTGGCATGTGAAACTTGGAAGTTGTAGATTATATAGATGGTAGAAAGGGCATTGTACAGAGGGAAAAGTACAGCAGAGACAATGAGTTTGGAAATAGCTAGAAATGCACAGAGATATACAAATACTCAGTTTTGGCTGCAGTATAAGAATACAAGAAAAGGAAGAGTGGGAAGTAAGCCTGGAAAAACAGCTTGGCAAGAGCTGCTGGAGAGCCTTCAATGGATCAAAGGAATTAGAAATGTTTTCAATTAGCATTTGGGAATTATTGAACGTTTCCAGTTGGGGATGGGAAAGTACATTATCAGAATTTCACTTTAGAATTGTTTGTCTGGTGGTATCAAGTTATATAGATTAGAACAGAAAGATACTAGAGGCTGGGAAAAATTTTAAAGAGGTATTTGGCAGTTAGGGTAGACACTAAAGAATTCATATACTTGAGCAGTGGAATTAACATGGAGGGGTGATTCAGAGAAATAGCAGATATTTATTACAATCCCTAAGCACTCTAAATGCCTTAATTAACCCCCCAAAGCAGTGTTCTTTCATATCTTCACACTTTTTATTTTCCATTTCCTCTTCCTGGAATGTCTTTTTCCAATTCCTCTCCTGGTGAAATCCTATTTATCCTCTTAGAGACAATCCTGATATTTCTCTTTTGGAAGTCTTTTTTTTTTTTTTTTTTTTGCGGTACGCGGGCCTCTCACTGTTGTGGCCTCTCCCGTTGCGGAGCACAGGCTCCGGATGTGCAGGCTCAGCGGCCATGGCTCACGGGCCCAGCCACTCCATGGAATATGGGATCTTCCCGGACCGGGGCACGAACCCATGTCCCCTGCATCGGCAGGCGGACTCTCAACCACTGCTCCACCAGGGAAGCTCTGGAATTCATTTTTGACTGTATACTTAATTTTTAAAAATTTAGTCTATATTTATTGTGTATCACGTACCATTGTAAATATAGTACTCATTCTCAAGTAGCTTTTGTCTGGTGAAGAAGATGGATAAGTATGAAAGTATTATAGTGACTCTTTCATTTCTTGACAAAAAGAATGTATATTGATTTCCTACTATGAGCCAGATATTATTCTTCTAAGTGCTAGGCTTAGAGCTGTAAGTGGGAAAGATAAGATTCTTGACTCAATAAACTTTATGTTTTATTGGTGCTACAGGCTGGTATAGAGATTTTTCTTAAGTAAAATAAGTTTTAAAAATAATTTCATTTAGTAATGGATATTCTTATAATAATATAAATTCAGAGTGCCTGAGTAGAGTAGGTATTCTAGTTTACGAGAGATGATTGTTAAGGCATTTAGATGGAGAAGCAAAGACCTAAATAATAAAACGGAACATGCCATAACTAGAATCAATGGAAAAAGTGTGCAGGAAGAGAGCACATCCAGTGCAAAGGCCTAGAGGTAGACTACGCTGGATATGTTTGAAGGAAAGAGCCCAATTAGTTTAGAATCATGAGTGAAGGCATAGAGGGCTTTGATATAAGATCAGAGAAGTGAGCCAGCTCCTGTAAGACCTCACAGGCTTTGCTAAAAAGTTTGGATTATTTTCCTAAGTATAAATGAAGGTCATTGGAAGGTTTAAGTAATCAAGTAACATGATTATGTTCTTAAGTGATTGCTCTGGAGGCTGTACAGAGAGCCAACTTTAGAGGGAAAGAGTAAAAGAATGGAGATCGTTTAGAAGGAAATTGCAGCTGTCCAAGCAAGACATAATAATGTGGTTTGGGCTTGAGTGGAGGCAACGGGGGTGGAAAGAAGTGGACAATGTGGAGAAATGTATTTGAAGTTGAATTTGAGGAATAATGGTGAGGGAAGATTCAAGGAGTTTTGGTTAAACAAACTGGGTGGATAATGGTTATTAAGATGGGGAACACTGGTGATAGGACAGACTTGAGGGATACTTGACAATTATTTTGGGGTTTGGATAATTTTAATTTATCTCAGAAATCTAAGTAGTGATGTCAAGTTAGTAGTTGGAGATATAAGACTGGGGGTTCAAAGGACCAGTAGTGACTAGAGACATAAATTTGATAGATATGTTTATAAATGCATTCATAACAAGAGGATTTGAATATTCAGCCAATATTTACAAAGTCAGTAGTACACGTAGAGAAAAGAAGGTGCTCTGTGACCAAAACTTTGCATAAAACCAAATATTTAGAGGTTTACTAGAAGAGGAAAAGAAAATAATCTGAGATGGAGCTGAGGGAGAAATATTAAATACGGCAATCTAGAAGTTATTAGTTGACCTCGACAACACTCGCTTCAGTGGAGTTGTGGGAAGAAAAGACTGTTTGAGTTGAATATTTAAAATGATGTCAGGGAAGTATGATAGAGGGGCAAAAATAATTATACACTACAATGTTCTTCTTATGTAACCTAGACATAGTCCTCCTTGTGGCACTTGACTCTGTGATAATGAAATTAATTTGGGGAGAAAAATCGAGAGTACAGGAGGTGAGACAAAGGAGGTAGTAAATGAATATTAATTAGGTTTTTTTTTAAGAAATCTGATAATGAAGGGAAAAGGGATATTCTACTTTAAGAGACTAGCAGAGTAAAGGTCATGTTCTAATAGGATTGTGAAGAATTCATCCGGCTTGTGTGTAAAGTTACAGGAACTTCGATAATCCCATTGGCAGACACCATCATTTCTTGCCTGAACAGCTATAAAAACTTCTTGATTGATCTCCCTGCATCTATTCTTCCTTCTTCCCAATCAATTCTCTAAAATGTAGCCAGTAACTATCTTCAAATCTTATAATGTCATTCATCTTATCACCTTTATGTAAGGATTAAGTCCAAAGACACTAACATAGCTGATGGGACGTTGCTAATCTTTTAGATTCTTTAGATCTTAGTAACTCTATCATTCCTCTGAGAGTAATTTCCTGATTCATGAACTCAGTTATGACTTTTACCTTTATGTATCTCAAAATGCTGTGTATTTCTTCATTTCTCTTATAATGATCACCACTTTTTTTTTTCTTTAATTGCCTAGCCTCACTAAAAGTTGTGAGCTCGTGAGTTTTATGAGGGCAGGGACCATGTCTATTTTATATAGACAGCTAACACAGAACCAGTAATCTAGGTAAACATGTGTTCAATGAATGAATGAACGAATGGCTAAATCTCAAGTACAAGGATGGGTTTATGATGTAAGACGGAGGAGCATGAAAGTCAAGGCAGAATTGGGATGATGTAAGATCCAGGCCCAAGGGAAGAAAGTGGGCAAAGGTGAATAAACATGAGGTACAGAGCACAGAAATACAATTCTCTTATCTAGAGGGTAATTCTCCCTTATTCCAGTCATATGGAGAACTCCTACTTACCCTTTAAAACCTAGACTGAGAAGATTTTCACAAGCCCACACTCCTCATCTCCACCTGGATATAAGTATACAGTCATTTTATCTTTAACTATACATAGTTTTGAAATTGTATTGATGAACTTATTACATTATATTGTAATTTATCAATAAATTAAACCTCAGGGTTTAATTTAGTTTAATTTAATTGATAAATTAAATTAAAGATTGTAACCTATCCATCTCTGTATGTTTAATGCTTCACACAGACATAGCCTAGTGTGAGAATTCTGTGAATTGAACTGCCTGCCCATTCTTAATACAAAGGAAGAAACTTGATTATATGTTGAAAATGGGAGGGCAGGGCAAAGGTGGAGTATTCAAAGACAGTAGAAGCAACATGGGTAGACCTAGAGGATATTATACTACAGGAAATAATTCAGACTGAGAAGGACAAATACCATATGATTTTACTTATATGTGGAATCTAAAAACCAAACAAATGAACAAACATAATAAAACAGAAGCAGAGTAATAGATACAGAGAACAAACAGGCGGTTGCCAGAGAGGAGGGATGTTTGCAGATGAGAGAGAGAGGTGAGGGAGATTAAGACATAGAGGCTTTCGGTTACAACATAACTGGGTCACAGGTATTAAACGTACAGTGTGGGAAATATAATCAATTACTATGTAATATCTTTGTATGATGACAAATCGTAACTAGACTTATTGTGGTGATGATTTTGAAATGAATAGAAATATAGAATCACTATTTTGTGTACCAAGACCTAACACATTGTTGTAGATCAATTATACTTCAAAAACAGACAAACAAACTCATAAAGAAAAGATCAGATTTGCGGTTACCAGAGGAGGGAAATGGTGGGAGGGGGAATTGGATGAAGGTGGTCAAAAAGTACAAACTTCCACTTATAAGACAAGTAAGGTCTATGGATGTAATGTACAACATGATAAATAAAATTAACACTAGTGCATGTTATATATAGAACTTATGAACTTAAATCCTATGAATTGTCATCATAAGGGAAAATTTTCTTTTCTTTTGTATCTCTATGAGATGATGATGTTCACTAAACTTATTGTGGTAAACATTTAATGATGTATGTAAGTCAAATCATTATTCTATATACCTTAAACTTATACAGCATGGTATGTCAATTATAACTCAATAAAACTGGAAGATAAGTAAATAGGATAGAATAGAAGCAGTTAGTTACTAACCATTGTTCTTTAGAGTATGCTAAGTAATCAACTAGGGATTAATAAGAGAATTGATGAGCAGTAGCAAATGAAGTTGGGGTCAAATATTATGACTGTGCAGTAGAATAAAATGAGCTAGTTTTATTCACTAACACTTTATTGAACACATACAGTTCATGATATTAACTAGGTACCAAAGATGAATAATAAATAACATGGTCTCTGTTTAGAAATTCACAGGCAGTTTCATGACGTCCACCCACAAACACAGCAGGTATAGGAGAAACAGTAGTTAGTAGAGTTTCACAAATACATGTCTTATTAAGGTTACTTAGGATTGCTTAGGATGAGGGACCTTCTGCTGCTAGGAAAACTATGATTAGGAAGACTGGCTATGGCATTTGGGATTGATAAGGAGGTATGGGAAGTGAGATAGAAAATTGTATGCCATATGAATAGAGAGGGATAAAAAAAGGGGAGATACTGAGCAGGGTCAATAGAAGTAAGAAAACAGCATAGGAAATTATGGCTCAAGAGGGAATTTTAAAACAGATTTTTAAATTCTTAGCCTTCATGTTTAAGTCTGGTTAAAAAAAAAAAGTTGTTAAAAAAAAAAGTTGTTACAAACACTGCAGGGTCTCCAATATGTTATCTTACTGAAGAAAACAGTGATGGTCAAAAAAAAAAAATGACTTTGGGGAAAGCTTTTGGGCAACCATTATATGTGACAATAATGGAAACAAAATAGAATATATTCACTGATGTGAAATGACAAGTACAGATGGACACAAAAATAGTTGCTTTGCAGCTTTGAATCTAAACTTACTCTTCAGTTGTTTTGAAAGTGTTTAAATCAAGTATACCATTTTCAAAAATCTACAGAGCAGTGGCAGGGATATATTATAGAGCCAGAAAATGGTTTCAGAAAAATCAAGATATTATTACTAGAGTCAAAGATTTTTGGAGATGTTTTTGGAAAAATGTAAGCTTTCATTATGTTTCCTATCTGAAGTACATATACAATTTTTGTTAAATGGATGAAGAAAATATATGAGCCATCCATGGTATCAAACTTTCATCAAATGTAAATTAAAAAGAGGTAGATAGGTGAGTAATAATTTAGCCTGTGGACGCTTGGATCATTTACCTGCTAAAGTATATAATTATAGAATGTTAATACCAAAATTAATGTATTAGAAGGGCATACTGAAATCTCAACTCTTCTATGCTTTGCTTTTCTCTGTAACTTTCAGTACAGTTAGCATGATAAGATTGAAAGCATTTTGGACATGAATGTAATGTTGTAAATAGTGATTTAGTGGTCACTTGGAGTTTTCAAAATATTTCTGTTGGAAAAAGAAAAAAAAGAAGAAAAGGATTCAACCGTTTTTGTCATACATAGGATAACTCCACACATAAATCACGCTGAGTGTTCTGAATAAGAAAGTGGGAAGATAGGGTGTGATTTTAGGCCAGAGCTCAAATCTCCATTTTTCAATAGGTTATAGAAAAGTGTATTCCAACCCTGATATTGAAGAAGGGCAATTTTAGGGGGCTGGCATGCAGGCTAGGGATGATGATAAGTTTACCAGAATTTAGCTCAGATAGGATTCTGTAGAACAATACAGAGGCTGTGCTCATCACGAATGGTCAATAATTTAATCACTAAGGCTTAGGTAATGGAAGCTTCCACAAAGACAGCTCTAACCAAAAGGGTCCAGAGAGCTTCTTTGTTGCTGTCCATGTGAAGTTACTGAGACGGCCCCATGCCTAGAGGGGGCATGGAAGCTCGTGCCTCTTCCCCCATAACTTGTCTATGCATCTTTTCCATTTGGCTCTTCTGAGTTATACCCTTTTATAATAAACTGCTAATCTAGCAAGTTAACAGTTTTTCTGAGTTCAGTGCATCATTCTAGCAAATTACCTAACCCAAGGAGGGGGTCATGGGAACTCCTGATTTATAGCTGGTTGGTCATAAATACAGGTGACAATCTGGAAATTGCGATTGGTATCTGAAGTGGTGGGAGGCAATCTTATGGAACTGAGCCCTTACCCTGTAAGCCCTGTGCTAACTTCAGGTACTTAATGTCAGTCAGAATTGCTGGGTGTTAGTCGGGTTTGTGCATAGAAGAGAAACAGGGGAGTGTTTTCCTTTAGCAGACATGTAGACTCTTCCAAAATTGAAACTTTATGAGCCATTATGGTGACATAGCAAAAGGGCAGAGTCTCAGAAGACTGGAGAAATTAGAGTTTAGGCGGTTGCTATAGAACATTTAAGAAAGAGACTCAGAAAAGGGATGATATAATGAAGGTCTCAGTAAAATTGAAGAGAAGGTAAAATAATCTGCATGAGCATGTGGAATAGTGGAAAGTTAGGAGACTGAGAAAAAGGGAAGTTTTTGTATTCATAATAATCCAATTTAAGTAATGACAGACCTGCAAGTGGTGCAAAAATGGGCTTCCAAAAGGGAGTAGAATCCATACTTTAAAAAAATTTAAATTAAGCTGTTAAATGGGGGAAACAACAGCCCAAAGATTAAATTTCAGAGAAATCTCAAAGACCTACAGGCCTCTGAACTACTGTTGGGTGACCATGCCACATCTTTCACAACCAAGTTCATCACCTTCTTTAGGGGTGTGTGTGCTGTTGTTTGTATGTCTATGAGGGGAGATGCAAGGTTGTTGGAAGAAGACAAGAGGGGGAAATGGTTACTAAATTCATTATATATTTTAATTTGCAATCTTTTTTGCTTAACCATACTTTATTGTTACAAAATTTTTAAAAACTTACTTTTTACGCTAGTAGTAGTCTCTCGTGGGCATACCTTAAGCAGGTTAAAACAATAGAATTCTAACTTTGGCACAAAGCAAATTTATTACGCACTCACTGTATTTAAGTATCAACCTCTATAAAAATATCTTTATGAAACACCAGTTCAAAGGACAATCCCTTTTCCATAGAACTCATTACTGTAGCACTTACTAATCACTTCTATATCAGGTAGCATGAAAAAATCTTGTAGTAAATTCTTGAAATCAGGGTAGAAATTAACTAAATACTTGAGATTATTTTAACATTTCAAATTTTACAGTGCTCTGAACTTTTATGGGAATTACATCCTTAATTCTCAAATTTTGGAGTCAAACAGACCTAGGTTCAAATCTCAGCTCAGTCATTTACTATGTTACAGTTAAGATTTATTTTCTTTGTTCATTTATACCTAAGCATTCTGGATAAAGCTATTTTGTCAATTTAGTCTCTTAAATATAGGATTTATTAGAAAATCAACTTCACCTGGCTTACATATAAGGGAATGTATTGATTTATGTAATAGGAGATTTCAGAAGTAAGGCCAATTTCAGAGTTTGGCTGATCCAATGATCCAATAATGTTATGGAGAACGGTTTAGGTATATCTCTTCATTCTGTCTTTCATGTATCAAAAAATGATCATTAATGGTTTTCAGACTAATCACATGATTCCTAATCCAGATGAAGAGAGAGGTCGGTGAGAAAGCACACCTATTCGTTAACTATCGATGAAAAATCTCAAGCTTTATTGGACCAAGGAGGGGGACAGTCAATCCCAAATTATAAATCTTCTACATAATGCTGGAGGTAATGTTTCCCAAAGGAAAATCTAGGTGTTGTTAGGAGTACAAAAGAAGCAAGAAATGCTAAATACAATGACATCAATAAATTTTCACTTCCCCTAACTACTTCAAAAGGTTTTTCCAAAGACTATTTCTGTCTTGTTCAATTTTACAACATAATACAGAGATTGGCACATAATATATGTTCAATTAAAATTGAATGAATTAAAAGTTTTTTGTTAGAATTAAATGAATAAACTATCTAATATATAGGCCATAAACTCTGCATATATTTGTTTCTTTTCAGTTTACATGTAAAGACATTGGGTTTCAAAAATATTAAGCAGTTTTCCCAATATGACATATTTAAGTAGCAATGCTGAGGTGAAAATCCAAGTTTATACATTCAAAGATAGTAATTCCCAATTTTTAGAATATGAGAACTCCTTTTCATTGTAAAAATATAAATCATACCTATTCATATGATGAGATGTATTCTTGACATCTTTGATAATATACAAAATTAAAAGTAACTGTTTTTATTAACACCTTTTGAGACAATATGTATACCTAATAATCATAGCAGAATTTATGTCATTCTTAATTATTCTTGTGTCAAAGTTATGCTTATTAATGTGTGTATATGTATGTATGTATGTGCACATAGATATGTACATAGGTGTGGATTATAAAAACTATGTCCTTACACGAGCAAGGACAAGTATTACACAAGTTTATCCAAGTATTACACAAGTTTATAAACTCTGATTTATAAATTTGAAGTGTATGTGTATGTGAAAGGAATATTAATTAATGATTGGAGAAGATAGGAATTCTCAGACCTATACAATGTAATGTAATATGTGAGGTTTGTAATCAAAGGATTGGAAATCACTATCCAAAATCATTATTATTTTAATTACTTGTACCTGTGCCTTTGACATAATACCCATATAAAAACAAATGTATATATAAACAAATTTAAAGCTTTACAATTTCTGATTTATAAATGTATATACAAGTTTACTTTTAAATATTTACATGAAAAGAAAAGTCAAAAAAATTTACTCTTTCGACTGAACTATATCAAAGATCCAACTACACTGAAGTGTTTTTTCTAAAAAAGAGAACTAGAACCATCCACTTTTTACTTAGATATTTACTGTAATTTAGATAGTCTTAAATGGTCTTTGCATATTTCTCTACATCTTTCTGAGTAGCATCTGTCCCACACCTATGGCCACATATGATGCTCGATGTATCAATGACTGATATTTGAGACATATTTTATGATTGTTGTAAGTAGATTCTTATTGTCTTAAGCTATTATAACCACCAAATTTGACATGGATTAAATAGGAAGAATCCCTAAAAAAATTTACTTTCAGGGTCAAAATAGATGACTGATGTCAACATATTCAATCAAATGAATGGCTTATTACAGTGGCTCTCAAGTGGAGGTGATCTTGTCCCCCAGGCTATATTTGGGACCATCTGGAGGCATATTTGCTGGTCACAATTGGGGTATATTACTGTAATTTAGAAAAAAAACTAAAAATTGTTCATCTATGTTTCTATGTATACATACACGTTTATAAGCATAGTTTGAAAAAAGAACACATTTCACTACAGAGTGTATATTTTTTGTTAAACTTATTTACAAGTGATTATGTT
Source organism: Monodon monoceros (assembly GCF_005190385.1). Taxonomy (NCBI): domain Eukaryota; kingdom Metazoa; phylum Chordata; class Mammalia; order Artiodactyla; family Monodontidae; genus Monodon; species Monodon monoceros. The sequence goes on from NW_021703774.1 coordinate 112,053,085, forward strand.
CAGTCAAGAAATATTAATTTGTAGGACAGAGTCAAGAATTCCGCGATGTATATTGGAAGTTAGAACTTTGCAAATATTGTAGACTTTGATCTGAGTGAACTACTGCAGAAAGGCACTTTTGTTAAGATACAGTTGTCTTTTAAATTGCTAAAAATCATTGAAGAGATAACTACAAATCTGTTCTTCCATCAAGTGCCAGTTGCAGAGTCTTTTTTTAGACATAAACACAGATAACATGAAAAATAATAATATATCTCAAGGGATATTATAAGTATAATTCCTTCAAGGGTGCATATAATGTCATAAATTGTAGGAGCAAACTCAAACGGTTTAGTCATAGGAACCCTGAGATGAAATTACAGCTTTTATAATCCCCTGAGAAGATATTCTTTTGGTATAATGGAAATTGTAGTCGTTTAGGAATACTCTGCTCCCTTGGCCCCAGAAAAGTACAATGGTCATTTGAAGATTGAAAAACACTAAGCAGGTGTCTGAAAAGTGAGTTGAACTGATCATAAGAATAATAGAAAAATTATATTTAAGTCATTATGGTATCTACTAAATATAGTATGGCACTCTTTCTAAAATAAGAGTTACAAGATACCCCTACATAATTACAACTGTAAGAAGAGATATTACAGGTGTAAACATAAAGATGCTAAAATACATATTGCTAAAGTTTAGCCAGCTTTGCATTATATATATAAAAGACATTTATAGCCACATGAGAAGACACTCTTTATATTAAATGTCAGTAGCTAAATAAGAAAATGTACCAGATTAAAAAAAATAAAATTAAATATCGTGGGGTGCTGAAATAGCATAAAGTTCACAAAATATTATAATCATGCATATACTTAAATTTTGAGTTAGAAGAATCCCAAGGTATAGTGCTCAATTTCAAAACTTGTATTTGGCATGAATTATATAAATGCATACTAATTCAGTGAGAGTAATCCAATAAGAAGATAAGTTTGGTAAATGTTTCAAGTATATAATGGGTGAATATAAGCAGATAATAAATAAATGAATGAATTTTAAGCAGGGAAGTATAATCTGTTATGTGTAATATAATTTTCCATTAAAGTAAATTTTCATAATTTTCCATTAAAGTACTCACAATCCTGAGGGTTAAAAAAAGTTTGATCACATATTTACACAACTAAGCCAATGTTTATAGAATATTTTGAGGTTTTCATAAATTGAACTAAAGGAAAAAATAAGTTGTTATTAGAAAATCCTATCTGAAAGAGGTCAAAATCTCAAGAATTTTTAATTCATTTTAGTTTCTTCATTTTCCATAAGAAGAAATCTAAGCACAAATTTCATTAAATGATTCATTATCTAAGTAGATCCAGGCACAGGCTTGTTAACGTCATGTTTTAAATCTGCAATTAGTGTTTCTCTGGAAGCCAATATTGTGTAATAAATGAATTTAAAGCAATTTGGCCATGAAAATTACTTTTTTAAAGTTACATTTATATAATATATACTTTCTTCCTTCAGCAAATAAAATAAATATATAGAAGATACTTAATGGTCTGCAGTCAGAGTAAAAAAAAAAAAAAACAGGTTCTAGGATGTTAGGGTTAGGAGTAGGAAATAAAACTCATTACTCTTTGGTTTAAATCTCGTCAGGGCTTATATTTTTACATAGGTAATTAAGTTGACTCCAAAAGCAAACTGAATTGTTTTGTCTAATGACATTGGAAGGATTTTATTGCCTAATAACGAATTATCTAGACCATTGTCACTATTGTTTTATTTACTGCTACATTATAAATTGCCACTACTTATAAGCCATTGACTTACAATTCATGTATGGCTTTTAAACATAATCAATATCATCAACATAAATAATAATAAAAATTCAGGCATTTAGATCTTCCTTAAAATAAAATGTATTATTTTTCCTGCATTATTGAGGAGATCACAACAATAACAAAGATATGCAAAAATGCATAAACATAAAGCCATTGTTTCAAATGACTTCAACTTTTCTCCTTAGAATCTCAGTGAATTCAGTTACGCATTCCAAGTTTCTCTTTATTTTGGTGAGGCTGACAAATGGAAAGTAACCTGAATTGGTTGTCACCAGATTTTTTTACTTTTGTAAAATATAAAAATATAGATTTGCAGAATTTCATAGGCTTGACAACTTTTTATTTTTCAATAATGTAAACAAAAAGCTAATGCCTAAGATTCAAAATAATTTCATAAAAGAAAAAGAAACTTTAACATCCAAAATGTAGGAAAAATAAAGAAGACATCTCATAACATAGACTAAGCCTTTGAATTGAATACATAGAATATTAGAAGAAACTCACATTGTTGAATGAGGTAATAGATTCAGCTACATCTATAAGGCACCAATCACTCTGACACACACAAGCACAAAGTAATTGTTTAACATGTAGGGAATGCATGCATTTTTGTTGTGTGTGAAAGATGTCTGGCGGTAGTCTGGGTTTGGTGTGGAGAACACACATTCATCACTTACCCAGGTTTTTTTTAAATTGCTGCTCTCTCAGTAGAGTATTACCTCAGACTGCAAAAATGGCTACTTGAGCACCAAACATCACATACATTGTGATGCATTTCACACTACAGAAAAACTAGAAGAGTGCCCTCTCTCCCCCAAAGGAGATTTCTTAGAGGTCTCACATAATACTACCATTATCACATCATTGGCTAGAATTTAGCCACATGGCCACATCCAGTTGTAAGAGAAAGTACGAAATGTAATCTTCTTGATGGGTGGAACAGTGCCCCAATAAAAACTGAGATTCAATTACTAAAGAATTAAATAGAGATTGATATTAAAGGAAGTGCTTTTTTTTTTTTTTTCCATTTTGAAGCTGATACAAACTTATCATTCCACAATTCTGGATCCAGAAAGTTTGGAAACTTTAATCTAAATGTTATTCAGTGAGTATAATCTAATCTCAAGGAGTATTGCATAGTGGGAAGAATGTTTGAGTGGAAGTAAGAAGACTAAAGGAACTTTGAACATTTTACATACAATTTTCTACATCTTAGATTCTTAACCTGTAACATGAAATCAATACTTCATTCAACAAATTGTTCATTCAACCAATACATATTGAGTGCTTCTTGTATACGATCTACTTTCAAATAATGCTAGCATCTCTATTTGCATCCCAAAAGCAGAGGCTAAATATTGTAGAAAAGAGAATCGGTAGGTCAATAATTATTTCTTCATAAACCAGGAAGGAAACAAAACATTCAGTTTAATGTAGCTCCAGGAGAAGGGTACTAGAACTCATCATGAGCCCTTAGTCTTAAATGGAGAACATGAGACATCTATTAGAGAGACACACTTTCTCCCAATTAATCATAAGTACACAAGTAGCTCCAAGCTGCTTTGCCAACTTCAAATCTCAGTTGTGCTTATTTTGAGAAAGGACTTGGGTTCATTTTATTTTAATTCAAATTGCTTTGTGGTTTTCAGTGCAAGTGTCATTGACTCTGTAGTTTTCCTATGTTGAATTGCCAACAAAGGCTGTATAAATTTCCCCTAAGGAATATTACTTTTTAGAAAGGAAGTTGGAAGCCTTTTGGCTGAAGAATAAAAACTGAAGAAGAAAATGTGAAGCACAGTATTAACATAAACCCTTTGATCATTCGAGACATTGATCATTTGGAATAAAATCAATAGAGCAGAATATTTCACAGTGTTGTTTTCCCTTGACTATAATGATATTGTTTTAAATAATGTCATTTTGTAAAGCAAAATTATAGTGCTTTCAGATTTTAATTTCATTATGTACTTAAAAATCATCTACCCTAATGCACTGAATTACCATTAATTTCTGATTATTAATATTATCTTAAATTGTTCCATATTTAGGGAAGCAATGAAATAGTACTATTGTTCTGTGCTAGATGGTATTTTAGTTTTTAAAAGAAGGCATAACACTATGGGGGTTTAATAATTATTTAATATTTATTTATCCAGATTCTTCAAATATGTAAAATAAGTCAAAGCATTAACTGTTTGAGACACTACATAGAGTATTGAATAAATGACTACTTCATGATATTGTAAGTAATTCCATAGTTGTATATTGTATTCCTATAGTAATATAGAAATTAGAATAACTGGGAATTATTCCGTCTGTTCATTTTATTTTATACTATATTGTTTCTTAATTATCATAGAGGTGTTTAAAAATAACAAGAATTAAAAGATTTTAATCTGTGGATGTGTATCTAAGTTCTTACTCTCAATATATGTGAGATATAGTCTTATGAAGGATATAGCACAACTTTAATAATTTTTCTAAAGTAAATGAGGTTTTGTTACTGTTGTTGTTTGTCTGTTTGTTCTTTTTAAAATCCCTACAATTGCATAGGATCCAATCCTAGATAAGGTTCTAACTAAGAGAGGTTGAACCACCAGTATCACCTCAATATCCCCAAATTGTTGTTCATTTATGAACGAATGAGGAATCTCTTAGATCAGGATACAATAACATGTAGGATTTTCCAAACATAGTGTATTAGTTTCCTAGGCCTGCTGTTTCAAAGGACCACAAACTGGGTGCTTGAAACAACAAAAATGTATTCTCTCACAGTCCTGGAGATTAGAAGTCCAAAATCAAAGTGAGAATCGGGCCACGTTGCCTCCAAAGCCTATAGGAGAAGATCCTTCTTTGCCTCTTCTAGTTTCTGGTAGCCCCAGGCATTCTGTGGCAGTGACAGCATAGCTCCCATCCCTGCTTCCATTTTCAAATGGCCATCTTCCCTCCAGCTGTGTATCTTCACATGGTGCTCTCCTGTTTCTCTTTGTCTAAATTTTCCTCTCTTATAAAGACTCCAGTCAAATTTGATTAGGGAATACCCTAATTACTTCATCTTAACTTGATTAAATCTGAAAACACCCTGTTTTCAAGTCACACTCACAGCTACTGGAGATTAGGACTTCAATATAACTTTTGGGGAACACAACTCAACCCATCATACATTTTTAACCATAAGATACAATTTTTTCAAAGACAATACCAATACCTATATTCCACAAATTACACTTTTGAAGGAAATGCTAGAGTAGCTAAATTAGTGCTTCTCAGAGTATGGTCCACCCTGCCGAAGAGGCAAGAGACTTTTTCTTCCCTCTGTTTCGTGGTGCGCGAGGAGAGGGGATTAAGAGCGCTGCTTAAAGGAGCTCCAGAGACGGGCACGAGCTGCGGCTAATAGCGCAGACCCCAGAGACGGGCATGAGACGCTAAGGCTGCTGCTGCTGCCACCAAGAAGCCTGTGTGCGAGCACAGGTCACTCTCCACACCTTTCCTCCCGGGAGCCTGTGCAGCCCGCCACTGCCAGGGTCCCAGTATCCAGGGACAACTTCCCCGGGAGAACGCACGGCCACCTCAGGCTGGTGCAACGTCACGCTGGCCTCTGCCGCAGCAGGCTCGCCCCGCACTCCTTACCCCTCCTTCCCCCCGGCCTGAGTGAGCCGAAGCCCCCGAATCAGCAACTCCTTTAACCCCGTCCTGTCTGAGCGAAGAACAGACGCCCTCCGGCGACCTACACGCACAGACGGGACCAAATCCAAAGCCGAGCCCTCGAAGCCGTGCGAGCAAAGAAGAGAAAGGGAAATCTCTCCCAGCAGCCTCAGGAGCAGCGGATTAAATCTCCACAATAAATTTGATGTACCCTGCATCTGTGGAATACCTGAATAGACAACGAATCATCCCAAATTGAGAAGGTGGACTTTGAGAGCAAGATTTATTATTTTTTCCCCTTTTCCTCTTTTTGTGAGTGTGTATGTGTATGCTTTTGTGTGAGATTTTGTCTGAATAGCTTTGCTTTCACCATTTGTCTTAGGGTTCTATCCGTCCGTTTTTTTTGTTTGTTATTTTGGGTTTTTTTACTTAAAATTGTTTTTCTTCATAATTATTATTTTTTTATTTGAATAACTTTATTTTATTTTATCTTACTTTATTTTACTTTTTTTAAATCCTCTTTCTTTCTAGTTTTTCTCCCTTTTATTCTGAGCCGTGTGGATGGAAGTCTCTTGGTGCTGGAGCCAGGAGTCACTGCTGTGCCTCTGAGGTGGGAGAGCCAACTTCAGGACACTGGTCCACAAGAGACCTTCCAGCTCCACGTAATATCAAATGGTGAAAATCTCCTAGAGACCTCCATCTCAACACCAACACCCAGCTTCACTCAACGACCAGCAAGCTCCAGTGCTGAACACCCTATGCCAAACAACTAGCAAGACAGGAACAAAACCCCACCCATTAGCAGAGAGGCTGCCTAAAATCATAATATGTCCACAGACACCCCAAAACACAGCACCAGACATGGACCTGCACACCAGAAAGACAAGATACAGCCTTATCCACCAGAACACAGGCACTAGTCCCCTCCACCAGGAAGCCTACACAACCCACTGAAACAACTTTAGCCACTGGGGAGAGACACCAAAAACAACGGGAACTACGAACGTGCAGCGTGCAAAAAGGAGACCCCAAACTCAGTAAGATAAGCAAAATGAGAAGACAGAAAAACACACAGCAGATGAAGGAGCAAAATAAAAACACACCAGACCTAACAAATAAAGACGAAATAGGCAGTCTACCTGAAAAAGAATTCAGAATAATGATAGTAAAGATGATCCAAAATCATAGAAATAGAATAGAGAAAATGCAAGAAACATTTAACAAGGACCTACAAGAACTAAAGATGAAACAAGCAATGATGAACAACACAATAAATGAAATTAAAAATGCTCTAGAAGGGATCAATAGCAGAATAATTGAGGCAGAAGAATGGATAAGTGACCTGGAAGATAAAATAGTGGAAATAACTACTGAAGAGCGAATAAAGAAAAAAGAATGAAAAGAACTGAGGCTAGTCTCAGAAACCTCTGGGACAACATTAAACTCACCAACATTCGAATTATAGGGGTTCCAGAAGAAGAAGAGAAAAAGAAAAGGACTGAGAAAATATTTGAAGGGATTATAGTTGAAAATTTCCCTAATATGGGAAAGGAAATAGTTAATCAAGTCCAGGAAGCACAGAAGGTCCCATACAGGATAAATCCAAGGAGAAATATGCCAAGACACATATTAATCAAACTGTCAACAATTAAATACAAAGAAAACATATTAAAAGCAGCAAGGGAAAAACAACAAATAACACACAAGGGAATCCCCATAAGGTTAACAGCTGATCTTTCAGCAGAAGCTCTGCAAGCCAGAAGGGACTGGCAGGACATATTTAAAGTGATGAAGGAGAAAAACCTACAACCAAGATTACTCCAAACAGCAAGGGTCTCATTCAGATTTGATGGAGAAATTAAAACCTTTACAGACAAGCAAAAGCTGAGAGCGTTCAGCACCACCAAACCAGATTTACAACAAATGATAAAGGATCTTCTCTAGGCAAGAAACACAAGAGAAGGAAAAGACCTACAATAACAAACCCAAAACAATTAAGAAAATGGGAATAGGAACATACATATCGATAATTACCTTAAATGTAAATGGAGTAAATGCTTCCACCAAAAGACATAGACTGGCTGAATGGGTACAAAATCAAGACCCATATATATGCTGTCTACAAGAGACCCATTTCAGACTTAGAGAAAAATACAGACTGAAAGTGAGGGGATGGAAAAAGATATTCCATGGAATTGGAAACCAAAAGAAAGCTGGAGTAGCAATTCTCAAATCAGACAAAATAGATTTTGAAATAAAGACTATTAGAAGAGACAAAGAAGGACACTACATAATGATCAAGTGATCGATTCAAGAAGAAGATATAACAATTGTAATTATTTTTGGACCCAACATAGGAGCACCTCAATACATAAGGCAAATACTAACAGCCATAAAAGGGGAAATCGACAGTAACACATTCAAAGTAGGGGACTTTAACACCCCACTTTCACCAATGGAAAGATCATCCAAAATGAAAATGAATAAGGAAACACAAGCTTTAAATGATACATTAAACAAGATGGACTTGATTGGCATTTATCGGAAATTCCATCCAAAAACAACAGAATACACATTTTTCTCAAGTGCTCATCGAACATTTTCCAGGATAGATCATATCTTGGGTCACAAATCAAGCCTTGGTAAATTTAAGAAAATTGAAATTGTATCAAGTATCTTTTCCAACCACAACACTATGAGACTAGCTATCAATTACAGGGAAAGATCTGTAAAAAATACAAACACATGGAGGCTAAACACTACATTACTTAATAACGAAGTGATCACTGAAGAAATCAAAGAGGAACTCAAAAAATACCTAGAAATGAATGACAGTGGAGACACGACGACCCAAAACCTATGGGATGCAGCAAAAGCAGTTCTAAGAGGGAAGTTTACAGCAATATAATCCTACCTTAAGAAACAGAAAACATCTCAAATAAACAAACTAACCTTGCACCTAAAACAATTAGAGAAAGAAGAAGAAAAAACCTCAAAGTTAGCAGAAAGAAAGAAATCATAAAGATCAGATCAGAAATAAATGAAAAAGAAACGTAGGAAATGACAGCAAACATCAATAAAGCTAAAAGCTAGTTCTTTGACAAGATAAACAAAATTGATAAACCATTAGCCAGACTCATCAAGAAAAAAAGGGATAAGACTCAAATCAATAGAATTAGAAATGAAAAAGGAGAAGTAACAACTGACACTGCAGAAATACAAAAGATCATGAGAGATTACTACAAGCAACTCTATGCCAATAAAATGGACAATCTGGAAGAAATGGACAAATTCTTAGAAATGTAAAACCTGCCAAGACTGAATCAGGGAGAAATAGAAAATATGAACAGATGAATCACAAGCACTGAAATTGAAACTGTGATTAAAAATCTTCCAACAAACAAAAGCCCAGGACCAGATGGCTTCACAGGTGAATTCTATCAAACATTTAGAGAAGAGGTAACACCTATTCTTCTTAAATTCTTCCAAAATATAGCAGCGGGAGGAACACTCCCAAACTCATTCTACGAGGCCACCATCTCCCTAATACCAAAACCATACAAGGATGTCACAAAGAAAGAAAACTACAGGCTAATATCACTGATGAACATAGATGCAAAAATTTAAAAAATCAAGTGGGGTTTATTCCAGGAATGCAAGGATTCTTCAATATATGCAAATCAATCAATGTGATACACCATATTAACAAATTGAAGGAAAAAAACCATACGGTCATCTCAATAGATGTAGAGAAAGCTTTCGACAAAATTCAACACCCATTTATGATAAAACCCGGCAGAAAGTAGGCATAGAGGGAACTTTCCTCAACATAATGAAAGCCATATATGACAAACCCATAGCCAACATCGTCCTCAATGCTGAAAAACTGAAAGCATTTCCACTAAGATCAGGAACAAGACAAGGTTGCCCACTTTCACCACTCTTATTCTACATAGTTTTGGAAGTTTTAGCCATAGCAATCAGAGAAGAAAAGGAAATAAAAGGAATCCAAAATGGAAAAGAAGAAGTAAAGCTGTCACTGCTTGCAGATGACATGATACTATACATAGAGAATCCTAAAGATGCTACCAGAAAACTACTAGAGTTAATCAATGAATTTGGAAAAATAGCAGGATACAAAATTAATGCACAGGAATCTCTGGCATTCCTATATACTAATGGTGAAAAATCTGAAAGTGAAATCAAGAAAACACTCCCATTTGCCATTGCAACAAAAAAGACTAAAATATCTAGGAATAAACCTACCTAAGGAGACAAAAAACTGTATGCAGAATATTGTAAGACACTGATGAAAGAAATTAAAGGTGATACAAATAGATGGAGAGATATACCATGTTCTTGGATTGGAAGAATCAACATTGTGAAAATGACTCTACTACCCAAAGCAATCTACAGATTCAATACAATCCCTATCAAACTACCACTGGCATTTTTCACAGAACTAGATCAAAAAATTTCACAATTTGTATGGAAACACAAAAGACCCGGAATAGCCAAAGCAATCTTGAGAACAAAGAATGGAGCTGGAGGAATCAGGCTCCCTGACTTCAGACTATACTACAAAGCTACAGTAATCAAGACAGTATGGTACTGGCAGAAAAACAGAAATATAGATCAATGGAACAGGATAGAAAGCCCAGAGATAAACCCACACACATATGGTCACCTTTTCTTTGATAAAGGAGGCAGGAATGTACAGTGGAGGAAGGACAGCCTCTTCAATAAGTGGTGCTTGGAAAACTGGATAGGTACATTTAGAAGTATGAGATTAGAACACTCCCTAACGCCATACACAAAAATAAGCCCAAAATGGATTAAAGACCTAAATGTAAGGCCAGAAACTATCAAATTCTTAGAGGAAAACATAGGCAGAACACTCTATGACATAAATCACAGCAAGATCCTTTTTGACCCACCTCCTGGAGAAATGGAAATAAAAACAAAAATAAACAAATGGGACCTAATGAAACTTAAAATCTTTTGAACAGCAAAGGAAACCATAAACAAGACCAAAAGAGAACTCTCAGAATGGGAGAGAATATTTGCAAATGAAGCAACTGACAAAGGGTTAATCTCCAAAATTTACGAGCAGCTCATGCAGCTCAATAACAGAAAAACAAACAACCTAATCCAAAAATGGGCAGAAGACCTAAATAGACATTTCTGCAAAGAAGATATACAGAGTGTCAACAAACACATGAAAGAATGCTCAACGTCATTAATCATTAGAGAAATGCAAATCAAAACTACAATTAGATATCATCTCACACCGGTCAGAATGGCCATCATCAAAAAATGTAGAAACAATAACTGCTGGAGAGGGTGTGCGTAAAAGGGAACACTCTTGCACTGCTGGTGGGAATGTGAATTGGTACAGCCACTATGGAGAACAATATGGAGGTTCCTTAAAAAACTACAAATAGAACTACCATATGACCCAGCAATCCCACTACTGGGCATATACCCTGAGAAAGCCATAATTCAAAAAGAGTCATGTACCAAAATGTTCTTTGCAGCTCTATTGACAATAGCCAGGAGATGGAAACAACGTAAGTGTCCATCATCGGATAAATGGATAAAGAAGATGTGGCACATGTATACAATGGAATATTACTCAGCCATAAAAAGAAACAAAATTGAGTTATTTGTAGTGAGGTGGATGGACCTAGAGTCTGTCATACAGAGTGAAGTAAGTCAGAAAGAGAAAGACAAATACCATATACTAACACATATATACGGAATCAAAGAAAAAAAATGTCATGAAGAACCTAGGGGTAAGACAGAGATAAAGACACAGACCTACTAGAGAATGGAATTGAAGACATGGGGAGGGGGAAGGGTAAGCTGTGACAAAGTGAGAGAGTGGCATGGACATATATACACTACCAAATGTAAAATAGATAGCTAGTGGGAAGCAGCCACATAGCACAGGGAGATTAGCTCAGTGCTTTGTGACCACCTAGAAGGGTGGGATAGGGAAGGTGGGAGGAAGACACAAGAGGGAACAGATATGGGAACATATGTATATATATAACTGATTCACTTTGTTATAAAGCAGAAACTAACACACCATTGTAAAGCAATTATACTCCAATAAAGATGTAAAAAAAAAAAAAAGGTAGTCTGTAATGACCTGTATGGGAAAAGAATCTTAAAAAAATGTGGGTATATGTATATGTATAACTGAGTCAATTTGCTGTACAGCAGAAACTAACACAACATTTTAAATCAACTGTACTGCAATATATATATTATTTTTAAGTATGGTACACAGATTTGTATCTCTTTTGAAATATTTTACCGTTCCACATTGAGATTAATTAAAAAATTGAGAGTCCATATTTTATAAACTCTTATAAAAATCTATCAAAGTAATTTAACTCTCCATATTAGTACATAGTTACCCAAGACAGTCTAGTCAATTTAGGTTAGGAAAAGAGGATATTCCTCTAGTTTTAAAGTGGCCTTCTAGTAGCTTATAGCAGAAAGTGTTGGTCAAATTCACACAAGTGAGTAAACATGATGTACGCAAAAAGGTTTTGATTGGGACATTTGCATATTGATAGACTGTTTTGCAGGATTCATTTCCAGTTTCCTTACCCTGCTAGGAAGAGAAAGTCTGAGCTCTCTACTCCTGTTTGCATAATGAGAGAAAGGGCCTGGGGAGCTGGACTTGTGGTCTAACCCCAGACTGTCTTTAAAAATCTTGATTCTTAATAACACTAAGCTCAGGGTATAGTAGTAGGGGAGGCAGTAGTGATGATAATAATAATTATGTTATTGTTAGATAACATACATCAGTGGGCGATAAGATAACATTTAATCCTGAGAGGTGTGAGACAGTCATATTCTGACATCTGCATGGAGCAGCTTTCATAAAAGCCTACAGAGAGTGACAAAAATGAAGATTGCTTGACAGAGAGAAAAATAGAGGGAAACTTATTTGATAGCTTTCTGTTTTCATGGTTTCAGTTCTTCTTAAGGCTTGTCTGAATTCCTGCCTTTGAGGTCCGTGAGATCTTCCTCTATTCTATTCATTTTTTGCTTAGGGTGTGGTTGTTAGAGGCATTCAAGGAACTTTGACTAAAATAATACTTTCCATATATCACCTTGTTCTTAAAACCTTCAATGAGCGACCATGGCTTACAGAAGGGTTTCTCACCCTTAGCACTCTTGACACTTTGGACTGGATCATTGTCGTGGGAGCTGTTCTGTGTATTGTGAGATGTTTAGCAGCACCCCTGGCCTCTACCTTCCATGTGCCACAAGCACCTGGAGTTGTGACAACCAAAATTCTCCATGGTCAGACCCCCTACCCCCTCGAAGGGGACAAAAATTGCCCCTTGTTGAGAACCACTGTCCTATAGGATAAGCCTAATGCCAACTAACAGTAGCCATAAGAGATGCCATTGGGATCTCCTCCTGGAATTTTTTTCTTTAATTCATTATGCCACAAAATTGAAAGTCCTTTCCTGGGCTCACTCAAAGCCGGGAAGTCATCAGCACTGCAGTCACAGACCATGCATCCTTCTGTTCGTGCTGGCTGCCTTCTCTCTGGACAAGTTTCTAGGCCCTTCAAAACAATGAGTTCCTAGACCTTCCCTAGAGACTTCTTATACTTTGACTCCCTACTTTTTCCCTCAGCTTTATATGCTCCTCTGCTTCAAATTTTCCACCTTGTTCATAATCAGGCTGGGAAAAATTCCATTTAATCATCACCTCTATAGAGACCCACAGGCATATAGACAAGCAGCTGTTGTAACAATGTTCACTGAGTCTCCACTCCATACCCTCCAAGGCTGTTACTAAAGGCTCAAGGTCTCTGACAGGTACAGTTGTATAATTTTGTGAAGGAACATTTGCATATTGCCCTCATCAAACAATTGTATTTACCTTTGTCTCAGTCAAGATGGCTACAAAGATCTTAGATTAATTTCTTTAGGTGGAACACTTCCTGAAATCCTCTGGCTAAGGCAACAGAACATATGCATTAAAAGGTAAGGTTTCGGGCTTCCCTGGTGGCGCAGTTGTTGAGAGTCTGCCTGCCAATGCAGGGGACACGGGTTCGAGCCCTGGTTTGGGAGGATCCCACATGCCGCGGAGCGGCTGGGCCCGTGAGCCACAACTACTGAGCCTGCGCGTCTGGAGCCTGTGCTCCGCAACGAGAGGCCGCGACAGTGAGAGGCCCGTGCACCGCTACGAAGAGTAGCCCCCTTTCGCCGCAATTAGAGAAAGACCTCACATAGAAACGAAGACCCAACACAGCCAAAAATAAATAAATAAATTTAAAAGCTCAGCTCTCTTAAAAAAATAAATAAGTAAAAAATAAAAGGTAAGGTTTCTGGTAACTACAAAATGTAGAAGTAGAGCCATTCACAGGGCATAGTCATCCTTCCTGGCCTCAGTAGGTTTCACACTGAGAGGATGTCAGGACCACCTGGGTAGTGTCTCCAGGCCATCCACTAGCTTATTTATCTAACAAATATTTATTGGTCATCTGCTATACTATGTGATATACAGCATTCTAGGAATTGAGAATTCAGAACTGAAAAAAAAAGGAAAATTCTTGTCTAAACTTATAACCTTTAAAGAGAGTCATATATAAAGCTTGTAGGCACATGAACAAATAAGATAACCCCACCCAAATCCACCAGTGGAGCTGGGAAGGCAGGGTGGATATTTTAGATAACATGACCTTAGAGGGAGTTTTTGAAAAGGAGACAAGTGAATTGAAACTTAGTGATGAGAGGGAGGGAGCCACATGAAGATCTGGAGAAAGATCTTTAAAGGAAGACAGAGCACAGAGGCAAAATCTCTGATGTGTTTTCAGTGTAGCTGAAGACTAATAAAAAAGGACAGAATGTTAAGTAAGCTTAAAGAGAAAAGAAGGGGCCAAGCCATCTGAGGAATTTGGGATTTATTCTAATCACAATGAGAAAACATTGGTTGATTTTAAACATGTGGTTAATAGGATCAGAATCACAATTTAAAATTTTTAATTTGGTTATGACTGATGTCCCAGAAATAGTCACATAGAGCAAGGCTGCATTTCTCTGTTTCCTTTCCTGGCATAATGGTCCCCGCCGAAATATTTGTGCAGTCATTGTCATCCAGAAATCTCCTATTTTCCCTATAGAGACAGACCCTTGATTGCAGAATCAGTATTTCATGTTTACTTTGACTTTTCTGTATAAGACACTAGTAAAGCTATTTTTGGAATTTCATGTGTTTCTGAATGTGTAGGAATAATGTGAGAAATTCGTTGGCTTTTGTACCATAAATTTGAGGAGAAATAGATAAGAACAGCAAATAGGCCAAGAGCTCCTCAGCTGGCAGAGTTTTACACCATAGTATTAGCAGTTTTGTGCTTTCTTCCCTCAGTAAAATAGACAGTATTGACACCTTGTCAGTATAAATTAGATTCCACAGCCCTGTATTTTATAGGTAAAGGGAATGGGAATAGCTTTAAACTCCTTATGTCTAGTTTAGAAAATTTATAATATACAGAAAAGTGTCCAGCACTTCAATTCTGGTGAGTGTTGTCAGACTAGATATCCAGAAAACCCTCCTGATACAGAATACAATGTCTTCTTAAGTATTCAGCTGAGCTCATATGAAAATAAAGGACTGGGGAAAAAAAAGGGAGTTCAAAACCAACCAATGTCATCATTGATGCTATAGCTGGACTAATCTCGGCAAACAAGAAGTTAGGATTGTACTAAGCATGAGGAAAAAAGATAAGTTTTGGGCTCCT
The DNA here is from genome assembly GCF_005190385.1 of Monodon monoceros. NCBI lineage: Eukaryota > Metazoa > Chordata > Mammalia > Artiodactyla > Monodontidae > Monodon > Monodon monoceros. Next base: position 112,068,328 of record NW_021703774.1, read on the forward strand.
TAAATTTTCTGAGTTGGAACAAACACAGCATGGATTTCATTAACCCTAAGGACTCCACCATCATTGAAAAATATTCAGAAAAATGAAACATCCCAGCAAAAGGAGACAACAGGGAAACTCATATGTTTTAGCCTTTGGTCTGAGTGGGGAATACATGTTTCCTTTTTAAATCTATAATATCAAGTCTGTCCTTACATGTGTTTGCAATTTGAATTTTACAGAAAGCACACATACAAAAATACACATGCTAGCTTATGCTAAGAAATTACCATAAAGCAGTCCCTGGTAGGCAGTGCCCAGGGGCCTATGGTAGAAACAAAGCATCTCTCTTCTCAGGCTTCACCAGATGTCCACAAAGTAAGCCTGATGAACACAGATTTGCAACCCGAATTCCTATCTAGTATATCTTGTTGATTTTCCAAAAGGTAGAAATAGTTATAATGAAAAAGGGGACTATGATGAGAAAGAAAGAAAGAAAGAAAGAAAGAAAGAAAGAAAGAAAGAAAGAAAGAAAGAAAGATTAATTTTCATCTGAACACCTCACATTAATATTGAATAAAGACAATAAGAAAGCATTCAAGTAGAGCCTTTTTAATAAAAATTGGACAGCTTTTATCAAAATTTAAATTACATGTACCTTTTAATGTGATCAATTCATCTAAAAATAGCACACCCCTCAATTTTTCCTTTTCCTTACTTCACCTTTTTTTCTCTTTGTAACACTTATCATCACCAGGCATATGATTTAAATATCGATTTGTTTATTTCATCTTTAAACTAGCAAAATGTCAACTATGTGTGTGTCAGTTTATCAATTTATTCCTGTTTCCAAAACACGTAGTATGCTCTCAATAAAAATCTGGTGGAGATAAATTGGGAGATTGGGATTGACATATACACACTACTATATATAAAACAGATAACTAATAAGGACCTACTATATAGCGCAGGGAATGCTCTTCAACACTGTGTAATGACCAATATGGGAAAAGAATCTAAAAAAGAGTGGATATATGCATATGTATAATTGATTCACTTTGCTGTCCAGCAGAAACTAACACAACAGTGTAAATCAACTATACTCTAGTAAAAATTAATTTTTAAAAACCTGTTGGAGATAGAGATAGAAAGATAGAGATATAGATAAATATATCTGTATATACATATATATACACTATACATGCATATGTCTATATATAATAACATACAGTCATACAAAAATATAATCACAAATATGATTTTATGTAATGATATCTAACAATATTTATAATATATGCAGTATATTTTGTATACCATAAGTAATATTATACATACTTTTTAATCTAGCATTTTATATGATAGCAAAATTTAGAAGTAAACTAATTGTCCACTAGCAGGAATTAAAGCATTATGGTCATGCTACTTTACTGTATACTATGCATCTATATGTACTGATATGCAGAAATTAGAGGACATATTAAATGAAAACAAGTCGAGAAAAATATAAATGTAAAAGGTGATGCCATTTATATATTACTCTATTCAAATATATTTTTTTTAGAAAAAAATAAAACGATAGGTTTGAAAATGTAGAGGAAAAGTTCTCAAAAGGCTCACACCGAAATGCTAGGGTAATAACTTCTGGAAAAGACAATAAGATGGAGGTGAGGAAGCTGTGCAGAGAGGAACCTCACATTCTATGTTCTTCTGAATTCTTTGACATTAAAATAAAGATACATAAAATAGGATTATAGAAAAGATTGTCTCTAAAATATATTGTTATTTTTTAATCATTTTTAAGGCCTCTGACATTTTAGCCTGTATACAGTGAAACATTTTGGAGCATTTAACTCCAATTCAAGTTAATTGCTGCCTAGTTACATAGCTAGGAAACCAATTTTCTCCAAAAGCAACTAGTTGTATTCATTTCAGTAACAGCTATGACACATGTAACTTTGCTCCTGTCAAAGCAAAATAGGTTATTAAAAATTCAGTATTACCTATCTATCCATCCATCTATCTATTGATAGTTCTAGCATCTATCTATCAAAACTTCTAACTAACAAATTTTATTTTTTAGCAGTGTTTTTCAAATCATGGAACTATCTGCTTTCGATTGTTCAGGCTCTTTTAAAAGTTGATTCAGTGGATATGACACTTAAAGCACAAGCAACAAAATAAAAAATAAATAAGTGGGATAACATCAAACTAAAAAGCTTCTGCACAATAAAAGAAACATTCAACAAAATGAAAAGACAACCTATGGAATGGAAAAAATATTTGTAAACAATATATCTGATAAGGTGTTAATATCCAAAATATATAGATAACTCATACAACTCAATAGCAAAAACAATTCAATTAAAAATGGGCAAAGGGCCTGAGTAAACATTTTTCAAAAGAACATATATGAATGGCCAACAGGTATATGAAAATGTCCTCACATCACTAATCATAAGAGAAATGTAAATCAAAACCACAATGAGATATCACCTCACACCTGTTAGAATGGCCATCATCAGAGAGACAAGAGATAACAAATGCTGGCAGGTATGTGGAGAAAAAGGAACCCTTGTGCACTCTTGGTGAGATTGTAAATTGGTGCAGCCACTGTTGAAAACACTATGGAGGGTCCTCAAAAAATAGAACTACCACATGACACAGCAATCCCACTTCTGGGAAATAAAAACACAATACCAAAGAGATATCTGCACCCCTGTGTTCACAGAAGCATTATTTACAATAGCCAAGACAAGGAAACAATCTTGTTTCTGTAAAAAGAAGGAAATCCTGCCATTTATGACAATGGAGCTAGAGGGCATTATGCTAAGTGAAATAAGTCAGACAGAGAAAGACAAACACTGTATGAACTAATTTATATCCATACATAATCTTAAATCTTAAAAAAAAAAAAGAAACTTGAAAAAAAATATCTCTTTGAAAAAAATATCAGATTTGTGATTTATGGTTACCAGAGGTAGGGATGGGGAAAAGGGGAATTGGATGAAGGTAGTGAGAAGGTACAAATTTTTAGTTATAAGGTAAATAAGTACTAGAGAGGTAATTATAGCATGATGACTATAGTCAACACTACAGTATGATATAGTTGAAAGTTGTTAAGAGTAAATCTTAAGAGTTCTCATCCAGAGGGGGGAAAAAGTATTTTGTTCTTCTTTTTTTTTTTTTTTTTTTGGGTATCTAAATGCGATGATGGATGTTTACTAAAATTACTGTGATTATCTTTTCATGATGGATGTAAGTCAAAGCATTATACTATACATCTTAAACTTATACAGCACTGTATGTCAATTACATCTCCATAAAACTGGGAAAATTATAAAATTAAAACAATAATAAAACCTAATGGTCTACAAACTGAGGGAAAAAAAATGATTCAGGTAAGACTGTCTGGAGAAGGGGCCTGAGATCTGCATTTTGTACATGTTTCTTAGATGTCTGTCTTTGTAAACTTTGAGGACCACTACTATATTGAAATAATATAGAAAAATCTTGTATTTACCACCTTAATCATTTTAAGTGTACAGTTCAATATCCTTAATAAGTACATTCATGTTTTTGTGGGACCAGTCTCCATAAATCTGGTATGACTCAGAAATCTCTAACTGAATATTTCCTGCTACCAGAATATTCCAGTTTTCAAAAAATTCTCAGGCTTAGCTCTCCACCATTTTCTTTCCCAACCTTCTGCTCACATTGGTGTTGAGACTCTAGGATTCCAGTTCTAAGCCCTTACCACCAGCTCTGACAACAGTGCATGGGAGCAACTCTGAGGTCTTCGTTGAGAAGTGCTTCCCTTAAAGTCTTGAATCCCCTCAGCTGCAAAGTACCAATATTATTCTTCATGCCCTTCCATTAGACATTATCTTCATTTATGTGATTAGTATTGCAGTTTCCTACTTTTTTGAGAAACGCTGACACTTTGATTTAACTTGTAATATCTTCCATCTGGCCCTCCATATAATCACTTTTCCCTTTCTTCTTACAGAAAGATAAGGTTACAAAAAGCAAAGAAAAAAGAAGTCTCCATCCCTTTGATCAACGTATATTTTATGTATAACCCTGTGCTATATTGCTCAAAATGAAAAGAGCATGATTAAATTATTATTTTAGCCTATCTCAGTAGCCTCTTTTTATTAACAAATTAAGTAAACAAATATGTATTGAATGTCTATGATATGCCAAACTCTGTGTTAGGTGCTGGGGATATGGCAGTGAATTACATAGACCAAAGTTCCACTGTCTAGGAGCTGACATTCCTGGGAAGGAGAAAGGATTCAGACTCAATATTGTCTCCTTCTCCACCTCACCATAACATAGTTTCCAGGAATGACTACCTTTCCATTGCTTATGATTCCTGTGCTAGCTGCTCTCTCTGAATTACAAAAAGGTCACATGGTACATGGTATGGTCCTCTGTTAAAAATAGGTGCTTTTTTCTTTTATACATCTCTTTTTTTCTTTTTAATTGAGGTAAAATACATATAAAATTTGCCATCTTAACCATTTTTAAGTGTACAGTTCAAAAGTGGTAAATACATACACATTTTTGTGTGACCCATCTCCACAAATCTTTTCACTTTGCAAAACTGAAACTCTATATCCATTGAACACAACCTCCCCATCCCCCCTTACCATATCCCCTGGCAACTACTTTCTGTTTCTATGAATTTGACTACTCTAGGTAGTTCATATTAGTGGACTCAGGATCTTTTTGTGACTGGCTTATTTCACTAGGCATAAATACCTTTAAGGTTCACTCATGTTGTAACATGCATCAAAATTCCCTTCCTTCTTAAGCTGAATAAAATGACATTGTATGTATATAACACATTTTGTGTTCCTATTCATCCATATATGGACACTTGTGTTGCTTCTACATTTTAACTCTTACAAATAAAGATGCTATGAACATGGGTGTTCAATATCTCTTTGAGATCCTTCTTTCAGTTTATTTGGGTTATATGCCTAGAAGTGGAATTTCTAGGTCATAGGGTTATGTTGTTACCCTTTATTTTCATATAAGCTGAACTTCTACCATCTTTGCAAGACTGTATCCTTTTGCCATTTCCATCAAAACTTGAATGAAAGACTTTCCTGAGACATTTCCTTTCGTCTAATTATAGAGCAGTTACACATTCACTCTTTTTTTTTTTTTCCGGTAACCGGGCCTCTCACTGCTGTGGCCTCTCCCGTTGCGGAGCACAGGCTCCAGACGCGCAGGCTCAGCGGCCATGGCTCACGGGCCCAGCTGCTCCGCAGCATGTGGGATCTTCCCGGACCAAGGCACGAACCGTGTCCCCTGCATCGGCAGGCGGACTCTCAACCACTGCGCCACCAGGGAAGCCCCCATTCACTCTTTATAACATTATCTTAATTATCTACATAGCACTGATGATTGTCAGAATTTTATATTTTTGTGTATATTTGCATATGTAAGAATTTTGTTTATTTAAAAATTATTGTTAAATTTATATTTAAATTTGAATTTAAATTCTCAATTGCAATTTAAGATCCATCAGGATGAAGACTATGTCTTTTTTATATTCACTGCTATATCCCAGTGACAGAGCTTTCAAAAAGTACTTATTGAATTTGATCAGTTATAGAGTATGAAAGAGTAAATAAAGGGGTAAAAAAAATTCAATCTTATCAGCTCTTCACTTTGTATAGAAACAACTTTGGTACTTCTGGTTTTATAAATGTAATGGCATAATAGTCATTTTACAATTCTCATAAAATTAATCTGAAGATGAAGAAAAATAAATGTCACAGTCAAAGTAATGTGTCATGTCCACTTTTAATAGAAATTATTGAATGTGTCCATTCTCGGTGATGGTTTTTATCCCTCTTTATAGTTAGAAAATACATAGAGTGTTACAATGGATAGAAGATGGTTTAAATCGTTGAGCTAAAGGCTAGCTTTTGACTCTGTGGTTCCTCATTTTATCACAATGACACAACATAAAGTTCAGAACCTGGCAGGCATATCTTTCAATTTAATTCACCTGTCAGCCCAGGCAATGGTGACTGAACCCATTATTGGCAGCCTTATCCCATAGTTACTTTCAGACTCTTACTCCCTTCCTGTCTGCATAGAACAAGTCACCAAATCACTCTCCATTCTGTCTCTGTGGCATTCTTTTTGAGATTTTTAGAGTAAAACTCTTGATCAGAACAAAGTGGTATGTCACATTTCTCCCCTTTTGATAAGGAGAGGTATTTAATCTTTATAGCATTGAAAAATAATCTTTTTAGTTCCAATACTTTATCAATTTTCTTTTATAAATGAGAGGCAATCTACCTATGCCTGTATCATTCATCATAATGAAATAATCATCTCATTTATTTTACTTTACAGGGGAGAAAGAAATAAAGCAGAAGAAAGAAAAAAGAAGATGACAAGATTATAGAGAAAGATAATGATATCTCTGAACCAGGCAGTCTCTCTTCTCCAGGTCAGATGCTGGGTTTACTGTTCCTCATTTTCTGCCATAGCACTTGCCATAGTGCTCCATGTAGAAGCTCTGCTCATTAAATATGTGTGTGATGAACACATCGAAGAATAGATGAGAGAAAAACTGACTTGGATGTTAAAAGATAATTTTCAAAAAAAACCCGATAAAGTCATGACTCATGCAGATATAAAAATGATCACATATTAAAGATTTTATATAGCTCATTAATGAGGAAACTGGTGAGGTGTTACAAGCAATTCAAAGGGGAATCCAAGGACAGACACCTTTATAGATAGGAATGTTAAAATGAGTGTACAAATGAAGGCAAAACTGTTATCTCCTGGGGCGAAGTTCTTCCTCTATCAGCTGGGATTAATTTGCCCTTTATGGCCAAGAATTATTTTGCACTGCTATTGGTTATCTACCACCTTCAGAGTTGTAAGGCAGCTACCATATAATTAAGATCAGATAATCCAGAAGGGAGTACTATAGACATGCACAAATTTTTTCCCTGCATAGATAAAATGTTTATATGGTTTCTCCACCTTCAGTACTACTTGCCTCTTTCTTGATTCTTCTAACTGCCTCAGAAATACGATCACCACCAGGAAACTCTGTGCCCATGGACAGCTGTCAACTAATGTCATAATTATTTGGGGTGAAATATGCATTTTAATAAATTTTTTTGAAAGTGAAAATATTTACAAGCAAAAAACTTACATTTATTATAGTCTAATTTTAGGTAACAGAAAAGAATTTTTGGACAGAAGTCCTGAACCTGCATTTCTCAAATCCTAACACATTAAACTGTAGGTGTATAAGATTTAGAGAGTATCTCCTTTTGTAGATGAGGAAACAGAAGCTTGGAAATGTTAAGAAAGAGGCCTAAGTCACCCACTATTTGGTGGTAAACTCAGTTCTCTTGACTCCAGAAATTACTTTTCCATCTCTCAGAATGAGAGGCATGAATGAGCCCTGTTTGAAGTTCCACATGAGAGTTTAGCCATGGCAGTTGTCACCGTAGATGTGATCCAGGAATGGACAAATATTCAACCTGGACCTCACTTTGACTGGAAGTTTTCCTCAAGGAGGATGAAGTCAGGCACAGATGAGGAGAAATGATGGCTTCAGGCTTTATGAAATGCTGAGACAGGACTCTTGCCAGTATTACTTAAAATAATTCATGCAAAGTGCTTAGTACGGTGCTTGGCACATAGTGAAAACTCAATGTTAGTTAATATAGTGAAAATTACAAGCATTACTAGTATTAAAAATATATATAACAAGAAAGACCCTTATGCTGAAAATTTTTTCACAAGGTTTCCAATGTTTATGACTCCTGTGTGCCAGTTTCAGGATGTGAGGAAGGTGGTGGACTACACCATGTCTTAGCCTTGTCTTAATTTAGTAATGCCTGTATCTTATACTCTGTGGTTTCCTTGCATGTTTCTTACAGATGGAAATTTGTAGGTTGGCTGGTTGCATGCAAAGGAAGGGTGTGGATGTCCCTGGAAACATGTCAGTGTTCCACAGAGAGGATATGAAAGTCAGCCAGAAGTCAGATGTTCCCAATGACATTCTTCTCTCCCAACTGGCACAGAAGATCTTCTTTCAGTCACCTTAACAGGACATGGACCAAGAACAATAATTGGGACACACATAACCGTGGCCATTGTGTAATTCAAGCATAAATTCAGATCATCCATTCTACCAAAGAGTTTCTATTCTGATTGCTGTAAATGATACTGAACATCATTTTCTTACAAGAGAACTAAGAGCTGCCAGAGGCACAATCCAACTGTAACATCCAGCAGAAAAAAAAAAGATATATATGCCTATTTTTAGCTTGATATAATTAGTACCCCAATGACCAGAGCTATTGAAATCGGTTGGTCCAGATTTTCTGCCCAATCTACAAAATGGGCTTTTATCCGACAAGAAGATTTTTGTAGTACTATGAAAATAAAGGGGAAGAAAAAAAGGGAAAGTTTCAAATATAGTTTTTTTGTGGTTTAAATATAAAGGAACAAAGTAACCTGCTTTGTTGTTAGGTTCTTCTCCCCTTTTCTTTTTCTTTTTAATAAAATGTTATTCAGATTTTGAAGTCATACTGAAATCAGGTCCACTGAGGGATGAAATCCATAGCTTCCTTTGTTTCAGCTCTGAAGTAAATAGCAGATAATTTTGTTAGTTCTTCAGACAAGTAAATGACACAATCATAAACAAAAATGCTATTTATCCATTTTACAAAATTCTTAGTTGTGTTATGGTGGAAGTACAGTCTCTCCATCCTTCGGTCATCCTATTTCAAATCTTGCTAGATTTATTCATGATTTTGCTTCCTGTTTTGAAGTCATTTTCATGATACTCTTTGAGAATATCATTTTTTCCAGACTCTATTATCTCCATAAATTGAAATTCATTTCATTTTAGATAGAGTGATTGTTCTCTTATTGAGAAAATTCCCAATATTCATTTTTCTTAATCCCATTAATATTTATTGCACAATTACACAGAATTAGATACAGTACAATATGCAGAGTATATTCTCACTAATCCTAAGAGATTTACATCTTAAAAGTAAAAAGATAAATATATCCCTTCTTATTTGTTGTATTTTACAAGACATTAAGAAAATATTTTTGCAGAGTGAGTTATATTTAGAGACTAAAGGAAATGATTTAAAAGGAGAAAGAAAAAAACAGGACAGAGAGGGCTTTTCTTAACATAAAACATGATCTCATTCATTTAAGGACAGATTAGCTGCAATAAATAAGATTAGGGAAATCGTTTTCAAGATACAAGCAAAGGAAACAAAGCATCTTATCACCCAGGGGATCCGGAAAGATCAAGTGGTATTTTTCCAAGACCACACCCATCACCCATGTGGGTTTGGTTGGTGATGAGAGGAGAGAGATGGAGACGATGTTGTGCAACCAACAAATAGAAAGTTGAAGAATCAAAAGCAGGCTACTAGAGCAACAAATAATTCTTAAAAAGCAGAAATGATTTTGGATGAAAAAAAATCATTCAGGGTTCTACAGAGTCACTAGGCCAAGAACAATGAAGGTGCTCTATTATAGCTTAATTTAAATACGCCATATACTGAGAAATGTACATAGAACGTTGATACTTTATTCAATCATCTTATTTACCTCCACTATCGACTTCTTAAAACAAATAAATTTTAATTTTTCCTGAGGGTGGTGGTTGGCATGGAGATGAAGAAAAGATAAATATACTTTTTTTTATCATTATGATAAATTTTGTAATTAAATTTAGTTAAAGCTCATTAGCCACCAAGTGAGAATAAGAAATAAATCTCCAAAAATGTAAAATTCCTTTTAGACATGTTTTAGAACCAAAGAACATATTTTCATTAAAAGTTGATCTGCATTATCAAGTTAATAGAAATGCTCTTAATAATTATGTTGTATTGGTTATGAAAATGCCATAAGATATTAAACAAAGCTAGCTCTCATTTCAAATTACCAAACACAAGAATTATAAAAGACAAAAAATAAAAGTGATGTTTTGTGTTCTTAAAACAAAAATATTTATTTTTTCTTGCTGATTTCCTTGTTATACAGTAAAATAGCAAATATCAAGCAACTCATGATTTTTACTTTATTAAAGTATAGTTGATATAAATAATTGATGAGTTGTACAAATGTATCTGTTGTGTAACCACTGTGCCGATCAATATACATTGGTAGGATTTCTGTCCTCCCGCAAAGTTCCCTTATACATTTTCAATCCAAATGACTCCCATTTTCTTCTCCATGCAATTGCTGATCTGATTACCATCATTATAAATTAATTTTGTTTGTTTTGTAATTCATATAATGGAATTTACAGAAGGTACTCTTTTTTTTTTTTTTTTTTTTTTGCAGTACGCGGGCCTCTCACTGCTGTGGCCTTTCCCGTTGAGGAGCGAATGCGCAGGCTCAGCCACCATGGCTCACGGGCCCATCCACTCCGCGGCACGTGGGATCTTCCCGGACCGGGGCACGAACCCGTGTCCCCTGCATCGGCAGGCAGACTCTCAACCACTGCGCCACCAGGGAAGCCCTACAGAAGGTACTCTTATGTGTCTGGCTACTTTCGCTCAGAATGTTTTTGTGATTCTTCCATAGTGTTCCTGTATTAGTATTGATATCTTTTCACAGCTAAGTAATGTTACATTGTATGAATCTACTGTAGTTTGTTTATCCATTCACTTGTTGATTAACTTCTTTTTTTTTAATGCCTATGAACATTTGTATACAAGTCTTTTTTATGGATATATGATTCTATTCTCTTGGGTAAATACCTAGGTGTAATTCCTTGGTCATATGGTAATTGTAGGTTTAACTTTATAAGCTACAATCAAACAGTTTGCCAAAGTGTTTGTACAATTTTACACTTCCCCAGCAGTGCATGAGTTCCAATAATTCCCTATCCATGCCAACACTTGATATTGTCCATGTTTTTAATTTTAGCCATTCTGGTGGGTATGTAGGTGGTATCTCATTGTAGTTTTAATTTACTAAATATGTTGAGAATAATACATGTGCTTATTTATCATTCATATAGCTTATTATGTGAAATGTGTTTTTAATCTGATTCATTGTTTATTATATTTTTTTCTTCTTATTTTTTATTTCCAAAGTTCTTTCTATATTTGGAAACAAAACTACAGATATATGTACTGAAAAATTCTAAGAAATCAACCTTCTACCAGTTTCTTAATGATTTTTGTTGAAAAAACAAAATGTTTAATTTTGATGTTTACTTTATTCATATTTTTTGTTACTTTTCCCTCTTTTTTATCTATTTTCTTTTTCAATGAGTTCTGATCTCTATTAATATCTTCTTTTTACTTACCTTGACTTAATTTGTTTTTACCCTAGATTCCTGTATTAGAAACAGAGATCATTGATATAAAAATCTTTCTTCATTTTAATATAAGCATTAAAGTTACAAATTTCTCTCTAATCCCAGCTTATCTTCATCACACAAATTCTGATAGTATGTGTTTTTATTTCATTCAGGTAAAAATGCTTTCTAATTCCCATGTAACTATTTATAAATGTGTTGTTTCATTTCTAATTATTTAGGGATTTTCCAGATATGTCTTTTGGTAATTTATTTCAAATTTAATTCCTTTGTGGTTACAGAGTATATCCTATATGATTTTAATATTTTTAAGTGAATTAAAGCATGCCACACTTCAACAAAAGGGTATTTTAAAGGGCTTCATCATTATCAAGATCATCATTAATCGCAATTTTGTCTGTGAGTTTTCTTTTCACCTTCTTTCTCTAACTGATACTTATTCTCCAATTATACAGCTTTTTATGAAGCTCTCTCAAATTGTGGCTGTTTTCTCTTTCAGAATATGACTTTTGGAGATGGGATATGTTTCCTCCTTTCTCCACATTGCTACTTCCAAACCATTTTGCCTCACTTATCAGTTTTTTTGTTTGTTTGTTTTTGGCTTTCCAGCTCATTCCAGACCAAAACACCCACTGCCCTCCAGATTGTAGCTATCTGCCAGTCCTCCAGGTACTAATAGCACTCACTCTGTAAATACATTAGCACCTGGCTCATTGGTAACTCTTTCCAACACTGTTCTCATTGATGGTCATTACCACACTATTCACACAGATTATCCTTTCAACGTCCTATCCCCTTGAGTCCTTAACCTCTCTTCCTCCAATGAACTTGGTCTCTACCTAATTTCAGCTTCCCCGTCCCACAGTCATCCTATTGTCCCTATTACTGTCAACAGCTGTAACCTATCCACAATTTCAGTTTCAAACATCCCACCTTGTGTCCACCTCCTAGTATCTCTCTTGTCCATTCCCTCTATCTTACCTCCAAAACTCCTTCACTCACATTTGTACCTTGAATCCATTGATATTGCCATGTTTTCACTGTTCTTCATTCTCTTCATGTCCTCTTTTCTTTTTATATGTTACATTCCATAATGCATCATCATTATTGTATCTTGCTTTTACTCTCAGCTCCCTTGTCTTTCTCTATTGTTTTCATACACTCCCTTGGCAAAATAACAATTCTTGTTAGATCTGACTCTACTATTTTGTGCGTGTACTGGTATAGCCAACTGAAATTGGAAGGAAAAAACACACGACCTTGTAGACAATATTTAAATTTACTTTATTCTTGCAGTTCTAGAGGTCACTAGACCTCTAGGGGGATAATCTGTTTCCTTATATTTTCCAGCTTCTAGAAGTGCCTACAGTTATTGGGTGGTATTCCCCTTCTTCACATTACTCTACCCCATTGTCTGATGTCGTACTACTTACCCTAGTCCTCATGACTCCCTCTTATAAAGAGCCTTGTGATTACATTGGACCTACCTGGATAATCCAGAATAATCTCTCCATCTCAAGATCCTTAACTCAATTACATCTGTGAAGTTGCTATTGCCACGTAAGCCAAAGTATTCACAGGTTTTAGAAATTGGGACATTGACATCTTGATGAGGAGGCATAGTTCAACCTACTATAGAAGGTAAAATTTGAGTAAATATCTAAGAAAAAGAGAGACCTAAGGCTTCCCTGGTGGCGCAGTGGTTGAGAGTCCGCCTGCCGATGCAGGGGACACGGGTTCGTGCCCCGGTCCGGGAAGATCCCACGTGCCGCAGAGCGGCTGGGCCCGTGAGCCATGGCCGCTGAGCCTGCGCGTCCGGAGCCTGTGCTCCGCAACGGGAGAGGCCACAGTAGCGAGGTGCCGGCGTGCCGCAAAAAACAAACAAACAAAAAACAATGTAAACAATAGAAAATACAGAATGACAACACTTAAGTACAGATGGCATTGTTTTTCATTTTATTTCAACATATTACTTCCTACACATTGTGGACAATGTAGTGAAGGAATCTCAATGCCTCTCTCACTTCCCATATATATTCCCTGATCTTAGGATATAACTATAACTCCTTCCTACTAGTGTATAACCACAAATATGCCATAGATTTTACAAAAGAATGTATCACCTCTTAAGCATAGTAGTTGAATGTCAATGTCTTAGATTGTGACCTTAAGAAAAATATAAACCTACCTGCTCTATTTTTATTTACTTCTGTGGAGTACCAGGTTAGAGGAGAAAAGTAGTCTTTGAAATAAATAAGACACTATATATAAAAGCTGACTGCACTCTAAGTTTTATCTTTCACAAAGAAAACATGCAAAAAAAGTAATTTACGTAACTGTGCATTATTTTTGTAAAATGTACTTAAAATTATCCTTGCTACCATGTTTAATAAACCTGAATTCCTAATCAGGTTGTTAGTTATTCAGTGTCTGTGGCATATCCAGTCTCATTATACCATGCCACATGGTGTACGCCATTCTAAGGAAGACATTTCCTTAGTGATATTTTTATTTACCAACTGTAATATAGAAATTGATTGAGGGAAATGTTCCTTCTTATTACAGACTTAGAAACTTTAACAGTTATTTTCCATTTCTGCCTTTAGAGTTGATGTGGCAGTGTAAATTTATATTTAAAGTATATTGATAATTCTCAGGAAGGGGCTTTAATCCTGTTAATTGGGGTCTCCAAGAGGACTCAAGAGGAATAAAACACAAGCCTACTGTCCATCCTTTTCTTCTTGTATCACTGACTATTTTTCTGTCAGCAGACAAAAGATAAACACTACTCCCTTGTCACTGTAATTTTACTGGGCAGGTGTGGCACTGGGGCACAGAGTGAGAAAAAATAGACCATTGACATAATTCAGCATTAAAGTGTTTAGATCACATCAGAGGCCAAATAAAGCTCCTCTGCTGATAGGAAATTAGTATTCCTGGCAGAGCCACGTTCAAGGTGAAAAAAAGGAGAAGAATATGCTTTTCTCAAGCACTTCATGAGAAAAGTACACAAGTGTTCTTTGAAAGAGGCTTATACATGTGTTCCCTAGGACATGTGGAAACAAACCTCTATGCACATTCCCTTATCAGAAGCTAGTTCTCCAGCAAAGCTGCTCCACCTGAAAAGACAAAGTGATCTCACAGCCAGCATATATAAAAAGTTTTTTAATTACTAATAACAAGATCACATATATAAATGTCAACTTTGACCAAGTAACTCAAATCATGTTACAGAGTTTTCCTCTTTAAGTAACTAGCTTCACTACGGAGGTAAGGAAACTGAGGAATAAAGTAAATTCCATAGGTCAGGAACAGAGCCAGAACTCGACCCTCCCCACTAGAACAGATCAACTCCCTCACTTGAAGTTGGCATATTACACTGAAGGTAACATCATATGAGTGCCTAGTAAAGACTTTAAGCTATTATACTAGAGTGGCTTCACAAAATTCCAATTGATTGAAACTTTCCTCTGAAACTTGAATCAGAGCAAACCCCATTTTTTCCTGTACCTCTTCTCTTGTAGTGAAGGATCCAAAGATAGCACACAAATGGATGTTTCTCTGATACCTGTGGCTTATCAGTAAGAATAGAAGTAATGGAAATCTCATGAGAAAGCCTGCTTTTAAAAGATTTCCGATCCAATTTTAGAACTCAAAAGACTTCAATTAGTTTCAGATTAACATCCAAGTCTTTCAAAGTATACCTTCCAGGATTCAGTTATCAAGAGGACATCAGACACTGAAATTTAGGTTCAATTTTTGTGGCAAGAGGAGAGATTTAGGCAAATATTCAGGTTTTTCTTTTCTTTTTGAGGGGCTTAAGCCCCATCTTCTATCTTTTTTTCCACCTGTCGCTTTTTCCCAATTATACTTTCATTAACTTCTTATTAAATAATTACACATGCACATGTATATATGCATGCACGACCACACATATGTAATGCAACGCTTTTTAATGTTCTGCTAAAGCAGTGGTAACTTAACAGGTGGTATTATTTCCTTTGTATGTGATATTCCATAGATGCCAGCCCTAGGAGCATTAGGGTGCAAAAGTGTTCAGTTTCAATGTCCTCAAAACGTACTTCAATGGAGGAAATCCCATTCCAGTGCCCATGATAAAGTGTGGCTGCCATCCTTTTCCTGTCTCTGATCCTCAGACTTTCTCTCAAATTTCTTCTCCCCACTGTAGGTCAGCTACTATTGAAGCAAATATCTATAAGACAGGCAAGTGGCAAGGGTGTTACAGAGATGCATCTACCTCAGTCTGCCCTGGAGAATTTGAAGCAAGAAAAAGAAATATGATTCATAATTCAGAGTAGAGCTTTTGGGGGATTCATACATCATAGATGCAACTAAACATAGTGGGTATTAGTTAGAGAAACAGAATCCAGTCTTTTTAAAGAGGCCACAGAAGTATTCCAACAAGAAGAATTCCATCCCAACCTACTTTCAGCAACCTATTCATCTCTGTCCTTTCCAAACCTTCCTTTTGAAGACAGTTCTCCTGCTGAGGTCTAGTGTCTATAGAGAGTTAGCACTACCTTGAAGTTTCACACTAGCCCTGGGTGCTTTGTCAAATTCAAAAGAAGAAAGAACTTCTCATCTCATTGTACAAATTGAGGCAAATGTTAATATGATATTTTGTGCACATGTTTATTTATATGGAACTAATATAAAATTTGTTTCATTTAAAATCAACCATGAATTATTTGCCTGCAGACTGGACAGATTTGAAAGCTGATAGCCATTAGATGGGAAAAAAAACATTTGAAAACACGTGGGTTTATTACTGAGTCAAGTATAATGTAAACTGAGGATGGTCTCTGCTGGGAGTCACAATGCTTCTGCTGTGGATAAGGCTGCTACTGTCAACTTGAAAGGAAAGAAAAAGACAAAGAACAAAGATATGTATTTCTCTAGCTTACATTTTTTTTTTCCTAAGGGAAATTTAATTCAGCATGCCTCCAAAAGCTGATGCAGATTCCAAGTTTCTTTATAATATAATGCCTCTCTGTAAAAATGGTCACTTTCTCTGAAACTATCCCTGCTGTTTTGGTTGAGGAATGCCATTCAGCTGCCTTTGTTCCAAACACTTGATTGAGTTAGTGCCTCTATACATATAAAACTACCTGGCTCTTGCTTACTACTATGAAATGCAAGACTGGAAAGCTTCAAACACTGTTATAGAAATGCAGCTATATTTTCATTTACTCTTAAGCAATAAGCAGGGCTAAAGCTTTTCAAAGGACAATTTTGGCTACATTTCATTATTTGTCTCTGATTTTCCTGCTGTACAGCAGGATAGTAACTCCCAAATCAACTGAACTGTTAGAGTGGGGGAGTATCCCAGGATTCTTTCTTTTCCAGATGATCCTGATTAATAATCAGCTAGTTTGGAAATCCTTTGTTTTACTTCAAGGATACTCCATGAAGAGCAAACCTCTGATTTATAAATATATACTCCAGTATAGAGGAAGAGCCTACTAGACACATGTTTACATTTTTACATCCATCCCCCAAAGCACTACACATCCTTTAAAACCTCATTTTGGTTTCTCTGAACCCAGCCAGTGTTCTTGCCCAGTTGTAACACCAAGTAAAAGCTATAGAGAAGAGTCTGCTTCATTCTTCTCTCATAGCCCACTTATTTTCCAGAAACCCTTCCTTGTTTTACTTTTTCCCTTGGTATTTTTTTCTTCCTATACTTGACTTATCACTCCACTACAAAAGATTATCCTTTGTATGTTTATTGTCATATACAAAGGATTCCTATTTTAACTCCCATAGTGTGTTGGGTAGTGGCTCATCTATAGATCTATATCCCAACTCCCAGAATCTGTGAATGTCACCTAAGTTGGAAAAAGGGTCTTTGCGATGCAATTAAGTTGAGGAAATTGAGATAAGGTCCTCCTGGAGTATGTGAATTGACCCTAAATCCAAAGAAAAGTGACTTTATGAGAAACAAAAGAAAAGACACAGAGACAGAGGGAAGGTCATGCAATGATAAAGATGCAGATTGGAGTGGTGTGGTCACATGCCAAGGAACACCTGGAGACACCAGAGGCTGGAAGAAGCAATGAAGGACTCTTGCCTAGATCTTTTGTGGGGGAGTGTGGCCCACCCAGACTTGTGGCCTCCAGAGCCCTGGAGGAATACATTTCTGTTGTTTCAAGTCACTACCAAGTTTGTGGTAATTTATTACAGCAGCCCCGGGAAACTGATACCATCCTCTTCCTTCTTTTCTTGTCTAGCCTAATTCTCACCTATTTAATACACAAAAAACTTTTTCTGCCTCTCCCAGTCCTTCTCCCTTGTCCTCTTCTCAGACAGTTGCATACCATGAAACAACTTGAGCCACAGCTAAAGAGTATAATGCATAACATATCTTTATGGAGAAAACAGAGTTATAATTAGATTTGGGTTCTTTAAGGGCAGGGATAGAGTATTCTCCTCTTGGGCTTTCTCACATCTAGCATCAGTGCAGGTACATAGATGTTGTTTAATAAATAATTTTTTTATTAATAACTTCTAAAGTTAGATGAAATGAAGCTTCAGTGCTTCCAAATTCTAAAGTCCCTGAAAATTCTTCAAACTCAAACTCCATTTAGATTTACCAAGATTTTTTCATCTACTTCCTCACCTTCTTCAAACTCATCCTTATGTCTTCAAACACCAGTGATCCAGATGAGTTAATAAAAATACTACTAATAATCAAATAATGATAACTCAGAGTCTAAAGGTGTCAGGACAAAACTAATTGTTTCAGCTGCATTTAAGGACAAGTATATGCTGGGAGTTTCATCTGTGAACTTAACTACCATTTACTAGAGTAGTTTGCATTAAAAATATATATTCTTTATTCCAAGAAATGCTTTACAAAGTAATTCCTGGAACACAATACATTTATGCGTTTGAGTGTGTTCTTTTCTTGGTAATCCCAGCCCTATATTTGCATGCTGGTTATACTTATCTCTTGCTATCTCTAAGTAATAATGTAATGTAATAAGTAAGACAGATTTTATTGAAGGGGAACTACTGCTATAGGTATACAGGGGAGCTACTACAGTGGGAGGGGCTTTGTGGTAGGGAAGAGAGCTCTGGCTCAACTCAGAACACAACAAGGAAAAGTAGACTTTATAACCAAGGAGCAGGGTGGGGATCAGTGAAGGAAAAATTACTAAAAGGAAACATTGGGAATAAGAGGGGATTCTGATTCCAGCTAAACCAGCTTAGCAAGATCCTTGCTAACTTGAACAATGTAGAGATGAACATGGAAGTCCAAAAGTCAAGGCCTACTTGAGAAGAGAGTTCAAAGGAGCCTGACAGAGTTCAGTCAAGGAGAGAATCTTTATCAGAACTTATTAAAAGATAATCTTCTAATAATAGTATCATCACAGCTTCTTGCTTCCCACCTGGCTTCTCTTCTTATTTGTGATTTTATACAGAGAAAGCCTAACTCTCTATCTTTCTTCTAATCCAAAGTAGGGATATTGCATTCCTTTATGAAAAGTGTCAATACTTATTCCTTAATTTCCATTTTTTAGCCTTTGCTTTGTGATTGCCTCCTTCTCTCTCAGGACTCCCAAATTTTCTGTTGAAAGACAAGTACTTAACTTCTTGTTAGTCTCCTTTCACAGTCTTTGCTTTTCTTTATCTTTGTTGTTTAGATTACCCTCTCTTCTCTGACTTCTGTTTCCCTACTTTATTTTGGGTTCTAGACCATAGTATTTGTGTTTCCTCTTTAAAGTCTCCTGCCGTTTAACTTCCTCTTCTTGTTGTTTTCTTGGCTCACATTTTCCTTTACTAGAATTCAGTGCTAATGCTTCCTGCTGCTCAGATTCCTTTAGTCTTAATGTCTACAGAAGATTTTCCTTTCTTGCATTTACTAGGAAAGTTTCTTACTAGAGTCCTCCAGCCTGTGACTTTGTGTACTCTGAATACTCAGTAAACAGCAAGCATTAAAACCCCATTTGTCAGTCATGTGTAGATAAGAGGGGAGAGCTGGGATGTTGGGAAAACCTAGATGACTGTAATTTCCCAGGTTTGAATAGCAATCAGCTCCTGATCAATGTACTGGTCTGGAAGATATTCAGAGAAAAGAACCAGGATATTCAATATCTTGGGGGCTATTACCAAAGAGAATTTAGAGAAGAATTTAGGTGACAAATAGAATTTAGCTGAGTGTTATTGAAATTATTATTTTGTTTTTATGTACTTTTCATGGTGTGTGTCCTCCTTGCTTGTGGCTGGCACATTGAAGTTCACCATAGAAATAGACTTGGGTATTTTGTCATTCTTATGATTCTCATCCATTTGTTCAACAATATTTGTTACTTTCCATGTGCTCTGTGTGCAGAATACTATGATGACCAAAATACAAATATAAGCAAAAATAGATATTGATTCTGTCCTCTAGAGCTTTGAATATGACATCAAATCACTACCAAAATAATATAAATTTTCAAGTATGGTCAGTGTCGCAAATGAAATGTACATAGTGCTCTAAAGACATGTAATGTACTAGGGAGATTTGACCTATTCAAGCAGATCTGAGAAAGTTCAGTTGAGATGACATGAAAGGCAGAGGAGTACTGTGAGATGAAGCTGGGAAGTAAGCAGCTGCTAGGACATTAGGAGCCTTGTTAAGGAAAGGGGTGACGTGACTGGATTTGGGAAACAAAAGCATAAATCTGGCTGCAATATTGTGATGATTAATTTTCTGTGTCAGCTGGGCCACAGTGCCTAGATATTTGGCAAGCATTATTCTGGATGTTTCTGTGGCGGTATTTTTTGATGAGATTAACATTTAAATCAGTGGACTTTGAGTAAAGCAGATTGTCCTCCATATGTGAGAGAGCCTCATCCAATCAGGTGAGGGCCTAAATAACATGAAAAGACTGGCCTCACCCAAGCAGGAAGAAATTCTGTCAGCAGATAGGCTTTCTGAATTGAACTGCAGCATTGGCTCCTCTTTGGGTCTCCAGTCCACAAAGCAGATACTGGACTTGCCAACCTCTGTAATCTCATGAACCAATTCCTTAAAATAAATATCTCTCCGATCTCGGGCTCTCTCTCTTTCTTATCTCTTTCTCTCTCTAAAAGAGATATTGGCAATTCTAGTATCCCAGGTGTGAGTTCATAGTAGCTTGCTTTAGTGGTGTTGGAAATTGAGAGAGGTAGATTGAAAATCCAGTTAGGAAGCAAAATATACAGAGCATGGTGATGTGTTGGATATTGGAGGCCTGAAAAGGGTTAAAGCAAAGACTCTTGAATTTCTGATTTACACATCTAAATACATGGTGGTGGTATTCACTGAGTAGTGTTCACCAGAAGAAGACCAGTTTGGAAAGAAAGAATATGATTGTAGGTTTGGAAATGTTAAGTGTGAGACACTTTGATAAATCCAAAAAGGCTCCATTAGAGGTTGAATATAAAGTCCTAGTAACAGATGAGAGATATAGATTACACATAAATTTGAGAATCACCTTCTTACAAGTGGTAATGGAAGAAGTGGGCATGGATGAAAACACATGATAATAGAAAGAAGAAAGTTAAGACTCAGTCTTGGAAAAATGAAATGTTTAATGATAGGATATGCGACTAGAAATATACTAAAAATTTAAATCAATCTTAGGGTTTTAATTTTAATTTTAATACAATATATGGGAGTGATGCGTGTGGAGGTCTTTGTGAATTGCCATTGCTACAAGAAAGGACTGATATATCTTCTGGTTTGGATCTTCTTGCTTCATTCTTCAAGGGACAAGTTGCTTATTTACATTATTTTCTTACTTTCTCATCAATCAGGAAATCAAGACAGAATATTGTGTAATTATCTTAATAGTACATGCATTCCAGTCTTTATTTCTCATAAAAATTTGGCTTTCAGTAGCACTTTCTGGGCATAATGCATGAGCAATTTAAAGACTTCTTCAAGCTTATCAAGAAGCCAGTTATATGCTAATTTTAAAGACTGGGAAGTTATTTCTGTGATTTCTTTTATAATTTCTACAGGAACAAAATCACAAGCATTCACCATCGAGTTGAAAGTATAATTTATGAAGTTCTCCAGATACATAAATTCTATGAGCACATAGGTGTCTCGAACATTATTGGACTTATTGAATATTATCAAACTCCCTACGATTTTGTGATGTATTAAGTTATACACGTATAATGCTATCTGATATGGTAGCAAATGCTGATTCATTTACTTATTTATTCAACAAACAATTATTTATTAATAGAAAATTTCCAAGTACTCCATGAGACACTGGGGTACAAATGTAATTAAGACAAAGTTCCTATGCAATAAATAAGCTCACAGTCTGCTGGATATATATAATAATACTATGTGTTACAATCCATGATAAGGATAGTTTATTAGGAGAACAAAGAAGAGGAGATAAACAATTCCACCTGGAATGGGATACAGGCAGGAGGAAGGGAAGTTTCAAAAGAAGGTATTAACCAAGCCAAGAGGGAATGATAGAAAATGCATTCTAGGCAAAAGAAGCAGCATGATCAAAAGCACCAAGGTGTGAAACGTTTCTTATCAATATTGCAGATGCATATAACATGAAAGCAGAAAATGGCAAGATATATAGAGACATAGGAAATAAAGTGCACATTATGGGGTGACATAGATAGCAGGCTAGTGAATTTGGGATTATCCTGGTGATGATGGAGAATGGGCTTAAGTAGGAAAGTTATAATAACAAGATTTGCATAGTAAATAATATTGGTGTTAAAAGAAGGAATTTGAGTCAACACAACTGGTGGCATACTGTATTCATAGTACCATTCTTTTCACATTGCTATTTTTTTTTAAAATTTATGATTGTTAAGGAAACATGCTACACTATTTTACTGCTCACCTAATATCCTGCTCTGTTGTTCACATGTGATTTTCTTTGGCAAAAAAAAAATATATATATATGAGAAGAAATAACATGTGCTTCTAGACATGTGACATAGTTTTAAGAATTGGCATGTGGCATACCATGTGGCATATCATGTTTCATTCTCCTTTGCCAAGGTGGCAATATTATGGTAAGTCACTTAGACATATAGGTTGTTACTGTGTCTAATCCAGGAGAACCTGACTGATACGGGAAGTATATATCATGGTGATGCTTCCTCTCTGATTGGAAAATTTTTTGTAGCCTCCTTGATCTTACTACTCAGATACCAATCTTACTACCTTGATCTTACTACTCAGATACCAATAATTTGGCTTCTCCCAGATAAACTGAATGATACAGAGAGCAGTGATTAAAGAAGAGATTTTAACTTTAGTTACATGGTTATTTATAATAATGAGAAATAGTAGCTTTGTGTTCTAAATTTCCATAGAACATTTGAACACAGTGGAAGATATTTACTCATGTACAATAGATTCTCATTATTTGTGGTAGTTATGTTATCTAGAGTACCATAAAAACTGAAGTAGTGAATACTGAACTATGGCTCTAAGGGGAAATACTGGGTTAGGTGTCTATAAGCCTCTGGTCACATTTCATCATCCAAAACACCATTTTGCTTGTGGGTCATTTGCCAACATGTTTGTAAAACAAATCTGTCTCATCAGAATTGAAAACCATCTCTTCCACATAACTTTTTCTTATATTACACTTAACAGGTATGTTCCAAATTCTTCCACAGCCTCCTGATCTTCAGAACCTGCCCCATCTACAAGTTTTACATTTTTCATACCATATCACCTTAAGAAACATGTGAGCCAGCCAGCGCATAGCCGGAGGGCTTACTACTCTCCTGACCCTGGCTAACATCACCATAAATTACTTTGACTTTCAGTCTTAAAACAATGCTGTCCACTATGTTTTTTGTTGTTGTTTTTTTGGATTTTTTGTTTGTTTTATCTTGTTTTTAATCAGTCAAACCCATAAACTTAGCCATTTTTCTATCTTTTCCATAGCTTCATCACACACCATAGATGTAACTTTAGCACTTTCTGGAGCAGCCTGATATACAGATTAGTGAATTTTCTGTTCTTTTTTTGGATATACCATATTGTTGATTCATTAACATTAAACTCACAGCCAACAGCACTATAACTCATGCCTGAATGATGCTTAGCTAACACATGTATTTTCCCCCTTAAGATGCATCACAGCTTTTTGTATTTAGAAACTCTAGATAGCACTTCAGTATATGCTTAGAGGACATTTTAAACAATGAAATCCTCCCCCCACAAAAAAAGTACAAAAGTGCAAAAAAAGGTGGCACTAAATAGACTGCAAAATGAAAACTCGTTTACAGTGTAAGACCTAAAACAAGAAGGAAGAGCCTCGCCTTGTTCAATCTCAGTTGAGAACAGGTCCAGTCAAATGACTCAAAATTTTGACCACTCAGCACACGTTTGCAAATGATCTGAAAAGCCTTCAAGTATTGACTTTGGGGTTATAAATAAAATTGAGTGAGTAGGCAACTTCACAAATATGGAATCTGTGAATTATGGGGATTAACTGTATTTGTTTTTTTTGTTAAATAAAATTACATGTGGTTTTGAACAAGACTAAACTGATACCATTACAAGTGCTGTGGAAAATTGGCCCAAAACTTAATGAAGGTCTGGTCACCAAATTCTAGAACTCACATTTACTACAGGGGGAAAATCATGATGAAAAATTAGATTTATTTAATTAGGCTAATATTTATTAGTTACCAGGTAATTTAAAATAACTAGATGATATTTTTGTTGTTGTTAATAAAAGAAATGCATTGACTATATTTTCCTAGCAGAAGCATTGTTGCAAATTCATTAAATATAGAAAAAGCACCAATCTACTAACAAGGATTAGGATTAGCTGACATTTGACGACAACCAAATATATATAAGGTAAATTACTATAATAAACACATTACATGTGTAGTGTGAGAAACTGAATTTGTGCATCTGATCACAGCATCTGACTAAGAAATTCAGAAGGTTTACCAAAGAAGTTTGTTTTTAAATGTTGCTTACAAAATGGATAGAGGAAAGGTATTTCTGGCCCGAAAGAGAGTGTAAAATTAGAGCCCATGTATGGGACCACAACAGAATTAAGCTGAGTAGTTCAGACCAAACAGGTGTTTACTTTCTTACTTGTCAGTCACAGACATATAATAATGGACAATAAAATTATGGCCTCGAGCTGTCTAAGTCTTCATACAAAACGTCAAATTTCTTGAAAAACTAGGAAGAATTTAGTGCCACTCAATCTGAAACAAAGACCACCATTGATTTCTGAAGTTTTGATGTACAAATATAACTTACTTTAACAGAATATGACATCTAACTTGTCATATCATATATCAGATGGGTGATTCATTTTTCCTTCCAAATACACAAAGATAAAAGTCAATTAAGTTTGTTTTCTGCACAATTATAAGAAACACTGTCATTGTTAAGATGATATTGATTGTGAAATGAAGAACTTTCTACCGGTGGCAGGACGGAACCTGCATTTTCCAAGATAAACTCTTCAGCATCAGGGGTTTTGACAGCTCTGAAGGGAAAGAAAAAGGCATTTTTATTCTCAATAGAATGTACAACCACAGGTATTGATGCAGTTACAGCTTGAAAGCATTTTCTTAAGCATTGAAAATGACCCAGAAGGGAAATGGTGTGGGTTTAAGTGTTGATAATGCCACAGTAAAGAATAGAACATTAAACTTAAATTACATGCATGTCAGTAAAGTAACAATGTACATTTACTTTGCAGCTTTTGACAAGTAAAGCCATATGTGACCCTCAGTCGACATGCACAACTCCCACAGCATTGGTTAGATTATAGTTTACCTGTTGGAAACTGTGTTTCTAGCCATGGTTAGCAACATTCAAGAGCCATGTGAGAGGCTATATGACACAAAGACAAGACATCCTCCTCTCTTTAAGTCATTTCTCAAGAAATTATCATAACATTTTTATTCCCCTTGCCTCTACATTCTCCATTACCGTAAGCTCTACATTCAGCTCTTTGCCCTGTGTGATTTTTCACTCTGTACTTGTCAAAGCCAAAGTTTCGAAGAAACAAGAAAACAACAAAAAGGAAGTAGTGTCTTCCCACAAAGTTTTTACAGCTGACAGAAAGAGTGTGAAGCTGCCTTTTTTTCCAAGAGACTTTGGAAAGGATTCTTGTCCTCTCACACTAAATGTGACAAATTTGAACAAATGGTATAGTGGTCACTACTGGTTGTTTACATGAAAATATCTGTGAATTGTTGTCATTTGATTCAAACCTGGTGGCCTCAGAGAGTCTGAGCACCTGAGAATATAACCAGTTGAGAGAACAATCTCCAGACTTCTTTCCATCTCCCCTTATAGAGTCACATAATCATCAGGGGAAGTGAGTTAATGAGCTTTGAGAACACACCAGCAGCACAGCTTCTCCTAGTATCTGGAGAAGACAGGTAAGGGACCTCATTTTTCTTGTGCCAGTGAGAGTCATCAAGGAGGAGCTGAGGAAAGAACTTGCCCTTCTCTAGGCCAAAATCAAACATGGGATTAGCAGATCTCTGGGCAAATCCAAACAGCAAAAACCAATAAAATCCCTGGAGAGAGGGCTGCTTGTGATTCTGGGAGGACCAAACTTGACTGTCAGGATAATTTTCAGGCTAGACTACATTAATATCAACCTTAGTCCCACTGGTTGGAAAAGGGATGTGATTTACTCATAGGAAATCAGGCAACATCAGGCTTCTACCCCATTCCTCAGCAGAAAGAAATGCTCTCCAGTTTGTTCTCAACAGAGCCACAAGTGCAGAAATTTCTGTGCCTTCCTTCCAATATTTAGCTGCTACTTTATAGATTAATATGAATGTTGATGGAACATATAAAGAAAAAAAGCAAAGTGATGGATCACTTTAAATGACTGAAGGAAGATCAAATATTGATTTGGAATAGTTGGCAGCAATTGAAACAAAATTGATGGAAAGTCGGGAAAAATTTTTTTTTAAAAATTGGTAATGCACAAGGACAAGCAATTAAAGCACAGAAGGTATTCTGGAACACATATTATATCATTTTTAAATGTAAAATGTCAATAGAGGAACAGGAAATTAGAAGTATCACTGCCAAGAACAGATCTATTGACCTTAAAGATCAAAGAGAAAATGAAATTCCATAACACAGATAAAGAACAAAATGGAACGGAAATCTTGAGGGAAAAGTTAAAAGATATGAGACAGATAACTGGAAATCTAAAATGTAGAAAATAGGAGTGCCAGAAGGAGAAAAAAGAACAGGTGTAAAGCTATTACCTAGACAATAATAAAAGGAAAATTTCCTGAGCTGAAAGGTTTGATTCTACATGTGGAAAAGATTCACAAACTTCCAGGCAGGATTAATACAAATTTACAAATTCCACATTAAAAAGAGAAAATATAACCAGGTTGAAGACAGAAATAGGAGTAGGGAAGGAAGGATGTGGAAATCAGATTAGCACTAGACTTTTCATCTGAAATATTGGGAGGGGGCATGAAATAACAGCTATAAGACTATTGAGCAAAATGCTATAACTCCATAATCTTGTTTATAGTCTGGTCACAACCTAGTAGAATTAGTAACATAATTTAGTAAAATAGCTAGATATAAGATCAATATCCAATAGTAATACGTTTTTTATTAGAATAGCTCTAAATAGTTAAAATGGAAAATAACCCATTTACAATCATGATGAAGCTATAAAATAACACTGGAGCAAACTATTCAAGAAAGAGGCAGAGTTCATTTAAAAATAACTGTAGGGAATTCCTTGTGGTCCAATGGTTAGGACTCTGTGCTTCCTCTGCAGGGGGGCATGGGTTAGATCCTTGGTCAGGGAAATAAAATCCCAGGTGCCACGTGGTGTGGCCAATAAATAAATAAATTAAAAAAAAAATAAAAGGTTAATGTCTCAGATGATACAGATAAGTAAAAATAAAAATAAATAAATAGACAAATAAATAAAAAGAATTGTAAAATGCATCAAAGGGCATAAAACAGACCCTGAATAAATGAAAAAAAACATGTTGTGTCGCTGCACGACAAGGCTTAATCTCATAAAAAAAGTCTGTTCTTGGGCTTCCCTGGTGGTGCAGTGGTTGAGAGTCCGCCTGCCCATGCAGGGGACACGGGTTCGTGTCCCAGTCCAGGAAGATCTCACATGCAGAGCGGCTGGGCCCGTGAGCCATGGCTGCTGAGCCTGCGGGTCTGGTGCCTGTGCTCCGCAACGGGAGAGGCCACAACAGTGAGAGGCCCGCGTACCAAAAAAAAAAAAAAAAAAATTCTGTTCTTGTATGTGTTTCATTATTCTTTTATTCAAGAAATATTAATTTTTATTGGTCTGTGTGTTGAGAATGAAGTAATGATAGAGGCAGAATACAGACAATAAACAAAATAAACGTATTATATGTTGAACAGTGATAAAATGCTATGGAGGAAAATAAAGCAGGAAAATCAAATAAATAGAAACTGTTACAGACATAGCACCTTCTCATTGGGTGGTTGAAAAAGGCTTCAGTGAGAAGGTGACATTCGAATGCAGACTTGAAGGAGGTAAGAGAGCAAGCCGTGTGGCATCTGGGTAAAGAATCTTCCAGGCAGAGGGGAAAGGCACAGTGTCTCTGCGTGGAGAGTGTGTAAGAAGACTAATAGAGCTGAAGTGGAGTGAGCAGAGGGTAGAGGTAGATGAGTCCAGGGAGGGAGGACCTGATCATATTATTGGAAGTATTTTGTTTTTCACTCCGAATTAGATGGTAAGTCACTGGAGAGCTTTAAGCAGAGGAGTGACATGATCTGACTCTTTAACAAGTGTTAAAAGGTAAACTGAGGCACTTAAACATTTTAAGAGTTTAAGCAAAATTCGATTTGAATCAGGCAGCATCCAGTCTAGCATACAGAAAGAGGCTCCAAGGAGCTATACAAAATGAAAGACTTTTATAGACAGAAGGGAACGTGAACAAGGAAGGAAAAAAAGTTGGTAGGTTATTGCAAGGGATGGCATGGGTCTATCAGGCAGATGACCTAACTAGTACTGATCAGGTGACTCCTGATTGACTGGTTTAAGCTTCCACTTCTGAGAGAGTTGAAATTATAATTAATTGATGACATGGGGCTTAGCATAAGTGACTCCATTTTGGGCCTGTTGTCTTATTTGTAACACAGGATAGCTTTCATTTTTCGATTGACATTATGAAGGGTTGTAAGGGTAGGAGCAGGAACTGCAGTTTTGAGGCTATTATAACTGTCCAGGTGAGAAAGAAATGTGGCGAGCTGTAGGCACAGAACTTGTGAGAAATGATTGTATCCTGGACAGATTTGAAAGCTAAAGCCCTGATACTGGATGTTTGGTGTGAGGGAAAGAGTGAAGATTGATATCAAGCTTTGTGACTTGAGTTCACATAAGATGTTACCATTAACTGAGATGGGAAAGGCTGCAGCAGAACCTTGATATTAGACCTTTAAGTGTGAGATGCCTATTTTAAATTTCCAAATGGAAGCATAAGTGGTTATGCATGAGCCTGCTGTTTAGAGGAAAATGTCCAGTCCTATTAATATACTTTCCAATTATTACCCAAATGGGGGATACTTTGGAACCTTCATACATTCATTTTAATTAATTTTAAAGTTACTTTGAAAGAAAAAGTCTGGGGAAAATATAAGAGCATTATAAGAAAGAAACAGATATATTTGCCTTACCAAATAGTAAAACTTAAAAACTCACTACAATAAAAAGGGTATGGTATTGTCAAAGGAATAACAATTTGTCTGTATAAAAGAACATCCAGAAATAAAATTTGTGTATATAAGGAAAGAAGATATTACAAATACCATTGTCTCTCAGTAAAAACTGAGTTATTGAGTAAATGTTGTTGAGATATCAGAGAAGATCATAATTTATATCATATACAAAATATCATTATAATTATGTTCAATTATATAAATAAACATTACACCAATCAACACACAAACATCAAGCTCAGTGATATTTCCCATCCCAAATTTGATGCAAATTGATTACTAACTAGTAACTAAGGTGTAGAAAAATTAAGCAACTTGCCCAAGTTAACATAGCTACTAAGTGATGAACTGGATTTGAAATCTGTCATGTTCCAAAGCAAATCCTTTTGCCTCCATGCTAAATGGTGTGTCTGGTCTTTTTTGAAAGAGCTGCAATTATAAGGTACTATTTGATAATTTTACAGAAGAAGGAAATGATTCAAAGCAGATCAATAAGCTACCTGCAAATGGGAAGACACAAGGTGAGGCTCTACTCCAATTTTGACTCCCAGTCCTTGTATTAAAACCATGCTGTGGGCTTCCCTGGTGGCGCAGCGGTTGAGAGTCTGCCTCCCGATGCAGGGGACACGGGTTCGTGCCCTGGTTCGGGAAGATCCCACATGCCGCGGAGCGGCCGGGCCCGTGAGCCATGGCCGCTGAGCCTGCGCGTCCGGAGCCTGTGCTCCGCAACGGGAGAGGCCACAACAGTGAGAGGCCCGCGTACCGCAAAAAAACAAAAACAAAAACAAAAGCAGAAAAACATGCTGCCCTTCCAGCCGGGTGTGGTGATGTTCTATGAGCTGTATTAGACCTTTATAGGAGGCTCTGTGGGGCACAAAGGAAAGCAAGGTGAAATCTACTGGAGAGAGCACAGAAGTTCTCAGGAAAGACTTCTTCAAGGATGTGCCACTTGTGCTGGGGCTTAAATCTGAGATTCTGAGCAGGCGAGGTGGGACAGTCTCAGTCCCCAGATCCAAATCCAATTTCAATGATTTTCACAAGTGACCTCTTCTAAGTCCTGAGATTCAGTGAAATGTTTGGCTGACCTCTAGTTCACTTCTTCTCCAGTCAACACTTATGCTGCCCACTCAGTGGAATCGTATTCCTCACATGAAGGCCACCTACTTCAGATTGATTTGCAAATAGAATTAGGTCTCTGCTTTAGTGTCTAACGGCTCTTTCTCAGTAAACTCCGAGGAAGAGTGCTGGGAAAGCTGTAAAGCAGTGAGAAGAATCAGGAAGCAGTATGATAATGGGAGATCACTGCCATTAAGAATCTCAATTCTGACCATCATAGCAAAGGTCCCTGTATATAAAAACCTAATTTCTGTCTCTAGGAATTTATTTCCCTCCTTCAGGCAAAAATATCTTAGGCAATTTCCAAAGAACATTCCAAACATTTCATGGTTCCTGTTTGAAAAAAAACAAGTTAGAATCCTTCCTAATACAGATAATATAGTTAACAATAAGCTATTCTGGGAACATTCCATGCTTAGGTAACATTTAATAAATTCCCAAATAAGTGGGTGGTTTACTTTTCTCTCAGAACACTAGAAGTACAGATTTTTGCCTATGATAATTTTATACCTCTTTTTCCTCTTTAAAAGTATTTCCCCCATTGAGTTAATTAATGAACACATCCAACACCTCACATATTTACCTTTTTTTTGGTAAGAAATTTCAATTATACAGTACAGTGTTATCATCTATAGTCACCCTATTACACATTAGATCCTCATTTTGTACTTTTTCACACATGCCATGAGAATGAATATGGACATTCAAGAAGCCTAAATTTAATTCAAACAGAGGAATATAAGATTGAAAGTAAATTGTATTATGATCAAAAGATTCATACCCTGCAATCAGACAGACTATGAACACATTACAGACTCAGGTTGATTTAACTTGCACAGCTACTTTAGTCCCTGGGTATAATTGTTAAATGGATTGTGACTCCCACAGTGCCCACATACTTGATTCTCTTAAGCATAGGAATCTTACAAACTGCCAACACAATATAGCTCCCTCTGGTGTCATTAAATCACAAGACCGCAATGTAAACAAAAGAAAAACCCAGACTTTCCTAAATAAGGTCTTTAAAACGCTAGTTCCAGAAATACAAAATACAAAAATATATCTCCCCACAACAATAAACCACACATAAACTTAAAGTTGCATAAAAGTGTAGTAGTAAAAAATGACAGAAACTATAAAGGTTTGGACCATAAAATAGCCTTGTTTCATGTTTCATGTTTCTTTGAGATACCCTGCAACCTTCACTAGAAATATGCCTATAAAAACTGGAAGTAAGTTACTTGAGTTGATTTTACTGGATACAGCTTTAAAATCATGGCCAAAGGAATTCCAGTATTTCCCACAAGCAATTCTGCAGAGTAACAGAAATGGGTGGACATCAATTACAAGCTCTAGTTATGTAGGGAAACCAAGGCTACCTCTCATAAAGTCTTTGACAAATCTCCCAGCAGAAACTACACTCTTCTACATGCATTATTTTGTACTTTTACTTAGCATAATGGGGCAGACACTGTGTGTGCCCCACCCAAGTCCCCTTTACTGATGTGCTCTCAATGCCCAGTGGGTGCTGGAAAGAAAGGCTTATACACACAGCTTTCTCTGAAGCCTTGCCCGTCACTGACAGAACCAACTCCCTTCCAGCTCCTCCTGCTGGGAGGCTACATCCTGACCCCCCCAGGAGGCTAAGCACACCTAACAACGTGGGATACAGAAGCTACTTCCCCTAGTCTCAAGGTGGATACCTCTACAATGCAACTTAAACTCGAGAATACTCCTTGAATCAGGCCAAAAACAAAGTTTACCTGAGATCACATTCCTGTCAACTCTTTCCTCTTTCTCTTTTTTCTTCCCTCATTCCCCTACAGGTTTTTCTTAAATACAAATTCAATAAATCCAGGAACCCAAATCCCTCTTTCAGGCAGGCTCAGCTTCTAGGAAATCCAATCTAAGATACAAAATGTTTCTTTCTCAAACTATTAGTACACATGTTGATCTCATCTTGGACTCTTCAAGAAAGGCATAATCTCTGATTCATTTTGTGAAAATATTTTTTTCATTTATTCTTCTAATACCCACTTCTCAACCACTGTAACATCCCCCCTTTCCTTTCCTATTTCGTTTTACACCCAAGGTGGTCCTGGATTTACAAGAGCTTTTATTTGTGTCATATCTGTATACCAAATGATGAGCATGCTTATTTTTCACTACTTGTATCATCTCTTTATTTATCTTTGTTTTCTTCCTTAAGTATTTCCAACTCCCCTAAGCAGTCCCATATTTTAAAATTAATAAAACAATTTGTAATTGATCAAACCATATAGTTAGTGTGCATGTGTATATTCATGTACAACCATAAATCTCTTCTAACCACTTAGAAAATAAGTATATATCAATCTTGACCTTGATAGTTTTACATTGAAAAAGAGAAAGGAACTTTGTTTATCTTTTGTTTAAAGTATTGTACATTGTACCTTCTAGAGATTTTCCAAATAGAATAACTTTATACAGGCACAAAAGGACAGAAAGTCTATGGTAACACTTTTTATTGTACTGCTTCAATAATATTACTTTACGAAACTGACTTATTTCACTGGCTATTTTAATAATTTGAATTAGTCATTCGATGCTGTTTCAAGTTGCGTTATGATTAACCTGAAAGGAGTGGCTGCCTCTTTTATTGATCATACCTCTTAACATACTACTTTTACTTCTGTCACTTAGGCAAATTATTGACATTCAGCAAATGTGTATTTAATGTAAATTTGTTGTATGTTGCTAAGTTTGCCTAATTCTAAAGAGTAGTCAGTGATTATATAGACAAACAAAAGGTTGTTCCTCACATCTCATCCACCAAAGTAAAAAAAGAAAAGTACATATAAGGGAAAATTTTGTTCTAAAAACCTATGATGGAGTTCTTTGCCACTCAGGACTAAAGGAGTAAAAACAGAAGACTGAAAGAAAACAAAAGCAAAGAATTTTAACAGCAATGGCATATTAAATTTAATTGTTCTCAAAATTTTTTAAAATAGACTTTTTGACTGAAGTTGGATATTTTGAAAAGTGACCAAAAATATTATGGGACCATCACTTAGTAAAAGAGGTATAGAAAATTACACCAGTTGATAATTATAGCTGTATGATTGCATCTTTTTCTCTGACAAAATGTTTACTTTAATTTTCTTTTTAAAATTTTCATCTCAGCTTTTCATAAGTTTACTAAACTTTATATTGAACAAAGACTTTTGGGTTTTGTTTCTTTTTTTTTTTTTCAATCTTCAACTAGGGTTATAGACATATTACCAGATAAGAAACATACATATACACCAACATCACCCGGTGGTGGACCTCTGCCTCTATTGAATAACAGCATAAAAAAGATATCAGTATAAATTCAAAGCACCATTATGATTTCCCCAACAAAAATGGATTCAAGTTTCTCAGGAACCATATATTCTATAATAGAAAAATATCTATAATGTCTTTTGTCCCCATTTTACCACTATTTAAAATTCTTTTATTTTCTTGTTAATATTCTGAACTATGTATACCTCTGTTCAGAATGCAAATCACTGGTTTTCACTGATTATTATACTTATTACATACTCTGGTGAATAAATAAGTGAGTTAACAAATGCATTACCAAAGAAAAGAGAACAGTAATTTTAATAAAATTAATATTTCAGGTTTTTACAAACACTACTAAACTAGCATATAATCACAGAAGATTGCACCTTTGTGGCAAGCAAGTGTAATGAGTATAAGACATTTAGCATCTCTTAGACTATAATTATAAAAAGCCAGTTTCCAGTTCCACGTTGAGGTGCTTGGAAGTCACCTCTACGAAGGTCCTAACAACAAGAAAAAAGCTGAAAAATCAACAACTATTTTTGGATTTGTAAGAGAGGGGAGGGAGGGCACAAGGCACACTGCTGCTCCCAAAATTTGAGAAATAGACAAATAGAGGGAGTTGCAGCTTACCTGAGCAGAAACCCAAGAATACGTGCCTCCATGGGAACCAGTGCCTCAGTAGGAAAACCTAAACTGTAATTGACAAATCGTTGGAGGTTCAGAGCATAAAACCTCTGAGAGGTAAAATCTTCAGACAACTCACTTATGGGGGCCCTCCACAATACTGTAAGATTTGTCTCCAGCAGCTTGACCATGTTCCCACAGTAAATGTAGGAGGAAAATCCCCTGAAGCTTTTGGCAGAGCAAGAGGTAAAGGAACAATTTTGAAAAACACCGGAGTAGTCTGATTTTTTTTTTTTAACAAGACCTGCCCTCCAGAGAAACTAGTTAACCAGAGCCTACCCTGCTGGGTATTACCAGAGTCTAACTGAACTGAGGGAGTAAAATACCCACTCCAGCTGGCTCTAACAATCCTGTCCCATCTAAATGGGGAAAAACTGAGAAATACTTGTAAAGCTCACAATCCGGATCAATAAAAGCCTGAGCCTTCCACCCTCACCACCACATTACTAAAGGCCTATTTATAGCAGTTCCTTTTCTCCAGCACATCATGTATGGTTATCAAGAAAAAAAATTACAGGCTGGTGCAGTGGTAAAGAATCCACCTTCCAATGCAGGGGACATGGGGTCAAGCCCTGGTCCTGGAAGATCCCACATGCCACTGTGCAACTAAGCCTGTGCGCCACAGATACTGAGCCTGCATGCCACAACTACTGAAGTCCGTGTGCCTAGAGCCCGTGCTCCACAACAAGAGAAGCCACAGCAATGAGACGCCCGTGCACCACAACAAAGAGTAGCCCCAGCTCACCGCAACTAGAGAAAGCCCAAGCACAGCAACAAAGACCCAACGCAGCCAAAAGTATATAAGTAAAATAAATTAATTAAAAGAAAAAAAAATTACATGGCATACCAAAAGGCAAAAAGACACGATTTGAAGAGGCAGAGAAAGCATCAGAACCAGACAGACAGGGATATTGGAATTATCAGACTAAGAATTTAAAACAACTATAATTAATATGCTAAGGGTGCTAATGATAAACTGGACAGCATGTAAGAAAAAATGGGCAATGTAAACAGAGAGATAAAAAGCCTAAGAAAGAACCAAACAGAGATGCTAGGTATAAAAACATAGAAATGAAGAACGCTTTCCTAGGGCCCACCCTAATAACTCACATAACTTGATTACATTTGCAAATACCTTATCTCCAGGTAAGGTCAAATTCACTAACTTGGGGTTAGTACTTTAAATTCTTTTGGGGGTTAGTTAGCTGCCATTCAACCTATAGCAGATAGCTAGAAACAGCCAGTTGCCCCTTTCTCAATTCTTCCCGGAAACCTTCGCAGCCAAATTGAGAAACTCCCTAGGTACACGTTCTATTTTCTTTTTAATTGCCAGTGCCAGTATTACCAAACCTTCCTTTATTCTACAGCAGGATTCTTTTCTCTCCAACCCACACTAATATTTTCAAACCCTTACTAACAGTCTCCTCAAGCCTCTTCCAACTTCAATGGCTCATTCCCAAAGTCAATGCCACATATTTAGTGCTTTTTGATACAGCAGTCAGTCTCTCTCTCTCCCCTCCCCCATACACTCACAGGTGTGCATGCACACACACACACACACACACACACACACATTTGTACTTTGGCAAATGTCTCTTAAGAATTGGGTCATTCTCTCTTATTACCACAATACAATTATTTAATGCAAGAAATTTAACTTTGATACAATCTGTTTACTTATACATGGTTTTGTAAACTAAAATTATGAAGACAAGAAGCGTATCTTATATCAGTATGCAAATGAGAGCAGTCCTGTCTAATGCTCTGAATGAACTGATTTGGCTTCCAGGGCTTTATAATTCTTCAAAGTCCAAGTGTCTAAGTGATTACCTATTGTTGATTATATCACTTCATTAAAAAAAAAAAAGAGAATGCTTTTGATGGGTTTAATTGTAGACTGAAAATGGCTAAGGAAATAATCTCTGAACTAGAGGATATATTCAATAAAATCTTCAGAAACAAAAAGTAAAGAGAACAAAGATAAAAGAAAAGAACAGAATATCCAAGGACTGCAGGACAACTACAAAAGGTATAATTGGAATACCAGAAGAAAAATTAGAGAAAAAAATAGAAGAAATATTTGAAACAATGACTGAGAATTTCCCCCAATTACTTTCAGACATTAAACCAAAAATCCAAAAAAGTCAGAGAACATCAAGCAGGATGAATGCCAAAACAAATAAACAAAAACCTAGGTATATTATTTCAAATTACAGAAAATCAAAAATGAAGAAAAAAAAACAAAACAGAAAGAAATGAGAGGAAAAAAAAAAACTTTTTCTATAGAAGAACAAAGATAAGAATTACACCTGACTTCTCCTCAGAAACCATGCAAGCAAGAAGAGAGTGGAGTGAAATATTTTAAAAATTGAGAGAAAAACAACACCAACCTAGAATTCTACACCATGCAAAATTATTCTTCAAAGCTGAAGGAGCAATAAAGACTTTCCCAAACAAATAAAAATTGAAGAAATTTGTTGCCAGGACACCAGCCTTGCAAGAAATGTTAAAGTTCTTTAGAGAGAAGAAAAATAGTATAGGTTAAAATCTCATCTAGGATCTACATAAAGAAATGATCACTGAAAATGGAATAAGTGAAAGTAAAATAAAAACTTTCTTTCTTGTTCTTACTTGATCTAACAGATAATGCATGCGCAAAATAATATCAACAGCTTGTGCAAAATAATAGCAACAGTGTATATAAATGACATATAAAAGAACTCTTAAAACTCAACAATAAGAAAACAAACAACCTGATTAAAAAATGGGCCAAAGACCTTAAAAGACACCTCACCAAAGAAAATATACAGATGTCAACTAAGCTTATGAAAAGATGCTCACATAATTTGTCACTTGGGAAATGCAAATTAAAACAACAATGAGATACCACTGCACACCTGTTAAAATGACCAAATTCCAGAACACTGACATTATCAGACGCTGCTGACGATGTGGAGCAATAGGAATACTCATACATTGCTGGTGGGAATGCAAAATGGCACTCACTATGGAAGACAGTTTGGTAATTTCTTATGAACCAAACACAGTCTTACGATAAGATCCAGGAACTGCACTCCTTGATATTTACCCAAAGGAGCTGAAACTTAGGTCCACACAAAAACCTGCCCATGGGTGTTTATAGCAGCTTTATTCATAATTGTCAAAACTTGGAAGCAACCAAGATGCTCTTCAGTAAGCAAATGGATAAATTTTGGTACATACAGACAACGGAATATTATTCAATGCTAAAAAGAAATAAGATAACAAACCATGAAAAGACATGAAGGAAATTAAATGCCTACTACTAACTGAAAGAAGCCAATCTGAAAATGCTACATAAGGTATAATTCCAACTATATGACATTCTGGAAAAGGAAAACTATGGAGACAATGAAAAAATCAGTCGTTGCCACAGGGAACAAGGGTTTGAGGAATATTAATAGGCAGAGTACAGAGGATTTTAGTGAGTGAAAATATTCTTTCTGATATTATAATTGTGGATGTATGTTATTATACATTTTTCCAAACTCTTAAAATGTAAAACACCAAGAGTGAACCCTAAGTTAAACTATGGACTTTGGGTGATTATGATATGTCAATATAGGTTAAAAATGTACCATTCTGGTGATTGATGCTTATAATAGGTGAGACTATGCTTGTGTGTGGGCAGGAAGTATATGGGAAATCTCTTTACCTTCCTCTCAATTCTGTTGCAAACCTAAAACTGCTCTAAAAAAATTGTCTTTAGAAAAAAATTAATCAGCATTTTACTCTTTCCCAAATTTTATTTGCATTACATGTACTCTAGCCTTTGGCCGTTACATAAATGCTGAATCTATGAATCAAATGGCATTTTGCTATTTCACAACAGTTATTGAAATAGTATTTATTACACTTATCTTCAGAAATGCTTATGCTATCTTACATCTATCCATGAAAATATTTTCAACAGTTAAATGTGATATCCCAAATTCTAATACCTGGTCAAAGTGATGGAATTCAAAATTTATTTTCTTTATTAAAAAGTTCTTTCAAACTTATTTGAAATAAATTTTTAGAAAACATTTCATTTTATATAAAATTATACATATATATTTACATTATATCTTTAAAAGGAAAACCAAAAGATGTTTTTATATTGTTTTATATATATGTATATATATACACATATATATATGATGTTACCTTAATATTTTAAATAAACTTTATATATTTGACTTAGCTTAGATG
Organism: Monodon monoceros; assembly: GCF_005190385.1. Classification (NCBI taxonomy): domain Eukaryota; kingdom Metazoa; phylum Chordata; class Mammalia; order Artiodactyla; family Monodontidae; genus Monodon; species Monodon monoceros. The sequence continues at coordinate 112,106,724 of NW_021703774.1, forward strand.
AGTATGCATACACCACAAAGAAATTCATTAAGAAAATAATTTCTTCCTTGAAATACAGAACAGAATATTGTAAAGGCTCAAGATGGACTTGTTGAATGCAATTCAATTGGTTAGAGATAATTGATTTAGTATCTTTAATTTACTTCAAAATTGAACAAATTACTGAATTGACCAAGGACTTATACTCTCTTATTAAGACTGTCTTAAAACTGACACAGGAAACTAGATTCTTAGTTTCAAGGTATAGGTCAGAGGACCCTTGCTTTATACTCTAAATATTTTGAAAAATTATTTTTAAGCCTTATTTATGAATTACTTTGAAAAGTAATTTTTAAAGAGTCCTCAGACCACATCAAACTCAGGATCCACTAAAGATATACTTGGTATTCATACACACATATATGTATATGTGTGTGTGTGTGTGTGTGTGTGTGTGTGTGTGTGTGTGTGTGTATCTATCTATCTACTACCTACCTACCAATATATTATGAGAGAGTATTGTTATCGCATATTGCTAGCCCAGGAAAAGTTCAAAATGCAAAATTTGAAGTATAGTTTCTACTGAATGCATATCACTTTCACATCATCAGAAAGTTGAAAAGTCATAAGTCAAACCATGATAAGTAGGGGTTTGCAAATGAAGATGAGAGAAAAGGAATTTAAATAGGAAAAGACCATGTAAAATGTGTGACAGAACTTTATGTTGAGAAAAGTAAGTAGTCTGCTGAGGTTATAGTGCAGATTATTCACAGATAAAGGGATAATAGGAAACAAAACTGCCTCTGAGAGTAGAGGGAAAAAAAAGCACGCATAGTATATAAGCTATGCATGCTAGAAAAATATATCTGTGTGCCTGAATGGTTGTTTTAATGTACATTGTGACAGAAAAAAATGTGGCATTTATGATGTCAAGTTCATTATCTACAAAATAACTGCATCTTGCAGCCTCCCTTCAAGTAGGCTGAGGTCAAGTGACCGAGTTCTATAGATGAAAGTGTCGAAACCTCATCCAGGCTTGGCCTATAGAAACATCTCTCATAACTCTCCAGTGTTCTCTTCCCCTGCCAGTGTGGCCTTGGAGGACACCAATGACAGAGCTTCACCTCTCCAACCTGTAACATTATAGGCTGAAACAAAAGCAAAAATAACATAAAAAGAGAAAATATTTTTTTAATGGAAAGCCAGAGTGCTTAACCTTTGTTATTTGCAACAGCTATCTTACACACACACACACACACACACACACACTCCTCACTAATGAAAATGTTACAAAACAATTGTCTCAAAAAATTTAAAAAATAGCTCATTCAGTAAAATTAGTAGATACAAAACAGAGAAAACCCAAAACATTTTCCTGTCAATAATAATCAATTAGAAAACAATTGAAAAAAACTATTGCATTCAAGATAGCAATGATATCGGTTAGAAATTAGGACCCTGCTCCCTCAACAACAGCTTTACTTATGGATGCCTATTATCAATTTGGACTTTTAAATATAATTTTCCTTTGATTGGAAAATTTCTTTGTAGCCAATTCACTACCTTCCTCTGAATAACTCCTACTCACATTTTTTTTTTCACATCTCATAGGTGACTTTTTTCAAGGAAGACTTCAACAATAACTCTACATTAGTTTAGGAGTTCTTCCTGTGCTACCTTCTACCCTGTCTTTTTGCTTAATTATCGCTCTCTCATACTATATATTTACTTTACCAAGGTAGGTACAATTTTGCTTTGATTACAATCCTATACATCCTTAGCATGAGACAGAGTGTCTGGCATATAGTAGATATTCAATATAAGCATTTGTTGAATAAATAACTTATAAAATAGCACTGAAATCTGAGACTTAAAGAAAACAAAAATATTTACTAAGAAAAATGTGGCTATGAAAGGAAGTTCTGAAAATTCTAAAGACATTAATATTTCTCAAATTAAATATGTTGCCAATTGCAGCTGATGTGATCTTTTTTTCAGGTGAACATCAAGTGTTTTTAAAGTTTATCCAGAAAAATAATAAATTTGTAATATTATTTATAATATTAAAATTCTTAACACAATTTATGAAGGGAAGATTAACAAATATAAGAATGGAGACTTGCACATCCCAATATAGAAACACGATAAATTCGGAATAATGTTTTTACTATATTTAATAAAGAACCAAAAAATGTATTAATGGACCAGGATATTAATAAACAACACAGAAACAAAGATTATGCAAAAAAAGAATTTATTGTATTGCAATCATACTCCCATATACTCTCATGACTTAAGGGCTTTGTATTTTGCTCTTCCCCACATGTAAGCATACATCATGTCTCTGCTCATATGTCATATTTCTTTTAGCGAAATCTTTCCTAACCAAACAATTTGCAATTACAGTACTCATCTCCTCAGATCATTACCTATTCATTGTTTTCTTCTCATAGTATTTCCCCTAATCTGATATATTATATATTTTATTACTTATTCAGTTGTGATTGTTTGTTTATATCTGCCTCCCCATTAAGCCCCATGAGGGCAAGAATTTTTGAGGGCAAGTGCTTTATCTCCAGCACTTGGAATAGTATCACAAATATAGTAGATAATAAATATTGGTGGAATTAGGGAATGAATAAGATTCTCTTTTTTTAAAGTTATTTTAATGTACACAGTTAAAACGAATTGTGTTTTGCTTTAAATTTTCTTCTATAGCTTGTGTGCTACAGTTAGTGAACAAATTAAGGTAATGAGAGAAAAGGATGTTTTGACAAAGGTTGTTAGAGATTAAGTGAATTTCCTGCAACTTTTATCCTCAATGTCATGTCAATTTTTTCAAAGACTTTTTAAATTTATTTTAGAAGTAATTAAATAAATTTTAACCAGCCAACCCAGCACATGTTTGTGTGTAGTTATAAAATTTAAAGTGAATTTGCATTTTAATCCAGCCTGCAGTGTTTTCATTTACATGCATATTTTATTTCGTATACACGTGTATCCTGACACTTAAATTTTCAGCTTGGGGCTTTCCTAGTGGCGTAGTGGTTATGAACCCACCTGCCAAGGCAGGGGACACGGGTTCGAGCCCTGGTCCAGGAAGATCCCACATGCTGTGGAGCAACTAAGCACGTGAGCCACAGCTACTGAGCCTGCGCTCTAGAGCCCACGAGCCACAACTACTGAAGCCCGTGAGCCGCAACTACTGAAGCCCGCGATCCTAGAGCCCATGCTCTGCAACAAGAGAAGCCACTGCTCACTGCAACTAGAGAAAGCACGCACACAACAAAGAAGACCCAACACAGCCAAAAACAAAATAAAAACTTAAAAAAAAAACTTCACCTTAGCTTAACAACTTTATCTTTAATATTCTATAGCTAGGACAAAACATACACAGGCTTTAGAATTACCTTTGGTAATGGGAACTTGAAATTTGCAACAAAAGAATTAAATGTTGCTATATATTTATGAAAATTAACTTAGGAAAACTTGTGAGGAATATAAAATATTGACTAAGTGCAAATGCTTCAAAGCTGGGAGAGATCACAAGTAAGTTAGATATCAGACTCATAAGAGAACTCAGGCTGAGACAATGAGTTTAACCAAATAAGACAAAAATGAATAAAGACAAACATCAATTTCTGGTGTTCAGATGAGTAAAAACAACTCTACAAGTGTGAGACTGGGAGCTACAGCTTAGTAAAAATCTAAAAAAAGACATGGATTTAAGAGACAACAAGCTCAAGAGAAGTGTTATATTTCTGCACAAAAAAGGCAAAATTACTTTTAAAGTATATTAATGAAAGAGTTTGAGGGAGGTGAGTCTGATGTTCTGCTCTGTGCTTCCCACCACCTACCCGTCGTGTTTTTTTAAGTCCTTGGAACATAGATAGAGCCAACTGAAATGTACTTAGAGGTGAGCCTTTGATCTCTGAAAAGTGTGGAGAGGAGGTCAAAGTGAGGAGCAGTCTTCTCTGCCTGGACATAAATTTTGATACCTCACCAGAGTCTCCTTCTCAGTAAAGGTGTAGGCACTAAAAATAGCCTCCGGTCTGTAGCAAGAAGGGAACAGGTGGTAACGTAACCATAGAAATAGCAGTAATAGTCTACTCTGAGGATCATAGTTACAGACCTAACTTCAGGTGTGTCTGTTTATTATGGCAACCAGAGGAAGACTGCAGTCTGAGAAACTCTAAGACAAGAAACTGAATTAAAAATATGCTGCCTATGCCCAACTGAAAAACAATATTATTCCACTCAGGAAAGAAGCATCTCAATTTAAGCTTCTTGGGACATGTACAGTTTAAATCCTGGTAAACGTAGGCTCACAACAGAAAGAACTCTGTCAAATACACAAGGAAATGAGCCACTGTGAGTGAGAAAAATACTAAGAACAGAAACAATATGTACTAGATCTATTTTAAAAGGGCTCCAGATGTTAGAATCATCAAATACAAAATATAAAGTGTGTACAAAAATATTCAAAGAAATAAATAATGGGCTCCAAAACATGAGCAAGGGATCAGAGACTGCGGAAAATATTCAAGCAGATTTGACAAAGAACCAAATAAAACTACTGGAAATGAAATCTATAATCATTGACATTAAAAGACACAGCTGATTAGGAAATTGGTGACGAGGGAATGGAGGCTAAGAAAGCATTAACAATGCAGTAGACTGCATCAAGTTGATGAAAAACATGAGAAAGAGATTACAAGAAGTAGCAGGAAGAAGAGAGTCCAAAGGCATACTACCCTTGTAATCACAGAATGAAAGGAGAGAAAATGGAGGAAAGCCAATGCTCAAAAAGTTAATAGGTGAGAATTATTGGTAATGAATTAAGAAATAAATTTTCAATTTTGAGAATGCCAATGATTATTAAGTAGGATAAATAAAGAACAAATTCAGACCTGTGCTCATTGTAGTAAATTGCGGAATAGCCTCTGACCTCTACATCCAAATATCTAAAAGCCCCCTGAGAACAAAATATAAGAAAAGCAATTACACAGCAGAATTCCAAAAGCAGTTAATTTAAGTAGCCAAAGGCATTAGGGTAATGTCTTTACAGTGGCAAGAGGAAAAACAAAGGTCAAGCTAGAACTGTGTACTCAAAAAATTTATATTTAAAAAATGAGGATATAGAAAATACACTTTTTCTGTTAAGACTAGCAAACAAAACATGAGGTGCTATAACCATAATATCACCTTGAAGAGCCTTTTGGAAGAAGTTCTGGGAGAATGTATTACATTAAAACTAATAAGGGTATGTAAATCCTGGAGATACTGGATTTAGGATCAGTGGCTCTAGTTCATGAATTCTATGAAACAAATTCATAAGAATAGCAGCTAAGCACCAGACCTGGAAATGAGCTGTTTTTACTAGAACAAACAGTCAGGGGGTTCTATACAGAATATCTTCAGGAAGCAAATAGATTATCATTTAGAGGCTGGATAATCTTGAGGCCATGGGGAAGGTGTGTGTTTCTTGGATGAACACTGAAAAAGAGTGAAAGCCATTAGAAATCCCAGTAAAAATAAAAAGCTTTATTAAACAATCATGGTTCATATATGAAACAAACTAAAACATTGCATGAGGTGAAGCAATTAATTGAGTAGGGGTAAAAAATTCATAGGGTTTGAATATTTGAAACAGTCTCTTTTAAGTTACTTAAGTTTATTGATATTCAAACTAGAGAGACTAAAATGAAATCTGATCACACTTTTTAGTTAGGCGGTAAATAACTTACATGGCCATAAAACTATATTAGTCATTAGTACGTAGTTCTCCAGAGAAACAGAACCAACAGGAGAACCAATAAATATATTTATTATAAGGAATTGGCTCACACAATTATGAAGGGTGAGGAGTCCTCAGATCTTCGGTCAGCAAGCTGAAGAACCAAGAGAGCTGATCTATAGTTTCAATCAGAGTCTGAAGACCTGAAAACCAGGAGGGTTGATGGTGGAAGTTCAAAAAAGTTGACAGACTCCACACCCAAGAAGAGTAGATGTTTCAGTTTGAGTCCCAGGACCAGAAAAGACCAATGTCACAGCTTAAAGCATTTGAGCAAAAAGAATTCCCTCTTAAGCAGCCTTTTGTTCTATTCAGATCTTTAGTGCAATGGATAAGACGCACTTAAATTAGTGATGGCAATCTGCTTTACTCAGTCTACCAGTCAAATGTAAATCTCATTCAGAAACACACTCACAGACACACCCAGAATAATCTTTGGTCAACTTTCTGGGCAAATTTGGCCAAACATTATTGGAGCAGTCAAGTTGACACATAAAAACAACCATCGTAATAACATAAAGTGTTTTGTTTTTTTTAATTCTTAAACAAAATCCAGAAGAGATCATTGTGGTTACAGGACGTAATGTTGGTGCCATGTACCAGATATTTATGTATCTGTATCACACTACTGTTATGGAAAAGGCTTTATAAACATCTTTAATTTAAGATGGGAGAGAAAAGATTTAGCTTGAGTGCTATCCTGAGACTCTCCTAATATTTCTCAGAAACTTTTTTTCTGGGGTTGTTTCCTGTGTCTTAGTTTCCTGTGTCCAGGTAAAGCAGCTTGAGATTGAAAATCATTTATTTGCTGACCCACCAGAGTTTTTGTACTTATCCATATCATGTTCACTTCTATGTAGGTTCTTACATTCTGACCGGAAGATGTGTAAATGAGTACAGCTCAGTCCTTCAAAGCATGATATCATATTTCCATCTGTGAATCCATGATCTAAATACAAGAGACTGTGTTAGGTTTTGTGAATGTGTGGAAGGAAGATTATGCCATCAAATACATCTTTATTTCAGTATATTGCCCATAATTTGTCCTACATGTATATCTCTAAGATTTTGCTTTCTAAAATATATATTTTGAATATTATTTGTCTTTAACTTCATTTTAAATAATTACAAGCTCATCAAAAATATATAAAGTATTTAAATATAACAAGATGAAAAATAGATATCATCCAAACTTATACCACATAAACCCAACAATGTAGTCTTTGAAATCATTTTTTTCTATATCTCCCTCACATTCCCAAGATTTGGGGGATTTTTAACATAGTTTAATTGTACTTTATCTACAACTCGGCATCCTGGTTATTGTGGAAAATAGCAATCTGCTGACATTTTAAAGTACACTTGTGCTCATATCCCACTCAAGACCAATTAAAGCAAAATCCGTAGAAGCTGAGGTTAGTCATATTTATTTTTTCAAGTGCTCCCTCATTGATTGTAATGTGCAGCCAGGTTTGAGAACCACTGGTATAATGTATAAGCATCATCCATGTTATTAAATAGTTTTCATAAAGATTATTTTAAATGGGTGCTTGTATGTCACAGGCATGCAGAAATTTATTTAACATTCTTATAGAGCTGGATATTTAGGTTACTTTCAACTATTTGTTTTTTTACATATAGATAGATCCAAATATATGTTAAAACTCAACCTTCCTAGATACTGATTATTATTAGAAGGGGCAGATGTGTTGACCTTTTGAGAGGAATTAAGTTATAAAATGGACCTGAGGGCTTCCCTGGTGGCGCAGTGGTTGAGAGTCTGCCTGCCGATGCAGGGGACGCGGGTTCGTGCCCCAGTCTGGGAAGATCCCACATGCCGCGGAGTGGCTGGGCCCGTGAGCCATGGCCGCTGAGCCTGCGCGTCCGGAGCCTGTGCTCCGCAACGGGAGAGGCCACAATAGTGAGAGGCCCGCGTAGCGCAAAAAAAAAAAAAAAAAATGGACCTGATACCCTAAGATGACACGTATTTTTCTTTTAGTTTTTTTGGCCGTTGATTAACTGATAGTAGCTAGGGTCTATAAAGACAGTGGGAAGAACTAAGCATCACTGCTGGAATTCATAATTTTGCTAAGAATCTAAAACCAATTAATTATAACTTTAGGCAGTTTCTAATATATTCTTTATGTTTATTGCTTTGTACATTTTGTACAGAAATATATACGTAATTAAAAATAAATTTAATTGTGTAGGGTTTTTTTGGAGGGGATTGAAGATATTTATAACCTTAATCCTTGAGAATTTCAAAGACTGCAAACGCCACACAATTCATGGAAGAATAATTTATTTTAAGAAATAGAGAAAAATCACATTGTGTTTGATCAGGGGGGTTGTGATGAAAGAGATATTTTGTCAAAATCCAATTCAGACATCCCTATGGAAAATTAAGACTGTTGGGATTAGATAGTATCCACTTATCCAATTTCTGCCTCACTGTGTCTTTTTTATTTGAATTAATCTGGGTAATGAACACCCAAACCAAATTATTGTGGGTTGATTACCCATGAAAAGTGGGTTAATTGTTTAATAGCCATGGGTGCAAGTGGGTATAGGTATTTTAATATACATAAACTGCTAGTTGGCATATTTGATAGTAGCATAAAATACATATACAATGAAATCAACAGCACAGTTTCACATTAAAAGCTGATTAATCTTGTTAGCATAATTTAATTGTCTGTAAAATTGGTTGCTAAACACTGGAAAAAAATAGTCATCTATTATAATTGTTAATGTTTTTAAAAAAACAAAGATTAATTAATGTTTTCTGAGTACTAAACAAATAAATACTAATTTTCAGAAAATATTGGAAGAAAAGAGATTTTTAGTACCACTTACACTCAAAGGCAAATGTAACAAAGGGTTGTTTCCATTATCAGCTAAGCTTATTATCAGACTTGGGTACCCTCAGAAGCAACCATCCACATTCCTCTGCAGTTTAAGGTGAAATCTACATAAAAGTATTCAATTTCTAAGGAAGAATGTGGCATCTAATTGAACAATGCTAGCATTTACATCCTCTGGGCAAGAAAAATGGATCCAATCAAGAAACACCAACTGTAGCCATGTTTTCTAATTTACTTTCTAAGGTCACTAAGGGGAAGACCTTATTAGAACATAGCTGCCAGAGCCATTATCTTTCTTTCACTTTCAATAAAGGTGCAAGGATTCTGATGAAAAATGCCGGCATTCAACTCTCCTCTCATGGCAGAAGCAATGGAGCCAATTAAAAAAATTCTGTGAATGGATCCATTACATTATGCCCTTTCATGAGACAAAAACAACAGCAATGGAACCCAAGGGAGTAACAACAACCAAAAAGGATGAGAGCAGAAGAGTGAGCATGCTGTATCAGCAGGGAAGCTGCAAATGTGAGCCAAAGGTTATTATCAAGTTCACAACGGTAATAATGAAGCCAACCAAAAGGCTTTAGTTGATTGTCAAATTATCACTTATTTTCTATTTCTTCCCTTGTTTCATTTTCCTATCTTCTCCAACTTACATTTAGGCTGATTCCTCTTGCTTCTTATGGAAAATCAGGCTGCAGCCTTGTGTTGCCTTTTGCTCACCTAAGAGATGAAAAAGAAATGATCTATCTTCCTTTAGCATTAATTTCAGGGCACAAGTCCTGGTGATGACTGATCGAGAGCCATCACTTTGGCATAGCTCTGGTAAATTCCTTTCAGCTAAAAGGTACTGAAAACCAACATTATCACAGAAATCTTGGTAAGTCCAGGTTTGGGTGAAAACCGGAGAGAACCTCCCTGCTGTGCTTGGAGTACCTAGTCCCTTCTCTCAGAGTCAACAAGGTTTAACGTCATCTCACAATTCAGCAGCTTGAAGATGATTCTTGGTTGTGCAGCCTATGGGGACCTAATTATAGCTTATTTGCCATCCTCCCCCCCAACTCTTCTCTCCAGCGTGTAAGGGCTCAGGGTTCACAGCCAAGCCACTTTTCTAGACTAAGCCTTGGAGACAGCCAGACTACCTCACGACTGGCGGGAGAAACCAAGTCAGAAACAATAAGAGCAATAAATGGCTACAAACGCTGACACTTAAAAGGAGCCAGAGACTTCTAAGAGGATGAAAGAGATGGTCATTGGGGAGCTGCAGTTAAATTTAACTTAGAGAAGCAGAAAAACAACACATCAGAAATAAGCAAAAGCAGGCTGACTGCCTGGGATTTCAGAAACCTTACCCAAGGCAGCCCATGGTCAGAGGAGGCCTGGCCGCTCAGCCCAGCTCCGTGCCGCATACCAGCCAGATGATACTCCTAGGCTACAAGATGTATTCCCGATTGTACATATTAATTTTGATGCTTGCCTAGAGCCACAGTTTCTCATTCTCTGTCAACCAGTGTGGTTAATTATGTACTGTAATATTTAAATTACAATTCTGATTATTTTGGAAAGATAATTAGTCTAAGAAAACAGAAGGAGACAGAGTTGCAATAAAGGTTATTTGGAAGGTTCTGGTTATAGCAGGAAGACAATATATTCTCCCAGAAGTGAAAATCATTTGTGGCGTAGCTGGGCCTTGGGGAGACTGCAATGAACTCTCTGGAACCATGTGTTCATATTAATTAAGGAGGGGCCATCTGGTTCAGATAAACAGAGAAAATATGATCAATTCTATTAAATGACTTCTCATATTTTGAGTTATAGGTGCACTTCCCAAGTAAATTCACACCCTTTATATTTTCCATCTCTTTGTTTCGGAACTTCCATTTTGCCCAAAACATAAGAAGGACTCCTTGTCTTGCTTACGCCCTTCATTTACTCAGAATTTTAAATGCATTTGATACAAAATCTTATTGTTAATATACAGGTATTTCATTGTTTCAGCGTCTCTTATGATATCTCTTCCAAATTATCATAAAGTATTAAATGAGGCAGAGTTTTGTGGATACCTGGTCATTTTTTTTCCAGCAATGGAGCTATTCATGTAAATTTAACATATGCATTTGTGTAATTATTGGACCTATTAGTAGATGGATTTGTGCTAAGTAGGACATAAATATTCAATTAAAAGAAATTAACTCTAAATGTGTTTCTCTGGCAATATCAAAGATATATTTGGCATGAGGCAGTAACATTTTTATTTAAAAATCTGTTTCCACTATTGTTTTTACACACATTTATAAAGCCAAGTACACATAATCAATCAAGTCATATATTCAAAGAATAACACTCAAGTGCTAAAGAACACTCTAGGGTGCAACTCTGTCCCCCAAATTCTTCTCTTTTTTTTTTCTCTTCCCTTCCTTCCTCTTCCAATCCTTTCTTCCTTTCCTCCCTCCCTCCCTCCCTCCCTCCCTTCTTTCCTTCCTTCCTCTTTCTGTAAACATTTGAGCAAATTCTGTGTTATTTCAGGTACAAATTTAGGCACTAGGGAAACAAATAAACAAAAAAGACATAGTAGCAGAAAAAGAAACAAGTACCTGCGATTTTACCCAATGTAATAAATGTTGTTACAAATGAATTTATGCTGTGCTAAAAATTATTGGTGTTGAAAACAATTCAAGTAGTTTATTCTAGCTGGTCAGTGCTTCAAGGTGGCTGGACAAAGACCAAATTACCACAAGACACTGAGTACCAAACCCGAAAAGTAGTCTCCAGCAACATTTATTATCATGTGAAATCAACTAGATTTTCTGAACTTTAGAAAAGCATTTTAGGGCTTCCCTGGTGGCACAGTGGTTGAGAGTCTGCCTGCCGATGCAGGGGACGCGGGTTCGTGCCCCAGTCCGGGAAGATCCCACATGCCGCGGAGTGGCTGGGCCCGTGAGCCGTGGCCGCTGAGCCTGCGCGTCCGGAGCCTGTGCTCCGCAATGGGAGAGGCCACAACAGTGAGAGGCCCGCGTACCGAGAAAAAAAAAAAGCATTTTAAAGTATTGGTAGTAGCATAACAAAATGGGTAAAAGGCTCTGGCTTCACACAGATTTGGTTCCTAATATCAAGGTCAACACTTAATAGTGGTGTGACTTTGCATAAGTTACTTATTTGGTCTAAGTGTCAAATTTCCTTACCAATAAATAGGATACAGCTGCTTTGTTCTGAGGACTAAATGACATAATGTACGTGAAGTGCTCACTATAAAACCTGGCTCATAGAATTAGTAACTATATATTATTTCTGTTGCAATTTTTATTCCAGAATTGAAACATCCATTCTGCTTATTCAAAATCACTTTCAGACAATTCCCTCATGTGTATAAATAGCTACCCAGTGGTGGTTTTCCCAACAGGAATCCAATGCAATATAATTTAAGAGAGGTAGACCCATCTGTTCTCTTAGCTCTTAAAAGGACACTCTAGATTCCTTTGAATGCAGGTTTTGGGAATACAATAATGCCTTTAATGGTTACATAGACTCATACATAGACTAAATCAATACTAATGCAAAGAAAAAGGGACATGTGACTAGAAGCAGGATAGTAATCTTTACACCCCATTGATTATAAGTGAATTCACAAAGAGCAAAAGAAGTGGACGGCTCTTTTGAAGCGCCTAGGTTAGCTTCTACCTAACCAATCGGGGATAATCCCTTGTTCTATTGACCTTTGTAAATTGGTTTGCCAGGAAAAAGCTCAACCCCCCAGAGAATGCTTACTATATGTCTGGCTGCTGTCTAGAGAAGATAATAATCAAGAAAGTCAGAAGAATACAGAAAAAAATCATAATGAGCTTTTCATGACTTTTACCGAAGAGGATTCCAATCAAATCTCTCAGTAATAAAATAAATTGTACTGAAAGGAGTTAGAGCAATATGTATAATAGTGTCTTTATTGTTGAATGACCTCATGAAAATATTCCAATGCCCAGAGGGAGGTAGTTACCCTCGCTGGAGTTATTATGGCAGCTAGATAGGACTGTATACTAACTTGATTATTCTTACCCTAAATATCTTGTTTCATGTTAGTAATTCAATTCCAATTTCCACTTTAAATGCCAATCTTGTATAGAAAGTTAGTTTCTTGAGATCTTAAAACACTCTCAAAACAGATAACATAGTTTCCAACAGCTGGAATCTATACATTCTATGTTTATAAATTGTGTAGATTGTTCTTACAACTCTGTTCTAACAAGGAAGCCAGCAAGATAGCCAACAAAAAAAAACAAAAAAACCCCAGAAGCACATCTCTAACATTTTTTTTCAATCAGTGAATGTAAGAAATCAGTGAAAAACAATTCAAATTACAGATGTCTTAATGCATAGACCACAGGTTGGTATAGGAAAGGCCACATCTTAGGTAGCCTTTTCTCATGATGTAAGGCCTAGAAATGTCAGTTGTCATATGAAAGGCCCCATAACCTTAGTAGAGAGAGGCTATCCTCATCTCATAACCAACAACACAAAATAATAACAATTATAAAATACCAGTGTTGCATCTTGGAAAAAATTCAATTCAATTATTCATTAGTATAGTGGAGGCATGAAGAATTGCCATCAGCTTCTTGAATGAGAGAGCATGGCACATTAGAAAAAGACAAAACTTTCTCATACATTGCTTCTTGGGTGAGAATCTAGCTACTAATTTGTAAATTGGATCACTGCCCAGATAGTTTAGTTCTTTTACATGACTTTGTTCTGGAGCAAATTAAATAATCTTTTTTTTTTTGTAACAGAGTTTCAGCTTCTTCCCAGGAGGGCTACTAGAAGATTAAGAGGAATTTTGGGTAACATATTACAAAAAATGTCATAAATATCTCACACTTTTAATTTGATTTTAATAAGATACTTAATCTCTGTTGATTATAAATCAATTGAATATTAAAAACACATCTATTGAAAAATTTCACTGCTGAAAATACTATGGTGTAGGTAACTATTACATAGTTTTTAACACTGTGTAAATAAGCCAGAGAGGGGGAAAAATCCATATTTATTCAATAGCAGCTATTTTTATTTGAAGGGTTAGAATAAATACAGTCATCTTGGTACAGTATGTTAAAATCCAATAGAATATGCAAAGCATATTAAGTGAGATTTAGTAACCGTAAATTTGATATGTGTTTATGATATAGCTGCTCATCTTCAATAAATAGATTTTTAATAAGCAGTTGGTATTTATTCAACAAAAGCAACTGTTACAATGAATAAATTAAATGCTTATTTAAGACACTTCATCCAGCATAAAGAGGTAGCACAATTTCCCTGCGGTACCAGAAATGATTGTTAATACTGGAGTGAAGCCAGTGCTCTAATACCGCATTGTCAGTGGGAAGCACGTCACGCTCTGCGCTGCAGCATAACCAGCATTACACAGCATGGAGAGTCACAGCCACGAAGAATCAGTCCAGGAATGCTGACAGCATTCTGTTGGCTGAAATCATTGCAATTCTTAAGCATCAACCCAGAGTACATGAAAAAGAGAGCAAGTCTCCATTTCTTTTCAACAGGTCTGGAAAAAAAAAAAAAAGGACTTCCGTGTTTGCTTTGATTTTATGTCTGTGTGCTCTCCAGTTATCAAATATGCCACTCAGCCTAGAAGGTGATTTGCCAACTCACAATTTGGCAAGTGTATGCAATTTAGTAATCATGGATGCTGCTTCGCCAGCCCCGAAGCAGGAGATTTCTGAAATTACTGTGAACTCCGTTGGTATATTTCCAGTTGATTTCCCAGTATCATTCAATTATTCTTACGTGTGTGTTTTTACAGGAAAATCATATATTTTGACCATTTGATATTGTCACATATTATACAATGGGCTTAAATGATAGAGAACAGTAATGTTGTTTACCAAATCTCTCTCCAACCAGTAATACCTACCTTGAACAGATGCAAATATTTTTAGTTAGCACTACATTGGTTGTAAAAGTTTAGATGAATGGATAGCTTGCATCTCATAAACAAAGATGATTCTGTTCTTATTTAAACTCTTCATAGCAAGCATCTTATGCAACAACTTAGATGCTGTTGTATAAGCATCTTGTACAACAACTTAGAAGCATCTTATACAACAACATATTCAATTCAGTTATTAAAATGCTGCTTTCTTCCAGTGAACAGGAAAGTCATTATAAAGCAAAATGTATTTCTATTCACCATTGTCTTTTCTTACTTCTGACTAGCCACAGGTTTTGTTTTATTGGCAATTTTTCTATATGCAAAATGAAACTGTACTACAAAGATCCTAGAGACTCAAGGAGAATTATTCTTAAGTAGCTCTAGTTGTCTACTGTAGGACTTGGTAAAATAAACCATAGCCTTTCCTTAACTAACCTGTCATGCCTAAAATTATAAGCTTGCACATAGCCTAGGGTATTTTTTATTTGGGGTCTTGGAATATAATAAATATGGAGATAATGTGAAGGACCTCATTTCCAAGTTCCTTAAATTCCAGAAATGTAATTCTCAGAAAACTCTGAATAATTTCTTGAAGGCAGGAAAGCAGAGTCTGAGTAAAGAGAGAGAGTCACAGTAAACTTTGTGGTAAGGAACCTATTAAGCATACACACACACAATGCAGAAAAGACAAGGAAGAAAATATTGGAGATGTTGAAGGATTTCCAATAAACAAAACCCTTCTCTCTTACATCACTTTTTGAGAATTTGAGAAATAGGGTAAAATATAAAGATGGAGGCTGCAGTAGGCAGCATTCTAAGATGACCTTCAAGATTTCTCACCCTTCCCTCCCCCAGACTGCATGAATTACATAATTTCTGGGATGGAATATGATGGATTTTACTCCTGTGATTAGGTTTTATTATATGGCTCAGGAGAAATTATTAGGAAAATTATCTAGGTGGGCCTGACATAATCAAATGAGCCCTGTAAAAGCACAGAATTTTCTCTGGCTGGCCAGAGAAGTCAGAGATTCTAAGTATAAGAAGGATTCAATCTGTAGTTGCTGACATGAGAATGGAGGAGATCCTGTGGTAAGGAACGTGGGTCAACTCTAGCTGCTGACAGCAACACTGGCTATAAACCTGCAAGGAAAGGGAACTCAGTCCTACAGCAGCAGGAAGTGATTTCTCCCTACAACCAGCTAGCGTGGCTGAGAACTCGGAACGCAGATGGATTTCAGCCTAGTGAGGCCCTAAGCAGAAAATCCCACCACACCGATGCTCAGGTTTTTCACTTACAGAAACTATGAGAAAATAATGCGTGTTGTTTTACACACTTAAGTTTGTGGTAATTTGTTATATATCAGTAGAAAACTAATATAGAGGCAAAAACACCATATTTCTTGTTGACAGAAGTTAGTTGGAGAAGTTTGACAAATTTGAGAGCCAAATGAACTTGGTCATTGATGTCCAAAATTAGAGTGATTTGCTAACCCAGTCACAGACAGCAGTGAGCAGAAATAGACCTTTTCAGGTGGAAGGAATTTACACACACAAAAAAATTCAGTAAAAAAGAGCAGAGGAGAAACTGAGCTCGCATAAGGCAGGTTCACTCCTAAAAGAAGAAAGGTAGAATTAGTCTAAAAATTTTAGTTACTTTTCCCGGATTAACCAATCAGTTGCATCATTCCCCCCACCCCACCCCGTAAACATAGCAAATAAAAAGTTAGAGACCCAAAGTTACACTAATTGAGCTCATTTCACTGGAAGGGAAATATTAAGCATGGAGAAGAATTATTCCCCAGTAAAAAGAAAGAAAGAGGAAATGAGTAAAGAAAGAAGTGGGAGGGCAGGGGCCCTGTCTTAATCTTCTTAATATCTAATACCTGTACTTTGTTTAAAATCCTTTTTAATAAGAGCTTATTGAAAGAAAGTTTCAATGGTTGAATGAATTATTAATGATGTTCTTTTAAACTTAATCACATTTCACTTGACCACAAGGACATCAAGATTATATACTAAGTATGTAGTAAGAGAAGCGTAATAAAGTAGCAAGAACCCAGAGCTTGGAACCATAAAGATCTATGTTTAAAAATGAACCAACTAACACCTTGAGAAGTAACTTTATTCTCCATCTGTATTTTAGAGCCAATACTAACTCATGGGATCATTAGAAAGATGGAACAAGAAAATCTATGGATAGTGCTTAGCACAGTGGTTATCACATAGTAAGTGATTATTAAATGGAAGCCACAAATCATTTGTTAACCAGCTCTTCCATGTTTATAGACTCAGGCTTTCCTTTGTTAACAAGTACACAGTCAGCACGTCTTAGCAAGTGTAAAAGTTGATGACACTCCATGGCAGCTGTCCCCATATAGTAGCTTGGTATTTCAGTCTGTGTTAATAGTATGACATTTCCACTTCAACATAAAGATTCAGAATTCTTCCTGGCAGTGGAAGGAAACACGGAAAATTATATACATCCTCTTTGGTTCATCAACTTATAAATGATATGCATCACCATTGGTCAAAGCTCAATTGACAATTACTAGTGAAATGACCCTGCTCAATGTCATAGGAAGCTGCAAAATTGAACCTTCTATTAGCCCAGGAAAGGGAAGAGAATCTGATGTATTTGTTTGCATTAATAATGTCCTCCATACCAAGCTTTTCTGTCCTATATTGACTTTGGTTCTTCTACTACAATCCCACCCTTGAAGAAAACATACAGAACTTCCCTTCTGGAACAAGAACCTAAACTGGCAACAATTCTCTCCTAAATAATCGTGTCTGATCAATGCACTATTCCCTTGACCATCACTCTTCACACTGCACCTCAATTACCAAAATACAATGGTGCAAATCCTGGAATGGGGGAAACTTGGCTTCACTTTTAGAAAATAAACTCTGAAAAAGTCAGTTTTATTTGGTGAGC
The DNA here is from genome assembly GCF_005190385.1 of Monodon monoceros. NCBI lineage: Eukaryota > Metazoa > Chordata > Mammalia > Artiodactyla > Monodontidae > Monodon > Monodon monoceros. The sequence goes on from NW_021703774.1 coordinate 112,124,243, forward strand.
AGAACAACTACTGAATATTTGGTTTTGTTACTAGACGTATAGTACCCATGGACAGCAATTCCAGTCTTGTTTATCTTAGTATTAGTCAAACCACAGTTGTATTATGTTGCTGTGTTCTGGGCTATTCACTTAGAGATAAAGATAAACTGTAATCATTTAGAGAAGCACAATCTGAATGGTGAGAAAATTCTAATGCCAAGTTATACAAGCAACAATTGAACTAAGAGATGGGGATGCATAGCCAGGAAATAAGCACCCTCAGGCAGGACATGATCGTGTCTTCAAATATTTGAAGGGTTGTCATGTGGGAGAAGCATTAGACTTGTTCTGTATAACCCTAGGGTATAGTGAGAAACAGTGGGTGGAAGCAAAAATCAGACCCAATTTGGCTTATTTTAAGGAAGTTCTATCAGAACCAAGCCACAACGTATTTGGCTGCCTCAGGAGGTAGTAAGTTCCCTGTCATAAAAATAATTCAAGCCAACTGATAACCATGTGATATGGTTATTGCAGAAGGAGCTCAAGCATGAGATAGAGATTGGACAAATATCTTTAGGTAGAGTGACAATATAACATCATACAAAACGGGACCAGTATAAAGAGAAATGCTATGAACAATTGTTAAATATTTTCCTGTATGCCAGAAAAATAGGCAAAAACTAGAACTATCCCAAGCAAAGTAGGATATGTTGTCTTCCTATATTTAGGATAACTTCCAACTCTGAGATTATTTTTAAACTATTCCTTGACATTAAAATATCAATTGCAATTTAATAATTTCCATTCCTAGGAATATTTGCAAAACAAATAACTTTTGAACAGTCAATTTGGGGAATTTTTTTGACATTGTAGTAAGACATCGTTTTGAGTGGGTTAGCATCTTTGTTTTGCAGCTTGAAATCTCATTGTGCAGTCGCCTTCATGTAGGATTTGGTTATAGGTAAGGTAAGTCCAGAATACAACCATACAACAAAATGCATAACATATATTTAGCAAGCCACATGAAAAGATTTCACAGTCTCCCAGATTTATCCACAGGCTAATCTGGTCAGGCAAAGAAGGTGAATTGAGTCCCTACTGTGATCCAGGTGTTACACTAGGTAGTATACACTACTCAGTATCGGACAGCATCCCTATGAGATGGGCATTTTCACCTTGTCAGGTAGGTTTTATTGTCTCCATTTCGTAGATAAGCAAACTAAATTTGAGAGAGGTTCCATAATTTGTCCAAGGTTATAAACTTAATAAGTGGGAGAATTAGAATTTGAATCCATATCTGTCCAAAGCATGTGCTTGCTACATTCTAGGCTGTGAGCATTGGATGGAAACACTAATGAACCAAAGGAGGATCTGACAATTTAAGAAGAGAGCTAACATTCATATAGTATTTTAGAGTTTCTGTATGACTTTTATCCATGTATTATCTATATATTACCCAGACTTTTAAGCTCCTACTAGTTTATAGGCATTAATCTAGGCATTGAGGATGCCAAAACAGAATTAGTTCTATAAAAGAAACAAGTGGAATTAATTATGTGAGAAGAAATGTGCATTACTTGTAGCCTAATTTGCCCACATTTCAGTCTAAAAAAAAAAAATGGGGATATGTATATATGTGGGAATTTTCCCTCAGCCGAGAAATGGTTGGGTAATAGATCAGAGGAGGAAAGAAAGATAAGTTCTAAATTGCAATGTAAGGAGGATATCTCCATTGTACAGGGGAGAATGAACTGGATTGAAAAAGAAGAAAGCAAGGAGAGAAGGGAAGGGGCCTTTGAAGTGGTCCATGTGTGAAATGACCTAAGCTACCAATGATGTTGAGAGCTGGGCAGAAACGTTTCGGAAGACACACAAATTTATTCTCATAACACACATGGAATTAAAGCATGCTTTACTGCTAGTTACCACATATTATGAATCAGAATCCTGAGTTACCCAAAACCACATAAATTCCAAAGCTTGTGCTCATCTTGTTCCAATACACTGGTCCAAGACTGGTTTTCAGAAGCAAGGACTAAACTGTAAAATAAAGAAAAGAATGTGACAAATAAGAATAAAAGAGTCCTTTCTCCAGGTCACTTGGTCATTTTGAGTTAGAACACTAAAACTTTAATGTTCTAAATTTCAGTGTTCTCCCTTTCTCTTCCCAGCTCCCTCACATCCTTGTTTTCTGTAAAAGGACAAATAAAGTAATGAGCAACAGACAGAGATTTCAGCAGAGCTAAACTAAAACAAGAAAGCTGAAGGCAAGAAAATAGTTCTGTAACATGTTCCAAGGAGAAATATCAACACAGAATGAAATATTTCCTGGTGTAAAATGCCCTCAGTGGACTGAAACATTTCCTTGGAACCCAAGACAACAGGTAAAGTCTGGTCCTCATTAGCTTGTGTGATAATGACCCAATCTTACATTTTCTATTTCTTTGGAATTCATTTGTTTTCATTACATCAGGTGGTTGTTATCATGATGTGTTAATGGGCTTCAAGCAGGGCTGTCCTCTGTGACTCAGACTCTGATTACTAAAATGAGAGTTTTGATATTTCTTATTATACCAACTCTGTTTGCATTCCAGTTGTTAATATTCTTGTCCACCAGAGTAGTGCTCTGAATTTCAAAGGCATGCAAAAGAAAGAAAGTGAGAATTTTATTTTTATTTTCAACTCCAGATTTCTTTCATCCAAAAGTTTGTCTTTCACAACTTTAGCACCACATTTTAGTTCTTGTATGCCCCTAGTCTCATTGCTAAAATCTTTGAGAACATTTTTAAACGTGAAAAAACACTTGCAATTTCTCTTTCTTTATTTTTCCTTTTGGGTTCATATTCCATTTTCTGGCATAAAGAGCCTTCTTGATCCTGTTCTCACAGGAACTACCCTTTACCATCCAGGTCATGACCTTTTGATTCAAGATCATAGTAATGCACTTCTGTAGCTCATTACCTTTAAACATAAATTAAGTTAGATAAATTGCTCCTAAGCATTATACCTCTTCAAGAGTGAGCCCCACTGCTCATGCAATACCAATGCTTGTCTTTTTACATGTGTAAGAAATGAAAGTCTTGAAGCCAGAGATCAAATTCAGTGTCTTTATAAGACTAAAGAGAGAACCATGACACTTCTAGTCTGATTCAAACAGGGGCTATTTTTCAGAAGCTCATACTAAATAGATCCTACAAAATGAGCATTTCCATACAACCCATTCTATTTATCCAGAGCCTCCCTGATACTGAACACATACTTTTCTTCACTCTTCACTAACAGGAACAGCAACCACCCTGCCCTACTTAACTGGATAACGAACGAACTTTTTAAATGTCTAAATCTGTGTTTACACATACAAGATGAGATTGGTGTTTACCTAAGGAGACTGTCTTTACTCACTAATGTGCGCTTTACACTAACCTAAGAAAACAAAGACAACCTTCTCCCTCCCAGGAAGATAGTACTTGTGATGATGACAGCACTGCTAAACAGCCTTGGTTTTCCAGACGCGACAGAAATATATTTGGGTGAACACATTTGTTTCCGTATCTATGGAAAGATTCCTTTATGTTTTCTTTGTTTGGGTAATTGTTAGCGTTATTGCTATTTATACCCTAGGACTTGCAGATAAGGCTGGTGTTCCTGACTGCCTCAGCTTTTCTGATGTCTACCCCATGTTGGTTTACCTTACATTACTTCTCTCCACCTCCCCTGTGCCCAAAACGTTCAGCATCGCAGATGGCATTTTATAGACAGCGATTTTTGTGTAAGTGTGGCTGTTTAATTTTGCATTCAGCCGAGGACAGAAGATGTCATGAGGCCTTTGTCCTCCAAAGTGCACTATGTCCCTGCTTCCCTTTAAAGTTAATTGTGTGTTTCCTTGTCACTGATTAAGTAGATGTTCTGAATGTGTCTATAAGCAGTCCTTTCTATTTTCTCCTGTTTGTTGGGGTCAGATTGCATTCATAAAGATTCCATACAACAGCTGTTTTGTGATCTTTATGATATGGAAATTTAGAAAGGAGCTGTTGAGGAGTCAGAATTGAAACACACTGGGACAAAAATAAGAGACAGACAAAAAGCAAAATGTAAGCTATTTCGTAAAGATTTTCATATACAGAATAGTTATAACTATATCATTGGGTGGAAGATAAAATGTGACCTTATCACCTCATGATACGATCATTTCTTGAAGAATTCAAACAAATAAGACAAAAGGAATTTTAAAAATAAACTTTTGCCTAATAATTCATCTAATCACTATTGACCAAAACTGTGTGAACAAATGACAATTACAGAAATCAAAGGGATTATAGTAAATATGCTCTCATTAGTTTGTCTACCAAGAAAAGAAGCATTTGTATTTGTTTAATGGCATCTTTGAAAATTCAGCCCTTTCAAAATAAAACCAAGAAAGTTAAAAGAAAAACCAGAAGATACGAGAAAGAGGAAAAGTAAGGGAAAAAAAGTGAAGATACCAAAAATTATAAACACTTTGTGGCAGAATTGTCAGCAGAAGTTAAAGTAACAAGTAAACAACAGAAATATAATCACAAACTCCCATGACTACCGGGCACGTAACTAACATACGTAAAGATGGCAAGTAAGGTGATTTAGGCTGTATCCTGAAACACTTGTTTATAAATCCACAGAATATTATTTCTTCTGCTCTCTCATTTATTCTTGTGTCCTGCCTGCTAAAGCTGTGTAATAAGTGCAAGGGTGCTGGTAAGGAGTCATTGGCATAAGGCCTCCATGTTAGGAAAACTAAAATAAAACAGCCACTAATTCAACGTTTTTAAAAATATAGTAGATTCCAAATTCATCCAGGGCGGGAACATTTATTATCCATCCTCAACACTTCCTCTAGTGCTTGGCCCATAGAAGGCATTTACCAAAACTTTATTAAATTAAATTATATTTTTCCAAATATAAAGACGAAGGGACAGAATGGACTAGAGTAGCTCCACAAAGAATGAGAGGTGGGGAAAGAAATGTAATCACATCCCTCTCCATATTGTAACATTTGAAACCCATCTCCATCGAGCATGCGTTCTTGAGTATATATGTATTTACGTGCCTGTGTAAACATTCATCTACACCTCAAAAAGTCTCACGTCCTGCAACCCTTGGCCATGAAGATGTGCTTATCAGGATAATTCAGCTGTATTAGGAGGGGTAAGGCCTGGAAGTAAAGAGCTGGATGATAAATGATGACAAGCTGATGCCATCTGCCTCCAGGCCCATATCAAAGTTTTGATGCAATAATATGTACCCCTATAATGTGCCACCAAGAAAGTCTCAATTATGTTCCCTGGATTAAAGTTAAGCCAACAAAGAAATGAAGAATGCATTTTTCAAAGATCTTGAGTTAGAATTGTAAAGGCTCAAAGTGGAGGGGAAATACTCCCACTACTCCTGAAAATGTTTATGTAAACTCTTTCATGGCTTAATGGACCAGGTTAACAAGGTTCACAATAAAGTGCCCCTATAGATGATATCTCACAGCAAGCCTTGAGGGATGCTGGCATTTTGTTTGAGAGAAGCATTAAGCTCAAATCCCTCGCCCAATTACGTTTAGCATTTTATCTTTGAAATTTTTCATTATAAGTGAAACTAATGGCCTGTCCTATGTCATTCTGAATAGAGAGAAAGCAGTGTGCAAAATTATCATTGCACTGGCTTTGCAGGGTCAAGTAGGAAACAAGGTTCTTATCTACACAAGTCATTTAAAAGACTTCTATTAGTTTATATGCAGGCTTTGGGGAAGCACCATACACCCAAAATATTGACCTCCATACTCAATTTTTCTTAGTTTGTCAAGAACTCATTATTATGTTCTCTATATTTTGCTGATTTGTTTGAATTACCAGGGGTATTATCACCAAATCATTTAATTGCACATTTTTCAATTATTTCATTATATATATTTGGATCATTCAGAAAAATTGTAAAAGCACTTATTTTATTGAATAAAATCAATGACTAGCTAATCAATGAATTACTTCAACAACCGTTTATTAAATAGTGAGCCTGGGGCAGGCATTGGGTGGCTGCTGGCAATGCAGAGACATTGGTCCCTGCTTCTTGGATCTACAGATCTACAGACAGCCTTGGGCTAGCTGGTCAGTTTAAAGTTTGTAACATTAAGGATTTTTATTTGGCCAAATGATTTATTTATTTTAAAAATCTATTCTTTTCATCTTCTTGTTTATGTCAAGCCTGTGCATGATAAACTCTTAAGTTATTTTTCATTCTGGTGTTGGGGAAACCATACAGTCCCATGAGGTAAGACATTTATTTGTTTATCAGATTCACTGCTTTAGAGAATTTTCTGGATGACAGAGCACTTCTGTGCTGAGGAATTCTGTTATCTATGGTTCATTAATACTTTCTGCAGGATCATTACCTCCAAATTCAATAAGAAATAAAACTATATTTCTACATGGCACAAAGTGAAATATGCATGGAAATCCATTGCATCATTCTGATGAACTAATAATTGATCAACTTTATATATTTAGGAAGCTTACAACAACACAGAACAAGATAACGGTGCTATGGCCAACTTCCAATTCCTTCTTCAATTATCTTCCAACTGCTGCTAGGAAAGAGAAGACTGCTTCTTCTGCTCTATGATAAATTATCTTCAGTATTGATTTCAGGATCTAAATGGAATTTGTGAAGCAGAAAAAGAAAAAGAGAAGAGAGTAACAGAATAAAAAGCCTGCAGCCTCTTTTCCTACAACTACCCTTCTTGGGCAAAGAGTGATTTTGCCTACCAATTTAAAAAACTGGGGGATGGTGGCTCTCTCTAAAGTAATAATGTACTTGAGAGGATTGGAGAGAAAAATGGAGCCTCCTTAGTGGTAATTCATAAGCAGGAATGGTCACTGCAGATTAATACTTTCATTCATTTGGGCCATTTTTCAAGATTACTTTCTAGATCCACCCTTCTCCAGGCATTATATGAAAGCTGGATTTTAGTCCTGAATCTGCCACAAACTAGGTTATGTCAACAGGTGAGTTTTGTTTGTTTGTTTGTTTTTTCAACTTTATTCAGGGCTTAGTTTAATAAAGAGTGAAACTACATGAGCTCTAAAATAGTTTTCAGATCTCTGAATCTAAATCTTATGGTTAATTTATTTACCAGTTCATGATAACAAAATGTATTATTTTATCATATTGTCGTGCCAACCAGTTCACCTTATCTGACTTTAAGGAGAACTGTCTGGGAGAGGGATCGTGAATATATGAAAATACTTTCTTTTAAAAATAACGTCAGACCAATTTTCTGGTCATGCAATTGGTATTAATCTTGAACCTTAAGTAATTGTTTCTAGGTACAACTTTACAAAAAAATGAAACACTTTACAAAAAAATGAAATACACTAATGAGATATTGTTTTAGTTCCACAGTTATATTTTTTCTTTTTTCCAAAGGGTAGGCCAAGCATTGACATCTTGTTCATAGTAAAAACATGAATTGCCTTACTACTAGGAATAACTTGTTTTATTTTTGGACATTTCTCTTTAAGGTGGAAAACTTTTTTTCGGAGTGCATTTAGCATGTGACAATTGTAAAATGTAAGAGAACAATTCCTTTCCATAAATAACCTTGCACAGTGCTGAAATTCTTACAAGTAATATTCTCTTACATAGTTGAAAACCCAATTAATAAACAGTCTAGTACTCAGTCCTCAAACATCTCCCACAATGGAATCCACTGCAAGGACTTGTACTGTACGTGTCTTGAATAACCAAGCTAATCATAAGGATTACAACACAGAAATGAACTCTCCATAAATATTAAAAATTATCTAGCCCTCACAGATGTTTACTCTGCTTATTATCTTTAAACTTCCTGGATCAAATGTTCAATATGAACATGTTAGTATCCACCAAAGATCGGTTTTGGCAGGGTATATGTTGATATCAGCAGGAAATAAATAGGAAAACAATAAAAGGTATGAAACTTTAAAACAGTAGCTTAAAGGTGTTTTATAAACTACAGATGGCTTACACCATTTTAGCAAATATTTGCTGTGGGATTAGAAACAGGACCGAGAAAAAATGAAATCATTTGAAAATAATGTCTCCCATGCAATATGTTATAATTAAAGCAGAGATAAGCAACGTGGAAATTGCCTCTTATTATCTCTCCTCATATTACAGGAGAGATGAAGTATGTCAAGACATGTGAGCACGAAATCAGAAAAATAATTGAAAAATGTTCAAAGGAGTAATCTTTAGATTTTAGAATCCCAAAATGGGAACTCTTTATTAATGTAATGCCAGGCAAATACACACCCAAAACCCAAGACACTCAACTTCCACACACAAACACAGACCAGTTTTAACTATTACCTTTATACTTACGACTGCTGGTTATGAAAAACAACAACAATGACAAAGAAAAAGAGGAAAAAGGAGAAAGAATAAAAGCAAGGCTTAGTTTCAAGGCAGATAGAAACTGAAGGTCAAACAAGTCAAGTCTGCTGGCTTCAACAACTTTCTCCTCCAGAAATGCTTTGGAATTGAGCAAAGCACTCCATGCCTATCCCTCCTCTGTGGCTGAGTGAGTGGATCAAACTGAAACACAGCTCTCCCACCTTAGGCTGTGATCTCATTAGTGCTCAGAAGTTGAGCAGCAGAAAGCATGGGGAGCATTGTCAGGGTACAGATAGGAGAGGATGGCAGGACGCAGACAGAGGAGAAGCTGGGCCAGTTCACTGATGTTCTCCTCATTCATAATTGAACCTGTGTGCTGGTCTGATGCTAGAAGGCACCCTTGCTGCAGGTATGGTCTCTGGAAAGTGACTTTAAATTATATTCCCTAACATCACCATGCAGTTTTTTAGAGTAAAGGAGTCTGGACTCTAGTAAAATTCTGATGAGTTCTATGTTGTATTCCTCCATTCTTGACTGATTAAAAAAAAATGTTCTCTTTTTATCTCTACAATAAACTATTGCATTATGTATGGCCTTAGAGGTTCTCTGAATAAGGGGCTATTTGTATTAATGCATAAAGGAGGGACTTCCCTGGTGGTGCAGTGGTTAAGAATCGCCTGCCAATGCAGGGGACATGGGTTCAAGCCCGGGTCCGGGGAGATCTCACATGCTGCGGGGCAACTAGCGCGTGTGCCACAACTACTGAGCCTGAGCTCTAGAGCCTGAGAGCCACAACTACTGAGCCCTCGTGCCACAACTACTGAAGCCTGCATGCCTAGAGTCTGTGCTCCGCAGGAAGAGAAGCCACCGCAATGAGAAGCCCGTGCACTGCAACAGAGTAGCCCCTGCTCGACACAAGAGAAAGCCCACGCACAGCAATGAAGACCCAGTGCATCCAATAAATAAATTAATTAATTTTAAAAAATACATAAAGGAACATGTAATACATTACACTGAATATATGCTTTGAGTACTGGTGTAGGACAAGGTCTTTGGGAGAACATGTCTAATGATATAGAAGCTGATATAATTAATAGGAATCAACAAGTTTTACAAATTATCACCAAGTTGGGTTAGTGTAATGTACACAGGCATTAAAATTAATTTTTTGCATCAAAAAATGAAGTGACTATCATAAAGAAAAAAGCCCATATATTCCTCCTAAAGCATCTTTAATAGTTACTTCCACATCTGAATCATGATATAGGCCACCCCTCCACCCTAGGGGACTTCTGTACTCTTACTATATAATGTAACTCCCTTCTTCAAAACACTCTTCCGAGATAAAATCCATGTGGCTGTGATTATTTCCCTTAATCAACCAACCACTGTTGATTTTCCACAATACAGGTATCCCTATCTTAATGGAAGAAGATTTACTTAAACATAAACTTCCCTACATGTTCTGAGCTCAGGGGACTTTTGCCCAAACACCATACAAAATTCTCAAATTGCTCTGATTCAAATTTGATTGATTAAGAAATGACTCTTCACCAACTCCTCGTAAAACCCTGGGAATCAGGGGGGAAATCATGAAACTCAAGGAAAGGAGAATACGGAAAAGGATGGGTAGAGAAATACCAAACATAAATAGGAGGCAAGCAATAGGGACACCTTTCCTTTTGTTTTTAGTTAGTGGAAAAGCCACGGTCACCACAGGAAAGATGAATTATACCAGGGCCAAGGAGCAGTTAGGACGTTTTCAGAACCAGAAGTCTGAAAGAAGAAGGCCAAGAATGAAGAGACGGAGGCTGAGAAAAGCAGATGCAGATGCAGATAACGTTCCTGAAGAGACAGTCAATTCATTTTATTGCTTGGGGATCAAAAAGAAGCTACCTCAAATCAAATCAAGTCATGCGATAGATGTGGGATTTCAATTTTTACAGGTTGATTAGATTCTATTTTCACTGAACCCTGTGGACTTTGAGAGGACTTGAAACTCCTTTCAGTGCTTTGCAAAATTTCCCTCCATGTAAACTGTCTGCAAAGGGATTGCTCTGTAGCTTAGCCATCAAACAATAGCATGGAAAGGACAGATGCCATCATGGATCCAAGGGCTGAAGATGTGAACCACATGTGTGATGTTCTAGCTCCCAGATCACCTAAGTGAAAGGAAACCCCCCCATTAGCAGTCATATGCTGTTCAGCCTTGTAAGACTTGACTTCCTAAAGGGTAAATACTCCTCCCTGTTTTTTAGTCCCTTAACTCCATGTGCACAAACACAAAGACAAGTGGTTCTGGCCCAGTGAGTCCGTGGCATAGCTGAGGTATCAAGAGGAACAGAAGTTTGACAAAGAGAGATGCAAACCACTGCTACAATTTAGTCCTCTGGTGAGGCCACATCACTCCTGCGTACCTCAGCCCCTGTAGCAGGTGCATGCTACCAAGCGCCCTGGGTCTCTCTTGTCAAAGGGACTAATAAGCAGATGCAGTGAAGGTCCCTACCTTCCCCGACTGCACACATCCCGGACAGAACTCTACGGTGTTGATTCAAACTGTCCTATTGCTAGGCACTCGGCGTTGCTATGTGATCAGAGAAACATGTAAGTATAATGCAACCGGGGGAAATCAATTTCTCCTGGGCTCGACTCCATTTAAACCGTGTGAATGCAAGTGGGAGAAAACCAGGCACTGGCAGACTTAGGATTCCACGCTGGTGAGTTTGCTGAGGCAGGATGTTTTGTGTGTCACGTTGTGAATGATTATAGCAAGACAAGGGGATAAGTGGGAAGTGAGAGGTCTGTGCTCTTGGGTTTTCACTTCCAAAATGACTTCGTTGAGGTCTTTTCAATTTAATCCTAGAAATAAACAACTGCTGAGAGTAAATGGTGATTGAAAGGAGGAAGGGGAAGATGACTTCAGTTGGCTCTTACTGAGGAGGCTGGGTCCCTGAACGCTTCAGGATTTAGAGAGGAGGCGAAGGGTTTTAATTGGATTTTAAATTTTCTTAGTAGTCAGGAAAGGTTTGGGGTGCACTGTGGCCTGATCCACAAGCACAACAGGCAGCTGTGTTTCAAAGCTGACCTTTATCAGATGGTGGTATGTTCATTTCAGTCTGTCACAGAGAAGGAATAAGAAAACACTGCTATGCCGTGCAATTTGGGTTATAAAAATAAAACAGGACCAAAACAAAAACTAAAGACACTGCCTACTTGGCTAAACTCCTAAATTAGGGGATTGGGGGAGAATTCAGGAGGGGTTAAGGGAAGCATGATGGCTCCATGGTGAAGGAACTGAGGCCAAAACTCCTTGCTTAGGAGCTGATGAGAGGAAAATTGAGCTCAGATGAAACAAAAGGAGATAAACTTGAAATAGGTGGCAAGCAGGCTTTAATTATTTGATAAAATTCAGGGCAGAACTCTGGCAGTGGTCTACTTAACCCCCCTCCACCCCTTCTTCCCTCATCAAGGTATTTTCTAGGTATCAAAAACCCCAGCACCTTCAGAGACTTGGCTCCAAGGTTAAGAAGCAAATGCTACACTGTACTTTTATATAATAAAGTTCAGCGATATCTCAAACTCTATTTCCTTTTTAATTACAATTTTCTTACCTGAGCCTCAAGTGATTCTCATGTTACCATTAACCCTGGAGGCCCGAGTTATTTTACGTTCAACGGCAAGGATTGGCACCGCAGTTTCTACATGGGCAATTTCTCCTCTCTGTGAGCTTTAACCAAGTGGATAACATCAGACCAAAGTTCCTAGTTACTCATGCCCTGTAGAGAGAAAAGTGCCCTAGGGAAAGCCTAGGAATTTGAAATAAACTGAAGATTATATTGCTTCTGAAATATTTGGGAACTCTGGAATTAGAGAACAGACAGCAGATTTTTTTTATTTTTTGCGTTACGCGGGCCTCTCACTGCCGTGGCCTCTCCTGTTGCAGAGCACAGGCTCCAGACGCGCAGGCTCAGTGGCCATGGCCCACGGGCCCAGCCGCTCCGCGGCATGTGGGATCTTCCTGGACCGGGGCACGAACCCATGTCCCCTGCATCGGCAGGCGGACTCTCAACCACTGTGCCACCAGGGAAGCCCCAGACAGCAGATTTTTAAAGTGAGGGATATTCTAAAGCTGAGCTCTTTCTAAAAGATTCTCTAGTGCCTGTTTTAACTTTTAAACTGTAATTTTGAGCCAAAATTTATTTGGAAAGTTTTATTAAGGAGGATTATTAAGAAAAGGTGGAGACTAATCTATTGAGAGGAATATATATATATATATATATATATATATATATATATATATTAAAAAGGACCATTTATAAAGAGTTAAGAATATTGGCTAACCATTGTCTCTAATTGCACTGATGATGACAAAGGTAGAAAATACACGACACAAATAGTTCTGCACCAACGCTTCATCCATGGCAAGTATTGTCAATCTATCACAGCACTGTCTCCATTTGTGCCAGATAGTGCTAGCTGGATCATTAAATGGATTTTCCCTCCTTTCTGGGCACACAGCTAGACTTTACTTCCCTAAGTCCTCATAGTTAGGAATGACCATGTGACAGTTCTAACCATCAAAATGTAGTAGAAAGGATGTATGGTATGTTTAGAATGAAAAACATTCCGATGTTCCTTCCTGCTGGTCGGAATGGAGTTATTCCCAATATGGCCAAACTTACTATAGCGGATGTCACCGTCACCAGAAGGTAGAGCTGCCAAAACAAAAAAGCAGCCAGGCAACAGGTGGTGCTAAAACTGATCTCTGATACTGGAAAACTACAGATCCTGGTTGTACAATAAAAATACCTGGTAAAATTGCTGTCTATGATTAACTTGAAAGCAGACATTACCTGTTGTGCCAGCAGCTCTAGGAGAAGTGTGGGAAAGAGCCAGAGCGTTGGCAGTTCTTGCCAAGTTGTAACAAGCCATTTAAGAATGAGTTAAGAATACCAATGGAGAGCCGGAGATCAAGAGCCTTATAGATTGCTGGGCTTCCCTGGTGGTGTAGTGGTTGAGAATCTGCCTGCCAATGCAGGGGACACGGGTTCGAGCCCTGGTCTGGGAAGATCCCACATGCCACGGAGCAACTAGGCCCGTGAGCCACAACTACTGAGCCTGCGCATCTGGAGCCCGTGCTCCGCAGCAAGAGAGGCCGCGACAGTGAGAGGCCCGCGCACCGCGATGAAGAGTGGCCCCCGCTCGCCGCAACCAGAGAAAGCCCACGCACAAAAACGAAGACCCAACACAGCCAAAAATAAATAAATAAAATTAAAAAAAAAAAAAAAAAGAGCCTTATAGATTGAGAAAACACAACTACTCTGGACCCCATACAATAAGTTATAAGTCTGAAAAAAGTCTTCAGTGACAAAATCTAATACTACTTCTCAGTTAAACAAAGGAACTCATCTTTCCCTGAAAGATCATATTAAGGCCGTTACCCTCCCACTCAAGTTTAGTGTTTCAGGCAGCCTCTTTGAGTTAGAGGTTGAGTTACAATGAAGTCTCAATAGAGTCTCAGTAAGCCTCATGGGAAATCCAAGTTGGCATGAATCTTCATTAACTCTACTCCACTAATTTTTCTTTTACCACATCACAGAACTTATTTTTCTCAGCTTACCTTAAACCCCATCTCTAGCTCCTGATGGCCTATAAAACCGTTTCTCGTTACAGCATACGAAAGTGGTCTTTCTCCTGAAATCCAAAACCACATATTGTCTACACCATATTTGGCAGATGTATTTGATTTCTTATATGTTTAAACGTGCAGCCAGTGTGCCTGACCTCCTTGTCTAGGTGTAAATGTCTTTAAATCTGGGTGTGTATTTTATGTTTTTTAGAACCACGAATGCTTCCAGCAAAGTACTTTGAATATAGCCTAATATCGTTTTGATGCATTAATAAATTCCCAGTGCATTCAAGCATTTTCCGCTTCGTTTCTCTTGCCTGTAATTAGTAACATTTAATCCTACCACCTACTTCTTGAGTCTTCAGGGACTCCCTGTTCCCTGAAGCTTCATGACTAAAACGTACATCTCTCCTCTCAGGCTCAAATCTCCCCACCTATCTCTACAACTACACTGTCATCTCAGCTCAAAATAAATCATCTTTCTCACTCAGAATAATAGAACTTTAGAGAGAATCTAATTAAATTCCTCCTTCTTCTTCCTTCCTTCTTTCTACCCTTCCTCCTTCCCTCCTTCCTTCTTCTTTTCTACCCTCTTTCTTTTCTTCTGCTTTTCCTTTTTTATGTGGATGAGAAAACTGAATGACAAAAATGGTAGAGTGCCTTGGATAACATCAGAGTGTAATTAGTCATATCTTCCAACTCTTTCTAGAGTCCTTTTACTTCACCATATTTGCATCTCATGTTAATACACACTCAAAACTAAAAGAAGTAAATGCCTTCTACTGTAACTTTTAGCCTTCATTGCGGAGCACAGGCTCCGGACACACAGGCCCAGCGGCCATGGCTCACGGGCCCAGCCACTCTGCGGCACGTGGGATCCTCCCAGACCGGGGCATGAACCCACGTCCCCTGCATCGGCAGGCGGACTCCCAACCACTGCGCCACCAGGGAAGCCCTAGCCTCTTTTTTTTTAATATTTGGTGATTGTTTGGAAGATAAAAACTTGCCTTTTTATTTATTTTACTATGCATGGGCCATATGTATCATGATTATTCAGAAATTACAATACTGATACATACTCACCCAAACCATAGAGAAACATTTGCCCCATCATCACGTATCATCTTAAGAATTGATCCATGAGATCCAGAAACCAATTCTCAAAGGGATAGGATACTCTGGGTTGTATTGATGCAAACACAGTGCCCCTTCTTTAACCTTGATAACAAATTGACACATTGAAATGTCCTTAGATTTAGAAAACTAGAAAATTAGAATAAGCATATCGTACCATCTCAAAAATATTATAATACTTTAAAGTTTTATTTTTATCAAAATGGACAGGGTAACAAAGTACAGAAGCTTATGGTGAAAACTAATGGTCCCAACTATCTCCCTTGCCACTTCTAGTTTGACTCCCTCTGCGCTTTTTTTTTTTTTTTTTTTTTTACGTGGGCCTCTCACTGTTGTGGCCTCTCCCGTTGCAGAGCACAGGCTCCGGACGCGCAGGCTCAGTGGCCATGGCTCACGGGCCCAGCCGCTCCGCGGCATGTGGGATCTTCCCGGACCTGGGCATGAACCCATGTCCCCTGCATCGGCAGGCGGACTCTCAACCACTGCGCCACCAGGGAAGCCCCCTCTGCTCTTTTAAAGTACAATTTTGGGTTCTTATAATGCTTACCTCTGTAAACTCCATGCTGGAAAGTATATATTTACTTGCTCTTATGATACATGAAAACTTACTTGTACTCTTCTCTTCCTCTTTCCTTCATGATTGATAATTATTAGTTTTATATTAAATTCTCCTATTTGTTACCTTTTAAACCCCAGCTTCTAGTTTCAATAACTCTGAAAAAATGTCCCTTGATTCTCCACTTTGTCAGATAAGTGTATTAGAACTTTCTCATTTTCATCAACTTTTCCTAATCTTTTTTATTCCACCTTCTCTGAGCTACATGATAACATGTATGCTATCAATGCAGGTCAGATTTACAATCTAAACTGCAACCACATTGAAGTCTTCTGTGAATACAGATTGACTCTAAATTTAAGAATCAGTGTACACATGGCTGTAACTGCATATGTATCGTCTAGTGCTGGCCGAAGCAGTGGTGCTAGGATTAGTGGGCCTGATTACATCACTCCTGTGGGATATTCTAAAGGGACTGTTCTGAACATCAATAGCGAATGGATTCTCTTTTCTTATACTCCTTCGATTTCTCAGAATTATGCCTCTTTTCAGTTTACTCTATATTTCAAACAAGTTGAACCCATTTCTGCTCTTCTGATGGCTGCTAAAATGATTTGACTTTATAGCTTTTTATACCTTCATCATATTTTCACTTTTTCCAGCATGACTCCACTTCTTATTGTCTCAATTTTTAGAATTTTTCCTGAACATCACTCTCCAGAGACTCTTACTTCCTCCTCGTATTGGAACTAATTTATTTCATAGGCTGCTGCACGGTAGCATCCTGGGAATTCCTTTCTTTCTTTCTTTCTTTCTCTTTTTTCATTTCTTTCTTTCTTTCTTTTTCTTTCTTTCTTTCTTTCTTTCTTTCTTTCTTTCTTTCTTTCTTT